>NW_017306489.1:1156784-1179180 GCF_000935625.1 Nanorana parkeri
AAAGCTCTATCTGTCCCCAAAAAAGGGTATAAAATTCATTTCAGTACAGCGCTGCATGACGGAATAAATGTCAGTCAAAGTACCGCAGCGCTGAATACTGAAAAATGGCCTGGATGGGAAGGGGGTTTAACACCGCGGATGTCAACTGGTTAAAGTGAATGGCACCATAGCCACGCCCTCCGGCCGCAATGCGATCGGCTGCACGGGAACGCAAGGTACATTATGCCTGCGGTCCGGTCCAGTCCAGTCCGAACAAAATGCTGCAAGCACTATTTTGTTCGGACCGGACCGCAGGCATAATGTGCCTTGCGTTCCTATGCGGCCGATCGCATTGCGGCCAGAGGGTGTGGCTACAGGTCCATTTACTTCAGTGGGCCGCCACGCCCCCTCCTGCCCCACAACATAGTGAGGCGGTCGCAATGCGATACAGTGCGTTCTGGCCAGAATCGGCTTGGAACACACTGCATCTGGTGTGACTGAGCCCTAAGATCTCACTCTGCAGATACACAGCTATAAGGCTGTAGCCACAGGAGTTCCTATGCACGCTCACATACCAGGACGTGCACTGCTATTTTCAGGAGGAATTCTAGATATTTCTGGAGATTTTACAGGGTGTTGCTTAGGGACAGTTAACATTTCTAAATGTTCAATATAACATAACAAATCTTTACTTCAACTGGACTTCTGGATGGAATGAGACAGTTGGTGAAGAAAGACCTAACAAACAAAATTTCACAACTGCTTCTGCGCAATTCTCATCGAATATACCAATCCAAAACTCAAAGAACTCTAGTCCTTTGGAAAAGCAAGTTATTAATTTTAAACAAGCAGCTTAAAAAAGTAGTAAATACATTCCCCTTTCCTTACAGTGTAAGAGAGAGAGGACAGCTAATATACACTATAATACCTGACACTCTCACAGAGCATGTGTCTTCACCCGCCTTCCCTAATATATCGTGCTGATTGACATCACTGCTTATAAAATTTAGCAGCAGCAGCAGCTGTCAGAATACAAAACAAAAAACACAGCAGATAGCAAAGAAGCTATTGCTTCCCTTGCTATCTGCCATCATTTCAGGGGGGTGCTCTCCCTGAAATGAGAAGGGCACCTCCCTGAAATTGCTTTTTTTCAGGTTGGGATTCCTGTAAAAGGGAGGGGCAAGGGATACATGAGGAGGTAGCTGGGTGGGGATGAATTGTTTGAGAACGTGATGGTTGAGCGGTTAGGTTGAGGTGGGATAGGCTTCCCTTAAGAGATGAGTCTTAAGGGATCACCTTAAGGCAGTCAGAGTGGGAGATAGTCGGACAGGTTGGGGTAAGGAGTTCCAGAAAGTTCCAGGAGTCCTAAACAGCATTTTGTTCCTCAACAACTAAGGCCCCGTTCACACCTGGGCGTTTTGTAGCGCGTTCCTACGCTCTGCAAAACGCTCAAACACCGAAATCCCATTATTTCCTATGGGTATGGTTCACACATGGGCGTATTACAGGCCATATGAACGCGCTACAGAACGCCCTACGCCCAAAGAAGTACAGGAGCTTCTTTGGGGCATATTTGCAGCGCGTATCCATTGGGATACAGCCAGGTAACCCTCGAAAACGTGCGTTTGTCGTGTGTTTTTTTTAACCGTGAATCGTGGTAAAAACACGCGGCGCGAAACGCGCGACAAACGCGCATATTCGATACGCCTAGGTGTGAACCCAGCCTAAAGGACGACTAACCCTTGTAAACACTTACTGAAAGTTTGAGCCAGAATGATTGTATCTTTTTGTTACTCTAAGGATTCCAGAGAACTGTTACTGTAAATAAAAGCATTCTACAAGGTTGCTGATACCGAATGTGTACAGTATATAAATATATATGTTTAATGTGTTTGGCCTCTGTCCAGGGCAGCCAACACCCAGAACTATACGCTTCCATGTATTAGGTCTGTTGTGCCGCAGCGAGCTGTTCTGTCTCCATTGTTAGGTTTTAGGCTGTCTGCCAAGTGCAGGGAACTTGTTCACACGCAGAGTTATAAATCGGAATTCAATGCACAAATATACAGCTGAACTCTTGGCACATAAAAATATTCTTCAGTAGCCACAAAACATATAAATCTACTTTGCCGGCCAATGCCTTTGCCCAGATATTACCAAATAAAAGTAGCAGTGATATCATCACAGTGCTGTACATAACCTGCACAGAGAGCAGAGCTGTGGGAGGGGCCCAGCAGGCCCGCTCACTTGAGGCTGCCTAAAGAAAACTACAGGAGGGGGCGGAGACAAGACCAGTCACTCTGCACAAGGCGGAAGAGCAGCAGTGGCTGGTCTTTATTACAGGAAACACATGCACAAAAGGTAAAAGGTTTTATGCTAGGTGACTGCATAGATCTGGATGAAATACACAAAGCACTCCAGGATATTATACTGGTGGTCAGTGGGAAGAATACCCTCCTTACAGTGGTGGCTAGACTGTCACATTTACAGGTAGATAAAAAAGATCACAGGCACCATGCCGCTGGCTGTGCCCAGTAGCATGGGTCCTGGAACTATGCGGGCACCATCAGATGGGAGGTCAATTAACCATACATCAAGGAACCCCTTAACACCTCTGGAGGAACCCTAAGGTTTCATGGAACTCTGGTTAGCTGAACTAGACCATAGTTCTCTGTGAAATATTTACACCATTATAAACAGGATTAACATCAGAAGAATGAATCAGATTACACACACTTTAAAAAAGAACTCCGGGTAAATGTTTTATTAACCCTTGCAGTGGGTCTACCCCGTCACTGCAAGGGTTAACTGCTCTTTTTGGTCTAGGCTGGAAAATAAAAAAGTTATACTCACCCATTTCTCTAAGCCAGTTTGCTCTTAGACTGGTCCCTTGATAGCCCTACTACAGGGGTTAATAATAACTTTACCTGGAGTTCTTCTTTAAAGCTAAATACGCAGGTGAAGTGTATAGAAGGGAACTGTTTTATCTACAAATAATTTGTATTTCTTTCCATTCAGATCTAATGTTTACATAGATGACTGGTCGGGCAGAATACTTGTTTTTTTTTCTTCTTGCAGGTAATGTCCTTCCCCCAGCCTGGGACTGGACAGTGAAAGGAGAAGCAGAAGACTGATAAGCTCATCTCTCTGTTCCTGCTGACAGCATGTTTCTTGTCAACATATTTGCATGCAGAATACCTGATTGACTATATGGTCCTCCCTGTCCCTCTACCAGTCAGATTGGTACTGGGATTGAAGGTTGTTACCAAGTCAAATTCAGGTATTAGGCCCCATTCACGCCAGGGCAGAAGCATTTCAACGCAGTTCTCAAAGCAATTTTTGAAAGGGTGTTTTCAACAGCACATTTCCAATGAAATCTACCTGGAAAATGCGATGATCAGCATGAAAAAAGTAGCTCAGGGAGCATTTTGGGCGGCAGGTGGTTCGCCTTGCGCGGAGCGCATGATTGATCCCCTTAGGATTATATAGGATTGTTCATGTTGGAGGTTCAGTAAAGGAAAAATCTGTGTAACGGAACCGCCCTGGTGTGAACGGGGCCTAAATGCTGCTTGCATTTACTAGGGGGTACGTTGACTCTCTGACCTTGGGTCAGAGTCCTTATCCCTGTCATTGTTCCAGCCAGACAGATCGTACGCAGGTCCTTTTCTTTTTTCTTCCTGTGCAGCAGAGAATAAAGACAGACCCAGAGAGACTGAGCGGAGGGGCTACATGACTGGGGGGAGGAATAGTCCCGGGAGAAGGAGTTAAAAAATAAAGTGGGAATAGCTGCTCTTACCTGATTGGACGTTGGGGTCAGTTGTCAGGGAGGAGCCGCATGGGTACGAACTGCAAGGGCTGAGGGACGTCCTTTCTGGAATATCGACGGAGGAAGCAGGTTGTCCCACCCTCCCTCCCTGAATTTTGTGGTTCTGCTGGTTGCAGGGTTCTTTACACGGCAGCGGGTTAGGGGGTCTGAAAAGCGGAGTTGATTACAAAAATGGGGGGGCCATCAGATGGTATGTGTGCTTCCTGTTGGTGTTAGGAGTTGTAGGGGGCGGGGCCTGGCCCCTTGGAACTAGTAATTGTCCTCAAGCTGGTTGGGGTGCAGCTGGGGACATGGGTGCAGTTTTAGGAGATGCCTTATTTGGGCTGTTGGGCACCCAAAGACCCCTTCTCAGGTCAACAGTCGTTTAGTGTATTTATTAGAGGTGCACTGAAATGGATATTTTAAAACTGAAACGAAACCGAAATAAAAAAAATTAACCTGGGAGAGAATTATCCTTTAAATTTCCTTCCCCTCACTTTCTTTCTACTGTAGATGACAATGGTTACCTGTACAAATTAGAGTGGCAAATCTCCCCAACCGCCAGAGGGCCTAACTCTTCCCCACACTATTCAAAACTTTAAAATTTTTTATTGCCTAGAGATACACTTCAAATGCATATTTAAAGCCTATCTCCAGGGAAGACACAAAACTCCCTTTGCAGCAGGGCTGCCCCCTGTACTGCTTGTTCAGGTCTAGTGTATCGGGAAAAATGGCTCCCTGTTCCCCCCGGAAGTCGGCATTCACCTTGTCAACCCTACGCTCCGGCTTGTGGACTCTCCTCCGGGATTCTTCACGTATATAGCAGGGCTATTTGGTCCCTGCATTGTACTTGATGACATCAAAGGACCTCCAACTGTCGGAGCAAAGGGGAGTAGAGGCTTCTGGGTGCTGGTCTTGGGAATGGGGATCAAGTAAGTAAAGGCCCTGTACACAATACCCCTAGATATAAACAAGCATTCAACACTGGTTGTGTGGTCAAGGGTATTCAACCCAAAAAGAATTGGTTCAGGTTTAATGTGTGTGTGTGGCTAGCATGAGGCTCAGAGCACTGCCCCACCTTGAAGCAGTGAGTAGTACAGGCAGTTATGGAGATCTCTGTTCCTTGCTGGTTTTTCCGCTCCGGAACGTTGCTGTGTTTTTCTTACTGGAATAACATGTTCTAAAACATTGGCTGAGTTCATCGTGTAAATCACTGTGCATGACTCACAATCTCCACACCAAAAACCAGAGCAGAGCAGAAGGCAATACAAAGGAGCGAAGTAATAGAGTAATAGAGAAGAGGGGACCACTCTGAGTACTGCCAACCATGAAAAGAATCCACGTCGCATTACAACAGATTGCTGTAAACAATGTCTTATGTGTGTAATGAAAAGGAATTGCTATTTTAGAAGTTAATTGTTACATTTCTCAGTTTCCCTGTAGAAGCCTTACGTTCCATCACACTGCTGTCATCATACATAAGCCTAAACTGGATTAAAAAGGACCCACGTCTGACTCAAGTGGACCTGTAATTCAGAATGCTGCATCACTTACACTAAAAGAGCTAGATAGCTATGTGACTGCAGTCTAGTTCTGCTCTCATTATCTGATCCATACAGAAACTGTTCATGTACTCTGTTCACTTAATAAGTGGCAAAATGTGTGCACTGAACAGCACAATAGCCAGACACAAGACTGCCCGAACATGTTCCCCTTCCAGTAATTATTAATATAACTACTGACATAGCATGCTGGGGCATGGGAGGGGGGACCGTGAGAAGACACTGCAAAAGAGTGCACACTGAGCAGACCTAAAACAGCTCTTATGACTAGGGATGCACCGAAATTTCCGCCACCGAAAACATATCGGCTGAAAATGGCACTTTTGGTAATATGCTGAAAGTTCCATCTTTTGGCCGAAATTGCGATGCATTCCTACTTTCTCTCCTCCCCGCTGGGCGCTGCTTTGTGTCCCCTCTGGCACAGTGCAGCATCCAGCGGGGAGGAGAGAAACTGTTATAGGAGACTGAGCAGGGCGGGAAGTAGAGTGCTGTGAGTCGCGCGCTGCCTTCGCGAGCAGTGTGTCATGTAATTTTCTCCTCGGCACGTCAGCTTGCGAGAGCTCGCATAGCTGAGCGTGGCGAGATGAAAAATCCATATAAACCTGCGCGTCAGGATGCGACGTCTGGCCAGTTGTTAGTCATGAGTCGATTGGCTGAAGGTGCAGTCAATCATCTGCCTGCACTCAGCTCACACGCTGCACGCAAAGCTCCGTGCCGGACAGCTTTGCTTCGCTCTGCATGGCTTTGCGTGCAGTGTGTCACGGGTTTTAGAAGGCCGAGCTCTCCTCCCGCACCGCTTCGCTCGGCCTCCTGTGACAGATAAGGAGAGTGGTGTGTGGGTGGAGACAGCTGTCAGCTGCCACTGGAGGGCAAGGCGGCGGTGCGGGGGGAGGAGTCAGCTGTCAGAGGAGATCGAGCTCACCTCCCCACACCGCTGGCTCAGCCCCCTGTGACAGCGAGTCCGGATGGAGAGCGAGTACAAACACTCAGTGATCACTGATCGCTGACTGCTTGTAAATAATTGAGGACATGGTATGTTTACTGTGTCCCCAATTATGAATGAATGGTAAGTGACCTATATCACCTCCTGTTCATTCATGATTGTGGGTATAGTAAACACACAATGTCCTCATGTTATGAATGAACAGGAACACTCAGTATAGGGGATTCCTGTTCATTCATAACAGGAGTTGCAGAATAAGAGCTTGAGGACTCTCTGTCCTCAATCTCTTTTTTTATTTTAAAAGGGAAATATCAGAGGTCTGTTTAGACCCCTGATATTTCCCAGAAACCACCAACAGTATTTCAGTTTCAAAATGTCATTTCGGTGCACCTCTATTTATAACCTGATAAAATGTTCTTGACTGTACCATTGTCTGGCTTTTCAGGATTGCATGTAAAGCCAAAGGCACCTAGAAACTATGTTGGTGAGATAGAGTCACAGCCTGAGTACGGAGCTGTGGCTATGCCAAAGCGGCCAAACATTGGCTTGTGTGAAGGGCAAAAGTCGCAAGACTTCAAATGTGATCAATTCTGAGCTGTTCCAATGTTTTGTCAGCAGTGGGACAGAGACTGTAGATCCTTGGTGCCCAGCCTGCAACCCTGGGGCTGCATGTGGACCTTTGGCACTTAAACAGGACATACCCTGATAGATCTTTGTATGAACCTTCATAAGAAAAATCTCGTGAGAACATTTGAAAATGCCATCAGAGACTTGACAAATGTTTAAAATTGCATTCCATTTTAAAGAGGAACTTCACCCTTATCCTCAAAATAACAACTAAGGTACCTTTAGAGATGGTTAGTAATGACAATCTACAAACACATACTGTACTACTAGATAATTGCCAGCTTTTTGCATTTCTTATTTTTCTTTTCCTCACCATTTTTCTCACATGGCCATTTTTACTAAGGGCAGATTACTAGCTCTCCCTTTATTTCTTGGAATTCTTGCACATGTGACTAAGAAATGTGACCATGCACATCATCTCAGGAGGAAAATTCCTTTGCCTGAGATCTCATGAGATTACAGATGAGATTTCTCAGCAATGCCCTACTGATGTAACCTTCCTAAGGTGCAACGCTTGAGCACAATTACATAATTTGTGGCAAAGTGGCCTAGGAAGTGGAAAAAAAGCACTTCTGTGAAGGTGACATATATAAGGCCTGGAATAGCAGTTGGGCAATCTCATGTAATATGACTGGCTCCTAAAGCATGTCCCATGTTTGCATTATCTGACCATCTCCTGTTGCACATCTTCAGTCTCTGACAGCTTTCTGTAACATTACATCTAGTGAATATGATGTGCGGCCCTTTGGTGATGTCAGGGGCCGCACTTGAAGCCTCCAGTATCAAGTAAGTTGACCACCACTGGCGTAGATGATGCTCTGTCAGGACAAGGAGGTACCCAGGGCAATTGGGCTTGTGTGTCACCCAGAAGGTTGTGGGACATAAATGTAATTTGCCTGGTAATTACTTTACTAGAAATGGTACAGGAATATGTTGTAACCATTACACAGTAAAGTTGTAAAAAGATTTCTGGGACGGGACTGTCTTTACATAAAGATCTCTGATAACAAATCTATATTTTCTGATTATTTCGTTTCTGATGATGATTATTATTATTATTAAGCTGCAAAAAGGGTAGCAAAAATCTTCCAGTATCCTAAAAAAAACACATAGTGCACAATAGCTTTTAAAAAAGTAGCTTTTGGGAGAATTGACCTTTCTGGGAGGTATATAGGGATCAGTGTGTGCAGGTTTTAGATTTTCCATTGCGAAAACGCCTGTCTACGTAGGGCTATGTTAACACGTATTCACACAATTATTTCACAGCGCATATATGTGAGAATACTCCTTTCCTCTTTATGCATTTACACAATCAATGCTTGGCAATAACCATAGGCCGTCCCTCCCTTACCAGTGCTGCCCCAGATTCCTCAGCACAGTGCAAGTATGCTGGGTCAGGGGATCAGCAGATTAGACAGTTCTAAAGAGTGCGCAGGAATGAGACACTTCACTCTCCGCTTCTCACTGAACAAACAGCTTCCCTCATCACTGCATTACTGACAAGGAATGGATACAACCGCATAGCTGTATATGAACTAAAAAGTACGCCATGGGGCTTTATGGGGTTTTGTAGACAGTACATATCAATTAAAGAAATGAGATAAGAATAAGATAAGAATTAGTAATGAAAAATGAAAGAACTTGAAAAGAGCAATAACAGTGACAGCTTCCGGCTTCCCAGGCATTCAAGAAGCCGGGCAGCGGGTAATGACATGCTGCCCGCCCGGCTTTCTGATTGCCAGGGAAGCCGGCTGCATGCTACCGGAAGTACCGGTATCGCTATCGGCGATTCCCGAAATATAAACATCGGTACTCGTACTTGAGGCTGAAAAATCTGATATCGGTGCATCCCTAACCAATACACTGTCATCTTGTCTGCATAGGGAAGGTGACAGAGTTTCTTAATTGCAATGCTTGGTGCCTAATTTGTATCTGTATTTGCAACCTTGCCCTCTTCTGCCTCTTTATTATTATGTTTATTATTATACAGGATTTATTTAGCACCAACAGTTTGCACAGTGCTTTACAACATATGGGAGACAGTACAATTAAAATACAATAACATACAAAAGGATTAGAAGGACCCTGCTCACGGGAGCTTACAATCTACAAGGAGGGGCAAGTGATACAGAAGGTAAAAAACGTGAGCGACGAGCTGATTGAAGGAATAGATGTTCAGTTTTTAAGAGGAGGTGGAATAGGCTTCCCTGAAGAGATGAGTTTTCAGGGATCGCCTAATGGCAGACAGATTCGGAGAGCCGGATGGATTGTAGTAGGGAGTTCCAGAGGATAGGAGAGGCTCTGGAGAAGTCCTGGAGGCGAGGATGGGACAGTGACGTGCGGTACCTCTTGCTCCAGGTGAGGCATTCCCCAGCCTCGCCCCCAGCACGTCCAGTCCTGCCCCCCACCGGCCGAAGCCCCCCGACGGGTGAAGGCCACCCCCCGCGCCGGACGAAGCCCTGCCCCCAAGCTAGTGTAAAGGAGGAAGGGAGGAGACAGGGAGAAGCCTCCCTGCTCTCACTGCTGAGGCGCTCCGTCAGTGACAGGTTACACTGCGGAGGAGGATTTCCCTGCTTTGTAACGTGTTAAATGCTGACCTGAATGGATAAAAAGCCGTCAGCTTCAGACATGAAGCTGACAGCCTTTTCCTCCATAATTCTAGGTGAGGCTCTGCCTCCCCTGACTGCACGTCCCTGGCATGGGAGGAGGTGATGAGGTAGCTGAGCAGCATGAGGTCATGGGAGGAGAGGAGGGGACGGTTTGGGTGATATTTTGAGACGTGACTTGAGATGTAGCCGGGGGCAGAGTTGTAGATGGCTTTATATGTTGTTGTTAGCTTTTTTGAGTGTTGCCTATGTAGGATCACACTGAAATACTCCATCCATCCAACACAATCCTGAAATTCTCTCCATACGCCCAAAGACAATCCTCTAACTCCAGCCCAGAGCCCAGCACATCTATGGCATGACGTAGCAACCAAAGATTACATAGACTGTGAAGACAGCACACAGAAATGAGCTCTTCCAAGATTGATATGGAGTTGTATGATGTATTACACACATGGAGTCAGTGCGTGTTATTTAATAGGACTCATTAATACACATTCCTAGAAAATCTTCCATCCAGCTGCCTGGTGCTTCCCTCAATTGTCCTGCACGGCATATTTTCTGAGTGTGTAATTAATGACTCCGTTGAGAAGCGTCTAATTCCTTGGATTTTCTTTGGGCATAACCCAAATGTGACCCTGTAAATTCTGGGTGTGCCCATACAAGGGGGGAGCCGAGGAAAACTCTGTGTAAACCTTCTGATAGTGAGGGGTGTGTGGGGGGGTGTTATTTACACAGAAAGGAATGTTCATATATGGTCCAAACCTGGAGAACTTCACACACACATCTCACTTCAGTCACACAACACTCGACCTCTACATTCAATGCAGACACCCTTTCAGTGCCACATGACAGTGCTGCCTTATGGTACCGAAGCTGGAGATGTTTAAAGGGATTTTCCACTGCTGACTTGTTTGAGTAGATTTAAATTCCACGATTGTCACCCTTGTCTGCTGAGTGAGTTGCTTATCCTGGAACAAGCATGTGCCTATATGGTGTCAGAACATCTAAATGCATATGACTGTTCTGGATGAGTGATTCCCCGAGGAATGACGCAAGAATAACCACAAAGGCCTAAAGAAAACACTTCAGCAATGGGGGCTTCCCTTTTCTACCCTGATATGATCCCATTAAGGAATTAATGCCATTTAAACAAAGTACACTTATCCTTTAGGCCCCTTTAAGGTGATGTCACTGCTCCTTCCCTGTGCACAAATAAATACTTACCGAGTTCTGATGGGCCCAGCCCCGGTTGCTTGTTTACATCCTGCAGCGGACGTCTCTTTCTCCTGGCCACGCATGCGCTGTACATTCCCATTGACTTCTAAGGGGCTAGTCTATTTCTGTCTTCTGGCTGGGAGATGAACCCCATAGACGACAATGCAGATGTACTGCTCAGGTGCGGCCAGGAGAAGTAAACAACCAGGCTGGGCCTGTCTGAACTAGCATTCATCTGTGCACGGGGAGGGAGAAGTGATGGTCCCTGAGAGGGGCCTAATGGATAAATACCATACAAAGCAGCTAAATAATAGGATAAACAAAATATTATGGGGTGAATTTATCAAAACTGGAGCAGACAAAATCTGGAGCAGTTGTGCAGGGCAACCAATCAGCTTCTCTCTTCAATTTGTTCAGTTAAGATGTGAAAATGAAAGAGAGAAGCTGATTGGTTGCCATGCACAGCTGCTCCAGTTTTGATAAATACCCTTCACTGTATATTGGATCTGCTTTACCTGCCAATCATTTGTATTTTTGTCCACCCAATTCTTAGATTTACATAATTCTACCTGCCATTGCAGTTAAATAATCCTTACAGGTCTTCAGTTTGTGAGTGGACAGTGAATGGAGAAGCAGCAGACTGATGAGCTCGCCAGCCTTGTTCTCTCCTCCTATCAACATGTTTATTGTGAACACAACTGATTGGCTCCTTGTGATGCGTCTCCCTCCACCAGGCTGAGCTCTGGTGTACAGGGTATTGCAAGAGACTGATACCAGGTCAAATTTAGGTACTTACACTGCATTTAAAAAACAACTATATTCAATAATGTATTGATGAATACAGAACTGTATTAATTTGTGTCTTTTATATTAAATATATATGTTTGTTTAGCTAATGAATGAATGTAAGATTATTTCATATCAACATGCAGAGCTGTATGCTAATGTGAGTTTTAGCCAAAGGGGGTAAAGGTAAAGGTCCGCTGATGTAACATTTTGAATGAAGTCTTGTAGATAGTACATGTGATTGTTATGGTCAGAACTAGACAATGTTTTGCTTGTATATGGACCCATTTGTATTATCATCAGCAGTCTTGATCCCTCAGCATGAACCATTTTTATAAAAGTCACCCTCAGAACCTTAAATACCCATTTACTGCTGGGGTGGGAGAGATATTATGATGATTAGTGAAGCATTTCTGCTCCTAAACTCTTAGCCCTCATTCCCCCCATGAGCGATATCAAATATGTACGTTTTGTGTAGCACGATTTTGCGAATTTCTACGCGCGTACATTAAGTCATGGGTTTTTGCAAGCAGATTGTGACACATTGATGTAAATGGGCAAATGCGCGTAAAATGCCAAAAAAACGCAGCAAATGCACATTTTTTAGCATTTCCATTGAGGTCTATGGGGGCCAAGAAGCACATAATTTGCCAAAAAGAAGCTCATGTACTTCTTTCCAGTGGCAGGCATTTGCTACAAGCGACAAAATGCTCAAATGTGAACACGGCCATACACGGGCATCCCGAGGCATCCCGAGGCCGGGTGTGACACGCATGCGTGGTCATCTGATTGATGTCTGCCTGCGGCCATCTTGGTGATGGACGCCAGCAGAGAGAGGAGGGGACGTTCACTCGGCGGGATAAGGTGTGCCGCCGGGTTCCCGCCTCTCTCCAGACACTGTCGGGCTCTGGGTCCATAACCAAGTGCCCGACTTTTTAGAGGGGGTGACACCAAAATGACTGTCAGTGATTTTGGTGCCATCCCTGCAATGGTGTCACCCGGGTGCGGGCCGCACCCCCCTTGTGACGCCACTGCGGCCATAGAAATACTTGGAATTTTTTGGGGGGGGGTGTTTTTTCGGGTTTATGCTGGACACAAACAACATGAAGGTTTTGTTTCACATTTAAACTGTGATAATCAAACATGTAGCACTCGCACTGCTCAATTGTTGGTAAATTTTGACGATTTTACAGATTAAATCTGACTGCGTGAGGCCAACGTAAGGAAGACAGCAAAAAATAACCAGCAGAAGGTAAGCTATCACCGCCCTGAACCATCTATCACCTAGTAGAGGGAATCCTGATAACCCCAAGGGAGAATCCATCAAACAGCTATAAACAACCACCATATAGGCGCAGAGCTAAGACAGGGAGTTCCCTCGCTGCTACCTCGGATTCATAATAGGAGAGCGCCCTCTACTGCCGAGTCCTGAGAATGGTCTAATTGGCACAGACTGCAGATGTGGGTGTAACTGGGATTGTAGAGAAATTTGGGTTTGGAGGACAGATCTGGATTGCAAAGGAATTTGGGTCTGGAGGAGAGATCTTAGGGCAGGTCCTATCATGTGTGAAAAAAATTAACTTGAACTATTTATAGCAAGAGAAAAAAAGCATAATGCAGCAAGTTACATGTTACTTCCCAGATGTAATCCAAAGATTTACCACTACAGAAAAACGATTTACTACCATAAAAAGGAGCATACAGGTTGCAAACTGCTGTAACCCATAACAACCCATTGACACAGGCTCCTAAAGAGACACTGATGCCAAAGTGACAACATACCAAGTATTGAAATAGTTGAAGGATACCGTATGTTAAGACAAAGGGAGGAATTAGCAACGCTGCCTGGGAAACAAGTGTATGAATGGTGTAAGCCACAACAACAGATTGGACCTGGTGTGAACGGGATGTGAACTTTCTGCCGATAACCTGGTGTAGTGAACGCACTATGTGGGCAGTGAAAGCTCATTTCCCTGCCTATGTGCCTGGTTTGCTAACACTGGCAAATGTAGGGTTAACAGCCTTCCTTCTCCCTCTCACTCTCAGCTGAGCGCGGGATCGGGGTGTGCAGAGGGAACTGAAGGGAGCTGGGCACACACCTTACAACCATCGCAAGACTTCTGTCTTGCGATGGTTGTAAGGTACTTAAAAAAACGTACGATCTGCCTATGTTGCATAGGCAGATCGTACTTGCGATGTTCGCAAGCCACGCCCCCTGAGGGGCAGGCTTCCGATGACCGCAATGCCGAACGGGCAGTGTGCGCTTGCGCACACAGGCCCGTACGGCTGTTATCGTACGGACATGCCACAAACCCGCCGAACATCGTACGATGCTCGGCGGGTTTTCAAACATGTCCGTAAGTTTAAAGTCGTGCGACCTTACAGTAGTAGAGGTCGCACGGCTTCCACACACCTTACGATCATCGTACGATCGCGGGATTTCCCGTGATTCTCGTACGATAATCGGAAGGTGTGTGGGGACCCTTAAGGTGGCCATACACTCTACAACCATCGCAAGACTTTAGTCTTGCGATGGTTGTAAAGGAATTAAAAAAACGTACAATCTGCCTATCTTGGACAGGCAGATCGCACTCTCGATCATCGCAAGCCCGCCCTCCTGAGGGGCGGGCTTCCGATGACCGCAATGCTGAACGGGCAGTGTGCGCGTGCGCACACCGGCCCGTTCAGCATTTATCTTCCGAGCACCGTTCTAACCAGCCGAGAATCGTACGATTCCCGGCTGGTTTTCGAACATGCTGGTTCGACAGAAGACGTGCGACCGTACAGTAGAAACGGTCGCACGTCTCCGTTCACACTGCTCGATTATCGTACGAAAACCCGATCGCATACGATTATCGTACGATAATCGTGCAGTGTATGGGCACCTTTATGCAGACATTGCGTAGAAAATGGAACAGATCACTCGTTCCCTGTCCCAGCAATCACTCGTTCCCTGTCGCAACAATCACTCGTTCCTTGTCCCAGCAATCACTCGGTCCCTGTCCCAGCAAGCAATCACTCGTTCCGTTGCACGTCTCCGTTCACACTGCTCGATTATCGTACGAAACCCCGATCGCATACGATTATCGTACGATAATCGTATGCGATCGGGCTTTCGTACGATAATCGAGCAGTGTGAACGGAGACGTGCAACGGAACGAGTGATTGCTGGGACAAGGAACGAGTGATTGTTGGGCCAGGGAACGAGTGATCTGTTCCATTTTCTACGCAATGTCTGCATAAAGGTGCCCATACACTGCACGATTATCGTACGATAATCGTATGCGATCGGGCTTTCGTACGATAATCGAGCAGTGTGAACGGAGACGTGCAACGGAACGAGTGATTGCTGGGACAAGGAACGAGTGATTGTTGGGCCAGGGAACGAGTGATCTGTTCCATTTTCTACGCAATGTCTGCATAAAGGTGCCCATACACTGCACGATTATCGTACGATAATCGTATGCGATCGGGCTTTCGTACGATAATCGAGCAGTGTGAACGGAGACGTGCAACGGAACGAGTGATTGCTGGGACAAGGAACGAGTGATTGTTGGGCCAGGGAACGAGTGATCTGTTCCATTTTCTACGCAATGTCTGCATAAAGGTGCCCATACACTGCACGATTATCGTACGATAATCGTATGCGATCGGGCTTTCGTACGATAATCGAGCAGTGTGAACGGAGACGTGCAACGGAACGAGTGATTGCTGGGACAAGGAACGAGTGATTGTTGGGCCAGGGAACGAGTGATCTGTTCCATTTTCTACGCAATGTCTGCATAAAGGTGCCCATACACTGCACGATTATCGTACGATAATCGTATGCGATCGGGCTTTCGTACGATAATCGAGCAGTGTGAACGGAGACGTGCAACGGAACGAGTGATTGCTGGGACAAGGAACGAGTGATTGTTGGGCCAGGGAACGAGTGATCTGTTCCATTTTCTACGCAATGTCTGCATAAAGGTGCCCATACACTGCACGATTATCGTACGATAATCGTATGCGATCGGGCTTTCGTACGATAATCGAGCAGTGTGAACGGAGACGTGCAACGGAACGAGTGATTGCTGGGACAAGGAACGAGTGATTGTTGGGCCAGGGAACGAGTGATCTGTTCCATTTTCTACGCAATGTCTGCATAAAGGTGCCCATACACTGCACGATTATCGTACGATAATCGTATGCGATCGGGCTTTCGTACGATAATCGAGCAGTGTGAACGGAGACGTGCAACGGAACGAGTGATTGCTGGGACAAGGAACGAGTGATTGTTGGGCCAGGGAACGAGTGATCTGTTCCATTTTCTACGCAATGTCTGCATAAAGGTGCCCATACACTGCACGATTATCGTACGATAATCGTATGCGATCGGGCTTTCGTACGATAATCGAGCAGTGTGAACGGAGACGTGCAACGGAACGAGTGATTGCTGGGACAAGGAACGAGTGATTGTTGGGCCAGGGAACGAGTGATCTGTTCCATTTTCTACGCAATGTCTGCATAAAGGTGCCCATACACTGCACGATTATCGTACGATAATCGTATGCGATCGGGCTTTCGTACGATAATCGAGCAGTGTGAACGGAGACGTGCAACGGAACGAGTGATTGCTGGGACAAGGAACGAGTGATTGTTGGGCCAGGGAACGAGTGATCTGTTCCATTTTCTACGCAATGTCTGCATAAAGGTGCCCATACACTGCACGATTATCGTACGATAATCGTATGCGATCGGGCTTTCGTACGATAATCGAGCAGTGTGAACGGAGACGTGCAACGGAACGAGTGATTGCTGGGACAAGGAACGAGTGATTGTTGGGCCAGGGAACGAGTGATCTGTTCCATTTTCTACGCAATGTCTGCATAAAGGTGCCCATACACTGCACGATTATCGTACGATAATCGTATGCGATCGGGCTTTCGTACGATAATCGAGCAGTGTGAACGGAGACGTGCAACGGAACGAGTGATTGCTGGGACAAGGAACGAGTGATTGTTGGGCCAGGGAACGAGTGATCTGTTCCATTTTCTACGCAATGTCTGCATAAAGGTGCCCATACACTGCACGATTATCGTACGATAATCGTATGCGATCGGGCTTTCGTACGATAATCGAGCAGTGTGAACGGAGACGTGCAACGGAACGAGTGATTGCTGGGACAAGGAACGAGTGATTGTTGGGCCAGGGAACGAGTGATCTGTTCCATTTTCTACGCAATGTCTGCATAAAGGTGCCCATACACTGCACGATTATCGTACGATAATCGTGCAGTGTATGGGCACCTTTATGCAGACATTGCGTAGAAAATGGAACAGATCACTCGTTCCCTGGCCCAACAATCACTCGTTCCCTGTCCAGCAATCACCCGCCCCTGTCCCAGCAATCACTCGGTCCCTGTCCCAGCAATCACTCGTTCCCTGTCCCAGCAATCACTCGGTCCCTGTCCCAGCAATCACTCGTTCCCTGTCCCAGCAATCACTCGTTCCCTGTCCCAGCAATCACTCGGTCACTGTCCCAGCAATCACTCGTTCCCTGTCCCAGCAATCACTCGGTCCCGGTCAAAAAAGGAAGAACATTAGTAGAGAAAACATTTAAATAAAGGTTCTGTGACGGTGAGAAAGATTTAGCATCACGCAACTGACTTCCAGTCCAATGAACCTACAAAGGAGAATGATCACATGTCATTGTGGTGCGGTAAAGCAGTGAGACTCCCAGCAGGCTGCCCAGCAAATGTCTCATAGGAATGGAGACATTAATGTATAAGACTTGGAGAGGGAGCACAGAAGGCAAGGTCTGTGAGAGTGGTGACACAAGGAAGTTTATATGTACAGGGCTGAGTGAAATGGTGTCAGTGCATTGAGGAAGTACATCCTATGGGCATCTTCAATAAGTAAGTTTACAAACTTCTAGATGGATATGATTATTAGGAGTGGTAGAGAACTTATGGAAAGGCAATATAGAAATACAGAGATGCCCTTTAAGGTATTTTATACATGTGATTTAGCTTTAAAAGCCTCCCCTCTGTAGAAATCCAAAAGCCTTGAGCTGCTTGGTGCAGAGCAAACCAAGTACACTCAGGCAAACTTTGGCCTGAAAGCTGTGGTGAAACTACAAATTCCATGATGCATTGCAAGACTCTAACAGCCACAGGCATGACTCCCAGAAACAGATGCATTATGGGATATGTAGTTTCACAAAAGCTGGAGAGTCAAGAGTTTCCATATCCCTGCTCTGAGTCTATAGTACTGCTCTTCTCTCCTTCCCCCACAGCTATACAAAAGGGTATATAGGGAGGAGCAAGGCTGACAAATTGTCAATTAACAAACAATATGTATGGAAAGGGAAAAACTGCAGCATTTAAAATACTTGCATTTTCCCACCACGCCCACTTTTTAATGGCACACCCCATGCGTCCACCTATCCCTTAAAATCCTACATTTGGGAGGTTTTAATGTATATTGGTCCTTTTACCATGGAAAACAAGATGAAGCGCTACGTTTTGTGAACCAGGGACAATTATAGATACAAGTCCTCGAAGGAGACGCACAATCCTTCCTCGATATTGGTGGGCAGCTTTGCCCTTTAATAAGAAGGCCGCCGTCTTGCTTCACGCGCCGCTGAGGTGACGTACTTCCGGCGCTGACGTCATCACGGCCTTTAGTTCCAGCATGGTGGCCTCCGGTAAGGGCCGCGTGGAGGAGGGCTTCTTGGGGTTCAGCGAGCAGTCGAAATGCGGACAGAAGGGGACCTTGAAGAGGAAGCGGGTGAACCGGAATAAGAAGAAGAACTGGAAGCGGCACAGCGATGTTCAGGATGTGGAGGAGTTCCTGGACGACGTGCGGCTGCAGGAGAGGACTGCTGGGTGAGAGCCTGATCATGCCCATGGCAGCCTGCTAAACATTCAGTGCTGAGGGGGCCATGTGTCCCAGCCTGCCCTCCCCCCTAGTGGGCTCATTACAAAACATTAACTTTTTTTTGTAGTGTATGGATAGCCAATACTTTAAGTTTTGGATAGAAGGGTTAGAGCCCCACTCTAAACAAAATATAGCGTCCCTTACTGGTGAAGTTTCCAGGTGTGGAGGACTGTTAATAAGAATTGCAGGTGGTCCACTCACCAGCTGGTCACCTACTGTCCCCTCATGATGATGTTACACCTCTGAATCCTGCCAGGAACATGCTGCTGGACAGCCAATACTGTCCACTTCATTCAGGCAGTGGCATGGACACCCCAAGAAGGGCCCTGGATGTAATCAAATGAAGAAGGAAGACTCTGGACCTGAGTGTCATGTGACTGCGACTTTAGGTAAGTTGGAAGCGTAATTCCACTTTCCCAGGTGGATTTTGGAAAAAGGAAGTATGCTCTCCAATCTGACCCAGTCTCCCTGAAATCCTACCTTTTGCCTAATGCTCATTCCCCTCCGCCGGTGTAGTGCCCGTACTCTGTAAATAGAGGCGCACTCTGTATTTTAAATTTCGCTTGCAAATGGCGAGCACTCATTGGACAGCGCAGTCCCAATGAGAAGTGCTTATGTGATGCTG
Organism: Nanorana parkeri; assembly: GCF_000935625.1. Taxonomy (NCBI): domain Eukaryota; kingdom Metazoa; phylum Chordata; class Amphibia; order Anura; family Dicroglossidae; genus Nanorana; species Nanorana parkeri. The sequence goes on from NW_017306489.1 coordinate 1,175,853, forward strand.
TGTATGCAGTGTGTGTAGTAAACTGGCAAAAGGGTAACTTTATTTTCCCAAATTCACCTGGGAAAGTGGCATTACCCTTTACAAAAAAAGGCAAATGGGCCAGGATTAGTATTATCATGGTGATGGGTTATGTTATTTGGTGCATCAGTTGGTGAATTCTTCCCACACCACGGTGCTTTCAAACTATCCCCTTTCGGGTGTGTACTCACCACACGGGTTGAGATATTAAAGCAGAAGATCCCAAGTCAGAGTCCGCACACTCCGTCCGTTATGGATTTAGGTAAAATGACCTCCTGAGGACGTCTTGTATGACGAAACGCGTCGGGGCGGGTCTATCCTAATTCGATATCACGCTATACCAGGAAGTAACAGGTGAGTGAGACGCTACACTATACCGGCCGGTTTCCTTGATTTTTAAATGTGAGTGACTATATGTTATAATGTTATTTGTTTGCTCTCTGCCATTGGGGAGATCATGGAACAGGATTTCACATTGAAAGATTTCACTTCACCTCTTGTTCTGGTGACAACTGTAAAATTTGGGATATTCCCCCTTTTTCTGTTGACAGTGGTCACTATGACAAGTAGAGAGCATGTATCTCCCTAATGGGGTCACAGACAGCAATAAACACTTGACTGAGAGTCTCTGCCTTTCGTTCTTTTTCTGCTCTCTGTCCGGTTGTGGAGATTTCCCTTTACTTCCTGTTCTGATGATGCAATGCGTTAAAGGGGAAATCTCATGAATTGGGAAGAATTGCCCTTATTTGTCCCCATTGGGAAATCTTGTTTTGGAGACACCACCAACATTGTTGGATTTCCTTTTCCGGTGACAACGGTTGCCAGTAAAAATAAAGGGGTGAATGTTCTCAACAGGGACAGCTATAAAACCCCGACTGAGGATCTAACCCTTCTCCACCCTATACAAAGCTAAAACAAAAAAGGTTTTGTTGATACCCTAATATAATCTGCCCATGCTAACAAGCCCTCCCCCTGTTCTCCCTGTGGTACCTCTAGGCTGTCACGTAGATCTCAGATTCAGAATGTGCTATGATGGTTCTCTGCTTGTGCACCTCCTGCCTTTGTTTTCCTTCTGAGACTGTAGTGCCTTGTAATGCAGGTGCACAAAGCATGGCTGTCCTGTCACTAGGGAGCTACTGACACCGTGAAATGGCCATTATAGGAATGCCAGACTCCCATACTAGTGGTTGAGAACTTTATGGGCTTTATCTCAGGTCTGCGTGACCACATATAAGTTGGAGGCAAAGGGTTCATACTCAAATCTGATTACCATTTATAGTAGAGGTGCACCGAAATGAAATTTGTCAAAAACGAAAACCAAAAATAGTTATCTTTTTAAGGTACTGCTGGGGGCTTTGGGGAAATATTGGGGGTCTAATCAGACTCCTGATATTTCCCTTTTTGAAAGAGATTGAGAACACGGAGTCCTCAAACTTTTTTTTTTTCTACAGCTCCTGTTCGAAATGAACAAAAATCCTCTATACTGAGTGTTCCTGTTCGTTGAGAACATAGTATGTTTACTATATCCACAATTATGAATGAACAGGAGGTGATGTAGATCGCTTCCCATTTATTCATAATTGGGGACACAGTAAACATACCATGTCCTCCCATTATTTACACTCAGTGATCGCTGAGTGTTTGTACTCGCTCTCCATCCTGACTTGCTGTCACAGGAGGCTGAGCGAGCGGTGCGCGGAGGAGACACGCTGGCCGCTCACATTGCTCTCCTCCCGCACTGCTTGGCCTCCTGTGACAGTTTCTCTCCTCCCTGCTGGACGCTGCTCTGTGTCAGAGGGGACACAGAGCAGCACCCAACGGGGAGGAGAGAAACCAGGCATGTGCTGAAATTTCAGTGCATCCCTAATTTACAGTATAAAGACAACTTTTTTTTTTTTGGATAGAGTGGTCAGGGGATAGCAGCCATGACAGTGAGGGGTAGATTCAAAATATTCAGTTGCCTCCAAACAGGGATAGAGGGGACACTTGTTCCCTTGACATCTAAGAGGAGCTTTCCCTCCCCATTGGAAAGATATCCTATGAGCCAACAGGACAGGAAATAAAGGGTTCATTCTCCCCAGTTATGTGATGGACTGGTGGCAGGAATTTCATTGAGAAACATGAGAATGTATAAGCTGAACTCTTTTCTTTTTACAGTGGCCTGTTAGCAGAGAAGAAGGATGAAAGCTTGTTCTTTGTGGATACTGGTAATGAACAAAAAGGTAAGGAGGGCTCCTCTTCATCTACTCTATGAAGTAAGCTTGGTCACCTTACGTAGGCCTTAGAATCAGTCAGTGACTCTTGGACTAATTCTTTATTTTTGCAGTTTTCCATTAGAATTCTGTAGATCTCTTTGATTCTATAATGATTTATAGTAATCCATAGTACCACATACTAGCTACTATATAGTAGTTCAGTGTAGTTTGACTGCTGCACACCATTCCCCTTTGGGTTATGTTAAAAGACAGGTACGGGAACAGTAAAACATACTCTCCCTGCTTAGAGGTGGCATGGAATGCTGCTGCTGCAAAAATGTTAATTTATATATATTATATGTATTTTTTTTTATAATGTGTAACACTTGTTTGCTTTCCAGATTCTAAAGTCAACAAACGTCGTGAAAAGCCCCTGAGGATAGACCTCATTTTACAACCAGATTCTAAAGTACCAGTGCCCAAAGAGTAAGTACCGGTTGTGTTTTGGGATATGTAACTTCCCAACTACAAGGAGAAGTGTTTTTGGGGATGAAAACTCAAACTAAGTTGACCTTGTCTACGGTTTCAACCAATTGTATTTGCTCTTGAAAGATGCAACATATTTTATCTTTCAATCAGTTTTCTTGGCTACAGTTTCACAAGTGTGGTGTGGCTGTCTACCTTCTCTTTCCAGCTTTTCTCCCAAACTTGCTGGATTTATAATAATTCTCTGCATCCATACCCATGTGCTGTTCATATTAAAAGTGGAACTCAAGGGGGGGGGGAATGTTTTTTTAACTTTAAATTGGTACGCCTCGGCTACCTCTAATGCTTAGTATGCTACATCCAAAGAATCTCTTAGTTGATTTACAGTTGGCTTTGATTACCCAGGCTCTCTGCTCCTGCCAAGTTCTGAGTAGAGTGCAGTTTAGAACATCACTTCTTTTACCCCCTCTATTGATTAAAATGTCTAGTATTCCAATCACAAAATAGAAGGCTTTCAGTGATTGTATGTGGGGAGGATTAAACCGGACTGCCCCTTGTCCAAAGTTAGTGGGGTGTGTGTGTGTTTTTTTTTTGGGGGGGGGGGGGGTTAACAATACTCGGCAGCCCTC
>NW_017306489.1:1179615-1190872 GCF_000935625.1 Nanorana parkeri
TGTTAAGCATACTCGGCAGCCCTCTGGATGTAGTATATGTAGATAAAATTAAATATTTTTTCTCCCTGGAGTTTAGCTTTAAAGTGACAAAACTCAGGAATTAAATCGTAAAAATGCCTTCAAGTACCTTAACTATTAACAAAAATGTATCTTATTTTGTGTATCACTCAGCTGTAGATTTTCAAATCATCTCTGAATTGGTGATGTCACTTGAGATTGTAGTCTATTACGGGTGTGAGCTTGGAGTGGTGACTACTTTACAACACACACAGCGACCATGGGGAACAAACGTAGCCACACTCCAGAAGGAAGGACAGTGTCAGCACGAGTTCAGAGATGATTTGAGGCTCTACAGCCGAGTGATACACAAATAAGATACATTTGTGTTAATAGTTAAGGTACTTGAATGTATTAAGATTTAACCCCTGAGTTTAGTGTCAGTTTAAAGTATAACTAGGCAAGATCGCAAATGTTATTAATGATGCAGTCTGGCAATAGAATTAACATTGCAGTGTTTTGTTTTTCCTTAGTCACTTCACAACCTAATTTTATGATCTGTTGATGCTGCCAGTATATCTGTTTTTCCCTTCCTTTAACAGTGGAAATAACAGATACCTGTACAGGGGGCGTCGTATCGCCCGGGACATTTAGTTTCGGGCAAGTGCTTTCTTCACTGTTTTAGACCTGCTACGGACAAGTAGCAGGGCTGGTTTTCTTTTCTTAAAATGAGCGGCGCTGCGAGCAGGGGTGAGGGGGCGTGGAGTAGTGACAGGCTCTGTCACCTCCCTCAGCCTCTGTTCTCGGCAGCCGCTGCTCGTTCCTGTCACAGGAGTTCTAGCAACAGTGCGATAAAGTAAAAATAATAAAACGAAAATGTTTTACAACGTAAATAAAAATGGAAAAAAACGGTCGCTGCCCCTATCTGCATGCAAATAAACGCACAGTGTTTAACTGCGATCGTGTGCAACCGCACGGGCAGGGCTGTATTGCAGCAGGTAAACGCGCAATCTGCCTGGCACGACTGGGGTGCCAATAGAAAATAATGGCACAATCAGCAGTCGTGTGCGATCCGTGACTGCCTGGTCATCGTGCACGAAACCGAGCGGATGGCTGGGTGGTCAGGGAATTGCACACCACCGCCGATTGTGCTGTCAGTGCCATTATTTTCTAATGGCACCCCAGTCGTGCCAGGCAGATTGCACTACAGCCCTGCCCGTGCGGTTGCACACGATCGCAGTTAAAACACTGCATTTATTTGCATGCAAATTGCAAGCACTTGTTGGTCAACGCGGTCACCTGACGGCACTGACCAATAAGAAGCGCTTCTTAGCACTGCTAAATACGGTTCTGGTTAAAAAAAAAAATTTTTGTATCAGGACAAGTAGATTGTCATGAGGGACAAGTAGAATCGGCCCCATAGCTTTGGCCCCCGCTTTAGCCCTTGGACAAGTAGTTTTAAAAAAAAAAAATTCCCCACCCCTGCCTGTAATTTGACATATATTAATGGGTATTTTCTCTGGTCTAAACCTGTAAATCTGGTTACTACACACCCTTACATTGAGTCATGAAAAAAACATCTTGTCGTTTTAATCTGACTAAAGCTGATATTTAATTTTTGTGGATGTTTGTAGTCTTTTGACTGCCTTCAATTTTTTATTCCTGCTCCATGATTTAAGTGCCGGAATTTTCAGCTGCATTTTACAGACGGCACTTGGAGTTAGTTTGGCAAAAGGGATCTTGAATTTGGAAACGGCCCAGGGAGTTCTTACCGCTGCCGTTTCTCCTTTTTAAAATATTGCCATTACCATGATTTCAAGGAGTGTTTTATATATGTGGGACTTTTGATTCCTGAGAATTTTTCCCTGCACTTCAATTTAATTTTGCTTACTATATTTTAACTGTTTTCCTCTTCTTGCTCCTTTTTTATGTATTTCTGAGAATAAATATTTTCTTTACCCTTCCTTTTTGTGTTTCACATGATCCTTTTTTTTCCTTAGCATTCTATCTCACCAAATACCCAATGGGCAGAAGCTTAAGAGGAAACGTGAGCGAGTGGAGAAATTGGAGAAGAAAGGAGTTCTTCCTCGATCAGAACGACTTCTGAGGGCACAGCTAAACAAGCCCAAAACGCTCAAACCAGAAGCCAACAACAACCCATCTCGGGGATTCTATGACATGTGGGGAGACAATAGTAAGTAAAATGTACTGCAGTACTTCAATTCTGTAATGACTTTCCTACTTGCTTCATTGTATGCATTCTTTCTTTGGCAGATCCCTTGGATTCTGCGCTGGAAGGAAAAGATCAGTGGTTTCTGCAACAGACCAAAAAGGGTCATGTCAAGGCAAGTGCTTTCTGCTCTTTTAAAAATGTTTAGTAAAATACAAAAAGGGTCACTTAGTGCCATCTTTCTTCCATATAGAAGAGGGCAGCTTCCTCCACCAGTATTGCATGGGATCCCAATGCAGCTTTTCTTTTCCATATTACTGACATGCCTTTATTCTGCACTGTCTGTGTGATGGCAGCCATCTTTGTAGTGAAGCAGCATCTATATTAGAGGTGTCTCCCTAAGCACTGGTGGTCAGATGAATGGAAGGGTGATAAGTTAATGGTGGAAGCACAACAACTGCTTCCTCTCCAGCAAGGAGCAGCATAGTAGTGGCATCACAAAATCTCTTGACCAGCAGTTAAAAGCACAGTGCCTTGATGCTCTCACATTGCAGATATACACAAGTGCGTAGCCAGTCTAGCCATGTCGGGGAAACACTGCTTTTAGGCGGAATTAAAGGTGACGTTTTCAGGGTACTTGTTTTAGATACATTTAACACTTCTAGATTTTCCTGTTTGAAGGCAAATCTTCATCTTTGTTCAGGTCTACTAAGTACTTGCCTGAATGTGACCCTTTAGGATAGCCAGTGCTCTGTGTCCTCGTTGGAAAGGTATATTCTCCAACCAGTAGTCTGGCTTCTATCTGACTTTATGTTCCCCTCTGCTGCAATAGACCTGTTTTCCACCAATCGATCCCTGAAGCTTGGCTCTGTTTATCGAGAGCCAACATGACGGGTTAAGCATTCTTCATGCAGGCATAAAAATCCTGGCAGGGTGTCGAGTTTTTATTTATTTTTCTTTCTAAATGATTACTGGCTTGACTCGGTAGGAATGACTTAAAAAGCCAATGAGGTTTGCTTTGTTTAGGAGAACCTAGCAGGAAAACTGGTAAGATAGCAAAATTATGGACAGCAGTGATTAAAGGTGAGACCTGATGCAAAACATGAGGCCCTGGTATCTGGTGCAAGTGTATAGTCCATACTGGAAAAGCAGTTCTTTGTGCCCAGCCATCTCTAGGCTGTCTGTAGATGACTACTATCCCCCAGTCAAGTTTTGTGTTCTGTAGGAGATTGGCGACTAATGGGAGCCGCCTTTCCTATCTACAAATCATCTTGTTTCATTGCCATATATTGGATAACTGCAGTCATTTACCAAAGATAAGTAAAAAGGGACAAACATTCCCTTTTTGAGTCCCCATCTATTTCTTGTGCCTAACTGTAAAGCAGATCATAACTCGACCATCCCCATAATCCCCCAACATTTTTTATCTGACCTTTTCACTTTTTTTTTTTCCCCCCTTTTCTGCAGCGTCCAGATAGACTGAACAAGAAACCATCTCAGCTACCTGCAGTTGAAGTTGCAGCTCCCGGGGCCTCCTACAACCCAACATATGAGTCACACCAGGTATGGGACAGGTCGTATTATTTCTTCACTACTTGTCTGTGTGAACAAGTTAATTGCTGCAAACCTGTAATAGCTTCTGTGTATCTGACCAGTGCATTAGATTTCTGCTGTGGATCTATGTACATATCATATATAATGTACTAGAGTTTTTGAGCATATTAGTATTTCTATTCTAATTACGATTTGCAACTTCATCAAATATTGGGCTGACGGGTCTATTATAGGCTTCTAACAATGCCTCTTTGTAGAAGTTGTGCACATACAGAGACGACAAAGAAATTCATAATTTAACAGCAACCCGTGACAAATGCAGGCCCTCATCTTTACAACCAAGTTGTAACATAATTCCAGGAAAGTTTGAAATCACACTAAATAAATGTATTCTGCTTGCATTCAGTTGCCATTTGTATGGTCTCAATCACATCACTTACATTATAAACAGCGATTGTTATAAAGATTTGAGTACTCGGCCCGATAGTTTTTATTTGTAATGTGGTGTTTTTGTTTTTTTTCCCCAGGTGCTGCTCCTCCAGGCTCATGAGGTGGAAGTAAAGAAGCTAAAGGAAGAGGAGAAATTGGAGAGACAGTTGAAGCTCCCTGCTGGGGCTCAACTTCCTACAGAGGTTTGTCTCTAATAATCATCTGTTGGTGTTTCTGAAACATGCAACTATATCCTTCCTCTTGTCACTAGTATTTGCTGCGATCCCCAGATTAATGGATGGCTTTTTTGGGTTCGGTGGAAAACTTATTTCTTATGGAGTCCCAGTACAAATCTGTTTACCCATCTGTAGACTGTAGCAGGGGAAAGTAGACGATTTAAAGCTAAACTCTGGGCACCACTATTATAATATAACATTTTCTCCTTTCCTCTGGTGTATTAAAGTTTGTTTTTCCTTCAAATTGCATAAACATTCTGCTTATGGCTGGACATGTTGATACAGCTTCCACTGTACTTTGGCCTCTCTTCTGAAACCAGCACTGGTGTTGTCTCTGCACCATGTGTAGGCTAGCACAGTCTGTGATGAAGTTGCATCACACTGTTTTGTGAATGGCCAAGCTTACACAGGGTGTGGGGACACAACACCAGCGCTGCTGTTGGCAAGAGAGTGGAAGTACAGTGGAAGCTGGTCCAACTCTATAATCTGAATTTTTATGCCGTTTAAAATAAAGGGGGGGGGTGGTACACATTTGCAGGGATGAGGAGATTACGAGTGTAAAGAGAATTGTGGTCCTCGAAGTTCAGTTTTAACTCTTGTAGATCAGTTTTATGGTTAAATCAACCTTTTATTTAACACAGGCTGACCAAGTAGCATAAAAGTGGTTAGAGAGTACAACATATGATTAAGTGGTGCATGTTCATGGTAGCAATAATGAGTAAAACAAGGACAGACTGTCATTGCAGTGGGGGGCCTTGAACTATATGTGTACGTACGTATTCATATAGGTGGAATGTCTAAGGTCTGTCATGTAGGGAAGGAGAAAATGGAAGAAAGCGGCAATGACTGTATCCCTGACAGAGTATAAATACATATAGCAAAGTCAGAACTGAACTTCAAAAATTCTCTGCTTACCTAAGCGGAAGACAGAACAATCTACAAAACTGAGTGAGTAGTGTAACCATAATGCCCAAAGTGAGAAAAATCAATCATAAGATCCCATATATAAAGCCATAAGTTCCTCTATGTGCATGATATAATTAACTATGCTCCCCCAATGTGAAAGGAAGGGTCTTCCAATAGAGAAATTAGTTGTTTTGGCTGCAGAGGGAAGGAATATGAGCATAGATTTCCGTTGATGTGTTCTGTGTCCAGGGAGGATGGACAGCAAGGCAATTTCGGGAGCGGGAATACATTTTATCACTAAGGTCATTATGAAAAAAAAATTTGACCAAAAAAGTTGTATTAACAGGCAGTCCCACCATAGATTGAGGTAAGTACCCCTGGATTCTCTATCTCCACCAAACCTCAGAGTTGTAGATCAGTTTTAACAAAACCTCATTCCACTCCCTTCCTTGCCTTCACCCAAAATGTTTACTGTAAATACAGACCTCCAGTGTATACATAGGTCTCACTGCATTAGCCAGCCCTGGGCTATATACTGCTGCTCTTGTGCCAGCCATCAATATAATAGTCTGGCGATTATCTATTGTCCTCTGTGGGATAGGCTGGCAAATGTTCAGCATGTTCACAACTGTCTAACTTGCATTACACATTGAACAAGGTATCACCACAGATTTGTGTAGCTCCTCGTGCCTTATGCGGACTGTCAAAATGATGGTGAAAAGCTAAACGCATGATCTCTGTACTTCCAGGAAAGCCGCCTACAAGAACTGTGTGAGGGTCTAGTGGAGGAGTCTGAAGATGACATGGGTGAAGAAGAGAGCGAGGCGCAAAAAACCGCTTGTATGCCTCGGAGAGAGCGAAAGACTGAGCGCCAGAGGAGGAAGGAGAAAGAAGCTAAATTTCGGGTAAGGAATTTTAGCTGTTGAACATTGGGCAAAGTTCAGTTATAGGCAATAAAAATATCACCTTGCACTACATTTCATTCTATGATTCCGGTAGCAGTGTAAATGTTTCTGTGCACCTTTTTAGCAAACATTTTTCAGCAAACATTCACTTGTGTTAATCACAGTCATTTAAACACAAGAACCTGTGAGATTTACCTGCAGTGAATGTTTGAATGTGAGATTCACTGCTTTAAAAATACGCCCCTATGTGTGCTTTAAGTAAACTATAACTGGCTGAACTAGACATTTTTAAATACGGGAGTCTGACATTTTTTCCAGAGCCCTGAAACCAGTTTGCTTGCATCCTCTACATTTTTTTATTTTTTTTGAGGAGTCCATCAATCTAATAGGCAGCAATCGCAGACCCAGTAGGGGGGAGCTTGACAATTTTCTGCCTGAAAAAGTAAAGCTAGCCGCACACCGGATTCCGCTGGAGGCTTGTACCACATCACTGGTGTCCTGCCCAAGGTCTGCCCCCTGTGACACGTTTCACCCAATCACAGGCTTAGACGTAGAGTCTTCAACTAAGCCCGTAATTGGGTGAATTACATCTGAGGGTGCAGACCTTGGGTATGATGCCAATGATATGTGGTACAAGATTTAATAACCTATTTCAGTGGAATCCAGGTGCGGACAGCTTTTCTGTTTGTATGGGCTCATATTGCTGTAAGGACACTCTCCCAGCTGCAAGCACCCAGCTTATTCATTCTCTGAGCCATGGAGGAGCGGTGCTTCTTTTTTGTGTTCTCCTTGCGCATATAGAATTTTTTTATTTTTAAATCAATATGTCTTAAACGTATTTCAGTGTACCATATACAAGTAAGTTTAAGAACAATTGAAACATATGACAACCACTAGTGAAAATCTGCCATGTAAAAGCCAGCAGCTTAAAAGTAGACCTGCGCTGGGATGACCCAGATCATGCTTAAATATTCCAGCCAGCAATATGGAAGGGTACCAAGTGATGTCAAATATATGTTACACAATAGAGGGCATCTGCATCTTATAACTGGATGAAAAATCTAAGACTATACTGATTAACTGCATACGGCATTAAAGTAACAATCAAAGTGGTGTGAATATCGAGTACAATCGGAAAAGCCCCCTAATGGTCTACTATATAACCTAATAGAAAATGAAATGCGTAATACATAGAGAACAGTGACGCATATATTGCAGCGAGGGAGAACTGCAAAAACGACATGATTAAATAAAATAACGGTGATTCCACTGATAACCTACATGCAGAGTGAACAAGGTCAAATGTAAAAGCAGTATAACATTGACACAAACCTGGAAAGCCCTCTGATGATCTAGGTAACCTGAGCAGAAGATGTGGAAGGTGCCTCCCAGGAATAGGAAATAGGTCTGGCGTCAGCAGTGGAGAGAACTTCATGCGTATCGCTGCCAACTGCTGCTTTGTCAGGAATCCTTTCCCTTTTTTCTTGCATAGTGGGAAAAAGAGTGGCTTATTTTGTAGGTTACTAAATTACACCTTGGCTAGGAGATTTAGTGCTTGTGCTTCTGCTTTTAACCTCTTGCCGTCCACCCGTAGTAAAAAAACGGACGGACGGCACTGCAGCATCTGCGGGTTGCCGTCTCCAGACGGCAATTTTTTTCTGCTCGTGCGCGCCCCCTAGTGGGCACGGGCAGAAAACCCGCTAAATGCACACACCCGTTACCGGGTGTTTCACATATAGGCGATCGGCGGGAATGTAATAATAAATGTTTTATCATTTAATATAGGGGAAACTGTTTTTTTTTTTTTTAAATTTCGGTAATTTTTCCTTAATATAGTAAAAAAATAAAACCCCCAGTGGTGAATAAATACCACCAAAAGAAAGCTCTATCTGTCCCCAAAAAAGGGTATAAAATTCATTTCAGTACAGCGCTGCATGACGGAATAAATGTCAGTTAAAGTAGCGCAGCGCTGAATACTGAAAAATGGCCTGGATGGGAAGGGGGTTTAACACCGCGGATGTCAACTGGTTAAATAGCATTCATTTTATTAAAGATGCGGAGGGTTCTTAAAAATTCTGGCTCCTTCTTGGTTCACATGTATTTGTAAGCAAATTCACAGCTCTAAGGCCCATTGAGCTGCAGAATGAGACCCGCTGCTCTGTTATTAAACTTTACAAACAGATTTATATTTGGAGCTTTCCTGAGGTCTAGTGACCTCGTCGTAGAGTTAATCAGCGATGCCCTTCTCAGGCTCTAAATCCCTGCTTGATGATTCAGTACCAGCTGGGCATACAGCCAGAACCAGCTTACACTCCCACTCCTTCCTGAGTCCTGTGACTTCTCAGTCTGCTGTCAAGGTGCGTTCTCCGTCTGACACTCTATGCTTCTGCTTTTCCCTGCACAAGTTACTGGGGCTCGGGTTTTCTACCTTTTGCACTGACTGGAGTGCATTTTCCCTTTCTAAATTCTAACATTGGATTTTTAGTTAGGATTTTTAAAGCAGGTATAGAGGCACCCACGGGTGGAGAGAGAAGTCAAGGCATCAGCCTTTTGTCAACGGAGCTCAGTCCATCTTTATCAAGATTAAGATGGACTGGGCTGCATCGACACATTGACAATAAAATATTGATTCTTTGACTTCTCTCCACTGTATGACCTATGAGTACCTCTGTACCTACTTTTGGAATTGTATGGATATTTTTGTTAAGAACCCGGCATTAACCTTACAAATAGGGTGCAGTATTAAAAAAAAACAAAAGCAAAAAACCTCTCTCCTCCTCACGTCATAGTATATGATGTCCTAACGAGCACTGTGGCCATTTACACTTCCAGACAACCCATTAAATTACAACCTGAAAGGAGGGGGCACTTGCACAGCATCAAAGTGTTAAGCTGTCTCTTGCGGACACTACCCTGTGACCTGACCTTGATTTCATCTTAGAAGTGGTAACTTGGGGTTTGAGGGCAAAGCTCCCACTTTAGCGTATGGCCTTCATACTATATTATAAAAGACCAGTGCTTAGGAACAACCCCTAGCATGTGTCACCTTATCTTAAACTTTTATTACCAGTATTTGGTCTCTTAAGGTAGGTGTGTGTGTGTGTCCAGATGCAAAAAAAAATACCCCCACACTGCAAGGGATAACGGCTCGTTTTTCCCTAGGAGGATTCTTTAAAATCTGTTTTTACTTACCAGATCCTAGTTCCCATTGTGGTCAGCAATTGCCTCTTATCCACACCCAACACCTTCTCCACACCCAACAAACTTCCCTGTAGGTGTAATGGTCCTTTAGAACTGTACTGTTGTCTGTCTGACCACCAGAAGTTGTTCCCCCTTAGAGAAGGGGTAGAGAATTAAAATTCTGGTGAGTAAAATTGTCACCGAGCACATGTTCAAATCGCTGTCCGGACAGAAGTCACTCAGTCTGTGTCCATACCACGGTCCCCCATTTAGGTACCATTCACACCAGCAGCTGCACTACAATGCACAGCTGCTGGTGTTCCCAGGCACAGTGCTGATGCTGATTTTTTTTTTTTTTTCTTATCGCCTTTCAACATTCACAGTGAGTGCATGAAAACTGGTTTACAGTAGGATCTTGCGTGCATTTTTTCAGGCATTTTAATGTGTTTAAGGCGTTTGTTTTTTTTAGTTTAGCCCTTTTTTTTTTTAAATCATTATATTCAGCCAATTGACTAGTTACTAGGCAAAAAAGCTAGAAAAATACAAATATTTCAGGTGCTCCCATTAAAGTCTTCTTTTTTAGGGCCAGAACACTCGACACTACTCCAAAAGAAATGTACTTTTCATAAGAACTGAAGAAGCAGCTTGCATAAGCATTTAAATGTCTTTAACATTGCAGAACAAGGCCAGTTTAATGTGATTAACTACTGCCAGCTAATAACGTCAGTATTTTGAGTCCGTGATCCTGAACAAGAATGCAGATTAGGAAAGTCAGGCGTGTCTGAGACACTGATTTGGAACCAGAAAGCAGATCTAAGCACTGAAGCCAACAGATCAAATTAACAAGCATATTTAGAGGGAAATATTATTCATGGCAGCCCCTTTTATCTTAAAACAGATTTCCTTTAGTACAGACAAGGTGACGGTTAGAAGAACATGCAACACTCCTGATATTCTGGCGATAAGGTCTGATGTTCTCTTCCATGCAAACTACATTAGATCTACATGTACAGTAAAAGCCCTTTAATAAACTCAGTCTGGCTTAAATGTTTAATAAACATTTAAGCCAGACTATGAATTCATAGTCGCTTGCTTGTAGTAGAATGGATTGCTGTGGTTTTTGTATAGGTGAAAACTCTTTGTTCTGGTTTTTTCTTTTTTTCTTCAGAAAGTCCGACAAGACGCAGAAAAAACAGATCGGCTGCGACGTCAAGGCCTCTTCCAGCTGAAGTCCCTCCATGCATCCCTGAAGACCAGACAAGGCGAGCTCTTAAAACGCAAGAAGCTTCGCGAGGAGAAACGCAAATTACAGGCCTTACAACCACGGCGCTTGGGTCGTCTCAGGTAAGGACCAATAAAAAGCTGTTTCCTGTATACCAATACATTGCTTTTTGGGGGAAGCTAAAACAGAACTGTATCAAATGGCTACATGCAAGTCTTCTCCAGAGAAAGCTGAATATAAAGTGTTTTCAGCCTGACCTTTACAACAATGTGTGTGTTTGGATTGATCACTAAATTTAGCTAGGTTCATTAGAACATTTTTGAGAACCTACAGAGATTTGTCACCTTGTGTATTTCTGTAGGACTCTGCCCTGTGATGAGACACATCCTTGCGCTGCGAGAATTTCCAGCGTGACATGCTGGAAATGTGATGCCAAGATTGGGTGCCCTGGGGTAGTGGTGTGTTTGCCATCCCTGGGGTCTGAGGGCAGAGAATTGGGGAAAGGTCATTTAACTTGGTGTGTCACCTTCCCTAAATAAATCATGTTTTTGAACATGCTCCTTTTTATTGGAACTGATGTGTGGATTGCTAGCCATGCAGAAAAAAAATCACTGGAGATGGATAAAAGAATTTCTAAAAATGTGACCCCCCCCCCCCC
>NW_017306489.1:1191425-1235243 GCF_000935625.1 Nanorana parkeri
ATTAGGATAAGGTTTAGGCATTACAATATATCTGCTTGTGTGGGTTTCCTTTTTTTTTTTTTATTGTTTTTTTTCAGTCTGGACACTGCCGCTCACTTTCTGGTAAGATGGTTTGTCCACATCCTCCTTGAAAAGCTGGCTTGTGCACACTATTGTAGACATTTTAAACCTGCCATTCAACATGCGCGTAGACAGTATAATGCTGGTTTGGCTATTAACTGTCATTGTTTGCATAACATATGGTGTCTGAGTACCAAAGGACCCCGAAGGTGGAGGGAGGAGTTTAACAAGTTGTACATTTTAAAATGATCATTTTTCCTACCACTAAATCAAAAATTAATCTGGACTCTGTTCATAGCCACAAAAATGTGTTGACATCTGTCAGGTTTTTATTGCTGTCAGAGTTCCTGCTTGGGACCTTCACCCTATTTGTCCTGGTGACCATTATGACTAGAGTTAAAAGTGAGAGAGAATTGAAACTAAGACTCCATGAGTACTTCTCAGTGACTACTGGCTTAAGCTGGCCATACACCTATAGCTTATTTGCAGACTTTCTGTGGTCAGATGCAAAAGTGCTACAGATTCCTCCATCTACGCTAAACTGTGTGGATGGAGGAATCTCTCACTGGGCCAATCTTCAGTATCTTGCTAGTTGGCCCCACTGGCTCTCAAAATACCTGAACAGTCTGATTGGATGCAGGCATTGTTCAGGTATTTTGACAGCCAGTGGGGCCAACTAGCAAGATACTGAAGCTTAGAGTAGATGGAGGAATCTGTAGCACTTTTTCCATCTGACCATAGAAAATCTGCAGATAATCTATAGGCGTATGGTCAGTTTAACAGGGAGTTTGTGAGATTTCATATCACTTCCTGTTGTCAGCAAGTGAGGTTAATTTTCTTCAGTGGGACACAGATGGCAAAAAAAAAAACTGACAAGTCTCCCTACTCCTATCCAAAAAAAGTGTGGATGTAGTTTAAAACCCCTTCATTAATCTTTATAGTAATTCCAGGTAATGGTGGTAATCTGAACCATGAAGGAATGCTTCTGACATAACCTCTGCTTTATCTCTTCTTAAAGGTACAAGGAGCCCGATATTGATGTCCTTCTGAGTGAAGAGCTAACAGACTCCCTGCGGAAGATAAAGGTAAACTCTTTCTCCTATATACGCATGGGATAAAGCATGACCTATACTATAGAATACTGCATGTGGATAAGCCTATGGATGGAAATGTATAGAAATACCTTGTATACGAATAGAAATGTTTCATCAGTTTGTGTTTGTGCTGCATTTAAATCCAAACTCTGTGCAGAGTCCAAATATGATCCAAAATGGGTTTGTTATTGGACTGTATCAGTTCAGTTTTTTTGCTTGGACTATTAGACCTTGTGACATAGGTTAATGTATTATGAAGGAAAACAATATCAGACTGCTTGTGCAATGTAAATCTGGTGGATTTGTCAGCGTAAGGGGCTTTACCTTTACATCCCCTTGAACACAATAGAGGAGCGTTGTGTTCTGCTTCAGAGCGCTCTTATGGCGTTCTGATATAGTAGATCCTAAGCTCAAAGTTATTCATAAATACATATATTTATATCTTAAATGTAAGGACCTGAATGGGACTTGGTATTGGCCTCTTGCAGAGCTCAGACTGAGAGGGAAAAGTGGCACAAGGAACCCATTAGTTGTGCTACATTGCTCCTGTTCTAAAAAGGAATGTGCTGATGGGGAGAACAGGAATTAACTCAGTCTGTTGCTTTGGGGCAGGGACAAGATTGATAGTGTTTTAACTGCAGCAAAGAAAACCAGGTTGTTTCTCCAGCCACACAGGGCTACAACTAACTATTTTCTTTTCATAATCAATTGGCCAATTTTTTCCCCCCATTTAATCTGATTTAAAAAATATATATATATAGGCAAACAGTTTACTTCAGAATACAGCTGCATGCACAATTTTTTACACTACACTAGAACGCACGGCATTGCAGTACCATGCATTCTAATGCGGGTGATCACACTGGGTGGGAGGCACATTTGAGGTGCCATTGAAATGAATGGTACTGCAATACACCACCTGCAGCAGAATTTGTCAGGCCAAAACAAGAAATTACTTCCCACTTTTTTTTTTTTTATTGTATTGTAAGCACATGGCGCTTGCAAAGCTTCAGCCAGAGAATTGACAGCTGCCAGTGGCAAGATTCTGCAGATGGCAGCTCAATTTACACTAGTGGCCTGGTGCAATAGCCAGTCTTAGCCATTTCAAATTGCAATAGCAGGCTAGCTATTGCACCTGCCCACTGCTTGCTGTTGACAACTATTCTCATCGATTGGTTGTAGCCCCGGCTGTGTTGTAGAGCTGTGTAAATCTGAGCACTGGATGAAGAGAGCTACAAATCCTTTTGACAGGTGATAACCGCTCCCCATATACTGTATTTCATCCTTGTGTTTAGCCACTTGCCAAAAGTTTTCGTTTAGCTCCTTGGCTTAGAACTGCACTGCTGTTACAGCCAGCGGTTCCACTGCTAAAGCCCACAGGAGCTGCTGTCACTTACTACTGTTCTCCAGTGCTGAATTAAGATCTGGAGCATAGCGGGCCTCTTGTTGCACACCTCAGGTGTAGGGGAACAGATAAACACATGAAAGTTGTTAGATGGTAAATAGTTTTTGCAAAGAGAAATAGAAATGCCAATGGGCTGTGATAACCAAAAGCAGACAGCTGGTGCACCAGTGGTGGTATGAGCAATATTTAACTCTTAAGAAGGGGTCACTTATGGCTAAAGGGGAACCGGTTATTAAATGGAAGGTATTAACTAGGGATGCACCGATGCTCATACCGAGTATTTGGGCGAGTACTCGTACAAATGTTCCCGATAGTGGAAGCCGGGCGGCGAGTCAGTACATGGTGATGAAGGACCATGGAGGTGGATTCCCGGCCAATCGAGAAGCAGTGTGTAAAAGACTTGCTGGCCGGCTTCCTGATTGGTTGTGAAGCTGTCTCCATGCTTCCTCATCACCTAGTGACGAGGGAGCATGGGGACGGCTTCCCAGCGAGTCATTACACACTGCCTGGCTTCCTTAACCCCTTCATGACTGAGGCCCTTTTTTCCATTTTTGCACCCATGTTATGTTCCACATTTTAGGCCTGAAAATGACGTAAAACCCCCCAACATTATATATTTTCTGAATGCCAAGACCCTATAGAATAAAATGGTGGTAGTTGAAAATTTTTATGTTGCGCAATATTAGCGCAACTCCTTATTAAACCCCAAAATTTAGTGACAAATTTAATTAAATGCCCCAAAACACAACAAATTACCCATTTTTTTAATGAAATATAAAAGATGAGGTTACAACGAGTAAAACGATACCCAACATGCCCATTTTACAGATTGCGTGCGACCGTGAAACGGCGAAAAACTGCAGTACCCCAAAAAATCAATAAAAGACACTTTAAAAGCCCCCACAGGTCATCAATTTAGAGATACCCCAAAATACTGGCCCTAGAATTATTGCTCTCACTCCGGCGTGCGCGGCGATACCCAACATGTGTAGCGCGTTCGTCGTTTTCATGCGTAGGCGCACCCGACGCGTGTTTACGTGGCGACGCGCGTGGGCGCGGGGGCGGGGTACTTTTAAATTTTTTTTTATTATTATTAGATTTATTTTATTTCATTTTAATTTTAAAAACAGTTTTTTTTTTTTTTTTTTTACTTTACTTTGACTGCTATCACATGGGGGGGCTTGCAAGCCCCCCCATGTAATAGCAGATGGTGGTGACAGGTCCTCTTTAAGGTGATGCTGGGGGTCCAAAAGACCCTCAGTGTCACCTTTACACTGGAAATAAGCTATTGAAGTGCAGATCGCACTTCAATAGCTTATAGCTGGGCTGCAGGAGCCCAGAACTGACAGCCCAGGGACCGGAAGTGATGCAATCTGCATCGCTCCCGGTCCCATAGAACGGGGAGGGGATCGATGAACGGAAGTTCGTCGACCTCCTCCCCAGCTCCCCGCGGACACAAAGATCGCCGGTCCCGGGCCCGTAGGAGGGGCAACGGAGCCCGGGAAGCACGGCGGGGGTGTCCGGCGGGGGGGGGGCGGCCCCTTCTTCGGGACGCAGAAGCGATCTGGCGACAGGTAAGTCGCCAGGATCGCTTCTGTTGTAAAGCCGACAGTCGGCTCTACAAGTTTAAACAGACTCCCGGCGGCAAAAGTCGCCGGGAGTCTGTTTAAACAGCCCCGATGCTGGCGACGTACACTGTACGTCGTCAGTCACGAAGGGGTTAAAAGGACTTCCTGTATCTGTATTTATCGGCGAGTACCGGAAAAAAAAATAAGTATTTGTACTTAATACCGAAAAATTGTCGGTGCATCCCTAGTATTAACCTGTAGAGATCAGGGCTTGTCATTGAGGAGCGAAATGGTGTTGCTTTTGGAGGCATTAAGTGGGGTATGAATAAACATTAGAGGAAATAGCCTTTCCATCATAATACCGATTAGTAAACAGTATGTATTAAAAGACGGGAGTGGTGAGAAGTAGGTATTAAAAAGGTGCTGAGGAAGAAAATAACACTGCTTATCAGAAGATCAGTTACCTCTGGCATCTGACTTTTTTGTTTTAGCAGGCTGCAAGGACATGTAAGCATAAAGGATAAGTGCTGAAAATATACTTAAATATATTTTGTTTATTTCATAAGTATAAATATAAAATATAACTGAAGAAAGCATTCATTGAATATCTTGTCTCCATTTTATGTAGCCAGAGGGAAGTCTAGCCAAAGACCGATTCAAAAGTTTCCAGAAGAGAAGTCTCATTGAACCAAGAGAGCGAGCCAAGTGAGTGCTGACTGAGTATGGTGGTGAATTATTGTAATCTGTAAACAAGTTTTCTCCAGGTTCTATAAATCCTAAGGGCCAGGGTGCCTTAAACAATTACAGCTGACGCCTACGTTTTTATGTCTTTGCTATTGTCAGCAGAAGCATTTGTTCTTTGGCTTGAACTTCTTGTTGGCTCCTAAAATCTGCTTGCCTCCTGAGTCCTGCATAAGTGTCCGTCTTACTCTGCAGATTTTGTAGCATTTAAAGTGGAACTGTGGGCAAACCTATACGATTCAGGCTGTCGCTAGCCATTAACATAGTTTTTTGTTTTCTATGCCCCTGACCCTCCAACCTCCCAGTCCCTGGTCATAAAAGAGGTCTTATACTTATGGATGTATAAATCAACATCATTGGGTATTGTCCATTATGTTTGTGACAGCACTGGTTAGACAGAAGATCGCCAGAACTTTCCAATCACAACAGGCCTGGCAGGATAGGTAATAAGATTTCTTTAACGTTCAGGACACAGGCAGATTCATAGACTGGGTAATTTTCATCAGTCGTCCCTAAATCTGCCTCTGTCCTGTACTGCAAGAAACGGATTTTTACTGGCAAGTCAAAAATCTTTAAGATGTTTTATCCAGTTTTTGACCCTCAAAGTCCACGCTATGGTTGATTGGACAAACTTCAGCCAGGATTTACTTTATTGTAAGAATGCAGCAAGGGGATATTTTAAAGCGCGTCTATTTATGAATCGTGCTAATCGGCATCTACAACAATCATCATAAAACCTAGGGCATCGTTATACCTCTTGCCTCCAAGTTTTACAAATAATAATTTTAGAATAAGACATCGCTAGGCTTAATCTATGATTATGCTCTTGCATTTGGAAAAAGATATAGATAGAGACAATATATAACTTTTGGGTTTTTTTGCACAATGGCAAGCTGTGAAAATAGTCTCACAAACACATTAAGGGCTTGTTCACATCATGTCCGTTGAGCTGCCTTAATGCACGCCACCGCACATGTTTGATGTGAACAGGGCAAATAGAAAATAATTTGTTCTGTGTCCTATTTACACCATACATCTGCGGTGCGGAAAAGCACAACTTGACAGGCATGGTGTGATCAAGACCTTATTTAAAAAAAAAAAAAATTTAATGTATGTTTTGGCTTATGATCTTCCCAACAATGGCCACAGGACAATAAAAACATGTGGTTAGATCTTTAACTGTTTTTTTTCTTGCTTCCTGCAGGTTCAAACGAAAGCTGAAGGTAAAATACGTGGAGAAGCGGGCATTCCGAGAGATCACGTAAGTTATAAAAAAAACAAATGGTGAATCTAAATAGTGGTGTCAAAGGCTTATCTGATCCTACTACTGGACTCTTGTGGAAATTTGTATCTGTGAAATTATGTTATACTTCAGTTCACATTAGAGGCGAGTATGAGGAAGGTGAGGATTTTTTTTTTCTTTGCACCTTTTTAAAGGTCATTGTTAAGAGAAATCAAGCCAAACCTTTTTTCTTTTGGGTCAGAGTATATTTACGATCATATTTCTGTGACGCAAAGTCAGCAAATAGCGTGCTGCTGCCCACTATATGCTAACAGGACAGAGCCGCACTACAGCCAGGAAAGATCCCGACAGTATTGTCACGATACATCCCTCTGCCTGATTGACAGCTGATTCTGCCTCCTAGAGCCAGCTGTGCCCACCCTCTCTGCAGGGAGCACAGACTGACAGCTACTGCTCTCTGCAGGGAGAATCCGTGAGCTGAGCGATAAGCGGTTCATGATTGACCAGCTCTTGGTAATGGAGCTGGTGTTTGACAGCTGCATTGTCCCACACCGGCTCCAAGTATTGGGAAGAGTATCTTTTACCCTCCTAATACTACTTAATATCTCAAGCTTACGGTGTATAAAAGTTAAAATGTTGCAGGCGTTAAAGGTTCCTATTTATTTTGGATAAGGACTTTGGAAGTCCGAAAACAAGTCGGCATGGATAGCTGCTCTTTTAACTCTGATTATTAATAGAGTTGATGTGTATTTAATGGCTCCTGCCCAGTTACTGGCTTTTATGGTTTGAACAAGGAGCATCAGAAGATTGCTTGGCTGCATATGCAGTCTGAGATTTCAGCACAACCAAGCCAAGTCAATGTGTGGGATTTTTTTTTTTCTCCACTTCTTGCCATACTTCTAATCAAGAGTACTTGCACTGTCACGCAGCATCTGTTTTGATTGAGATAGATTACATCTCTTCCAGGACTCCTGTTTTGCTTAATGCTTTGTCTGTGGAATGTAGCAGAAAATTCCTGACTGACACTGGTATGTGCATCCGTTATATCTTCCCGTCAACATGATTGGAAAAAACATGGCAGTCCCAAACACCTAGGCATTGGATGATTCCTATGTAGCATGCTCTGAGTTTTGGGGCTAAAAGCTCTTTTAAAAGATTAAGGCCTTGTTTCTCAACTGGTGCGTCCTGACCCAAAAGTGGGTCCCCGTGTGCTTTCCACTTTTTTAAGTGAGAGGTCAAGCAGCCATTCAAAATACGCTGCCCAGTACAGAGTGTCAGCTTGAGGTGGGGTGGGCTCCATCCCTAAGTGCATTGCTTACAGATCCCTCATGTCCTGTAGAGGTGCCTGGACCGGAGTGACATCACATTCTGGCTCCCGGCACCTCTAAAGGGTGTGCATGGGAGTTGTACAAGCAATGCACATATGGATGGAACTCCAGCACAGCAGCCCACACCGGACCCCAGGCTGAGGATCCAGTTCTCGTAAGATAGGGAGACTGGGTGGATCTTAAAAACAAAAATTATTTATTTTTGGGAGTGTGTATGTGTGTAAGATTGTGTCTGTGGTTGTGTGTGTCTCAGTGTCTTTGAGGGCCCATTCACACTAGTACAGTGCGTCAATGGCACAGTCCCGTGCGAATAACACACTGTACCACGCAATCGCACCTACCATGTGTGCTGGTGTGAAGTGCATTGCCATTCATTTGAATGGCACCCCAAACGCACCTCCCACCCACAGTTCTATTGCCCGCATCGGAACTCGCAGTACCGCAATGCCGCGCATTACATTGCAGTGCAACTTGGGTCACGACTTAATGACCAAGGACAAATGTGGGTCCTGAGGTTACACAGTTTGAGAACCACTGGATTAAGGTATCTGCTGGTACAGTTTAGGTTTGTGTTATTGGGTAGTTAGTAAAAAGTTAACAGAGTTATTGATAGCAGCTTAACTACAGAAAATCACTGGTTTAGCCCAAACTTCACTAGCGTTTACTGCAAAATAACTTGCACAGAATGTTTCCTGTTTGAATAGTCTGCAAGAATAAGTTTCCTTAACCCATACACCAAAGTTCAGTCACAAATTTGAATTATTGTACTTGATTTCAGGGATTTTTAATTTGCTGGATATCCTCTGCCCTATGACGATTTCCATCCTTGCACTTTGAGAATTGTCAGCATCCCATGCTGGTAATGTGAGGCAAATTTTGGCTGTCTCGGGGTCTGGTGTGTTTGCCAACCCTGGGGTCTGAGGGCAGAGTGTATGGGACATTGTGATATAATTGTGTTCAATCTCTTTCAGTGAAATTTTGTTTTAGAATATGGGTATGCAGGATAGGGGCGTTTATGCTAACGTAAATGGTTATAAAGTTTAATGTCTGAGCGGGTTGTAAAAACTTTGCTGGAATATGCGAGACATCTACTGCATCTACATTAGTTTTGGAATATCCCCTCCTTTCTTTGTCTGGTGTTGTAGATGTAACCCAATATGTCCCTTTATAGCAGCCATTTTGCAGTTGAATTGATTAGTGGACACTTGATGCTCAGTTTTCCAATTTAAGAGTCAGGCAATTTTGAAAGTCCAAAATCAACAGTTTCTGACTTAGTTTTCTAGAGAAGATTGGGAATGAGGGATGCCCACAACTAGTGGTGGGGGTGAATTTTGGGTGGGAAAGATCGTTTAGTGTGAAATCAATGTATAAATTGTTTCAGCGCTTCCATAAGGTTTAGTTGAAGAAAACTTTTATAATGGAAAGGTTTGTATGAAATGTCGTAAGCAACTGAGTGGATCTCCTTAAAGAGGAACTTCACCCTTCTCTTTAAAATGACAGCAAAGACACCTTTCGTAGATTGTCATTACTAAACATGTCTAAAAACATACTTCTAGACTGCAGGCTTTTTATTCTTTGCATACCTTGTTTTTTCTTTTCCTCCCCATTTTCACTAAGGGCAGATTCATCCATTTCCCTTTACTTTCTGGTACTCTGGCCATGTAGCCAGGACATGTGACCATGCACATCATCTCGGGGTGGGTGAATGCCTTTCCCTGAGATCTTGGGAGATTTTGCAGTTCACAGATGACATTTCCCAGCAATGCTCGGGTGATGTGATCTTCCCAGGGTGCATCTCTTTGGCATGGGCAACATCACTAATGCCTAAGATCGGGAAGTGGAAAAACTAATTGTAAGTAAGGGCAAAATATGTTTATGAATCAAAGATGATTTCATATCGGCATGCAGAGCCGCACACTAATGTGGTTTTTAGTGAAGGGGGTTGGGTTGAAGGTCTTATTTGTGGGTTTATTTAGACTAACTTTTCGTCTACGTTGTACCTCTTTGTAATCTGAAATTGCAGTTCTCTTGAATGTGTCTTTGCTGGTTTGACGAATCTGTAGAGAATTGTACAACTTTGAATTAGTAATTCTTGATTAGTGCAATTCTTCTGATTGGGCAGCTAGTTTCTCCAAGAAAATACCTCCTGTGGCTACAGTGGAGATCTCGCGCTCTCTATAAAGGTGCCCACACACCTTTCGATAATCGCGGGAAATCCCGCGATCGTACGATTACCGCAAGGTGTGCTCAAGACGTGCGACCGCTTCTACTGTACGGTCGCACGACTTTAATCTTACGATTGTCGGCGGGTGTGGCATGTTCGTAAGAAATGCTGCATGAGCTGGTGTGCGCAAGCGCACACTGCCCATTCAGCATTGCGGTCAACGGAAGCCCGCCCCTCAGGGGGGCGGGCTTGCGATTATTGCTAGTACCATCTGCCTGTCCAAGATGGGCAGATCTTATGTTTTTTTAAATTATCTTAAAACCATCGCAAGACAAAAGTCTTGCGATGGTTGTAAGGTCTGTGGCCAGCATTAGAGAAAGTTATACAGCCAAATCACCTATTTCTAGTTATGTCACTAATAGCAGCCTACTGCCATGATATACAGTAATACCTTGGTTTACAAGTAACTTGGTGTGAGAGTGTTTTGCAAGACAAGCAAACATTTCTGAAAAATGTTGCCTTGATATACAAGCAAATGTGCACTAAGCAACTTGCACTAAGAGCAAAATTTTGTAGAAAAGCACCACCCGAATAAGGCTGTAGCAGTGCGAGCGATGAGTCTGTTTAACGACAATGCAATAGCATCGGTATCGGGACAGCCCTAATTTCCATTATTTCCTATGGGGAAATTCGCTTTGATATACAAGCGCTTTGGATTACAAGCATGCTTCCAGAACGAATTATGCTCGTAAACCAAGGTATTACTGTACATATTGTGTATTTAACCCCTTCGTGACTGACGACGTTTACAGTGTACGTCGCCAGCATCGGGGCTGTTTAAACAGACTCCCGGCGACTTTTGCCGCCGGGAGTCTGTTTAAACTTGTAGAGCCGACTGCCGGCTTTACAACAAAAGCAATTCTGGTGACTTACCTGTCACCAGATCTCTTCTGTGTCCCGAAGAAGGGGCCGCCCCAACCCCGCCGGACACCGCCACCGCGCTTCCCGGGCTCCGTTGCCCCTCCTACGGGACCGGCGTCCTTGGGGTGCTGGGGAGGAGGTCGACGAACTTCCGTTCATCGATCCCCTCCCGGTCCCTTGGCTGTCAGTTCTGGGCTCCTGCAGCCCAGCTATAAGCTATTGATGTGCGATCTGCACTTCAATAGCTTATTTCCAGTGTAAAGGTGACACTGGGGGTCTTTTGGACCCCCAGCATCACCTTAAAGAGTACCTGTCACCACCATCTGCTATCACATGGGGGGGCTTGTAAGCCCCCCCATGTCATAGCTGTCAAAGTAAAGTAAAAAAAAAAGTTTTTAAAATTTAAAATCAAAATAAATTTAATAATAAAAAAATGTTAAGTCTCCCGCCCCCACGACGAACGCGCTACACATGTTGGGTATGGCCGCGCACGCCGGAGTGAGAGCAATAATTCTAGGGCCAGTATTTTGGGGTATCTCTAAATTGATGACCTGTGGGGGCTTTTAAAGTGTCTTCTGTGGACTTTTTGGGGTACTGCATTTTTTCACCGTTTCACGGACGCACGCAATTTGTAAACTGGGCATGTTGGGTATCGTTTTACTCGCTGTAACCTCATCTTTTATATTTCATTTAAAAAATGGGTGTTTTGTTGTGTTTTGGGGCATTTAATTAAATTTATCACTAAATACATTTTGGGGTTTAATAAGGAGTTGCGCTAATATTGCGCAACATAAAAATTTGCAACTACCACCATTATATTGTATAGGGTCTTGGCATTTAGAAAATATATAATGTTGGGGGTTTTAAGTAATTTTCAGGCCTAAAATGTGGAATATAACACATGGGTGCAAAAAATGAAAAAAAGGCCTCAGTCATGAAGGGGTTAAGCCATGTTTACACTACTACAGCCATGTTCTAATTCCCTTTTTCCCTCTTTTAGGTTATAGGTTACAGCGTGGCCCCGTATTGGTCCTTGGCACAGGTCTTGCTATTTATTGTGGATGTCTCGAAAGGTTGGCTTGCAAACTGCTTCAGTTGTGACTGAGACCAGGCATGTCTCTTCTCCTCATGCCTTGTAATTCTGTCTATTGGATTAACCAGGTTCATTATTTGGGTTACATGTTTATCCAGATTGAATTATTTCACATCAGATGCTGTCACTGAGGCATGTCTGTTTAAATCGGCCTACAGGATATTCCACCACCGGTCACTATAATCCAATCAATTCTCTCTACGCCTTCAGTGAAACTAAGCCATTTTCTTGGCTACATCTAGCCAAAGACATTGGAGGACAGTCAGACGTCCAAGCTCCATATGACTGCTAATAGCTTACTTTTCCCAAGATCTTCCCATAAACACGCATGCTGGGATCACAAGCAAACATGCTTGTTGGGTCAATACAGACAGAAGGGGAGATGCAGCCAGGCTCTTGTGGAAGCTCTGAAAATCATAGCAATTGAATGAAAATATCAAATAAGGCCATCGACTTTTCTCCTGAAGTTGGTTGGTATTCTGCTGGCGCTGATGTTTAAGGAAACCTTGAGTGACAAAACAAGTCTGCAGCATGGTTGTATGGCCTGACTGTAATATCTCTTACATGAGCTCATAATGTACATACAGGTTGTAGACTCAATCTGAATTCCTTGAAACATCAATAAACTTATTGTTCTGTTCAGAATAAATGCGTTTACAATATACTTTTTTTTTTGTTTGTTTCCTGTTTTGTTTTGTTTTTTAATCTAAAACATTTAAAAGTTTGATGTGAAAAGCAAGACCCCACTAATATGGATCATTCGGTGTGAAAAGCAAGACCCCACTAATATGGATCATCGGTGTTAGAATCTAAAGGTTGATCTCTCCCTCCCATTGATCTAGCCTGGTCAGGAAGGATGATCTCTATTTATGCTGATGAAGTGGGCACAGCTCTGTTTTGTACCCCTACCAGTAATGTTGGTGTACCGGCCAATGACGTTCAAGCTTTGGCAAAGCAAAACATTTGTTCAGTTGTTTAATGAACAACCCCGTGCATCAAGTAAAAGCAGCCACTAATCTGTTAAAATATTATAAATATCGCAACACTGCTTGAAAGAAAGCGGTGTTCAATGTGGGCTGGTATTGCTAAGTGCCTAAAAATTCTAGTTGCCTGGCTGTCATGCGGACATTTTGGCTTCAGTAATTTCTGAGTCACTGACTCCAGGGTAAGCATGCACTAAAAATTGGAGTGAAATTAAAGTTCTTGATCTACACTGTTGTTCTGTCCAGGGACTGTGACTGAAGGGTTGAAGCCATTGAAACGGCATGACAGCAAGTGACTATCATATTATGAGGAGTAGAGATCAGCAATGGCAGACGCCATATTCCTCTCAGCAAAGGTTTCCTTCAAAGTAGAGATGGCTTGATTACTAGACTTTATTTCCTACTTCAGTGAAGCAACACAACTTAGTCACATCCATGCCCAACACCGATAGCTGGACACTGAAGGCACACCATCAGACTAGTGGTGATGAGGACATTCCATCCCAAACTTTGACATTGATGACCATTAAACGAATTGATCACATAATGTGCAACTTGGACGTTATGGCAAACTTGCCTTGTAGTGTCCCCTCCTCCATCAATGATCCCACAAAAGCTGGCCATACACCTATAGATTATCTGCAGATTTTCTATGGTCAGATGGAAAAAGTGCTACAACATACTAATGTAATCCCTTTTTAACATTTTAAAGTAAACTGACATAGCTCTGAAGAATGTGGGACCACCCTCGAAGAGCCGTAGCTGCCTATAGCCCTCCCTACCTTTTTGGTTGTTTTATTCCGTCTCTGTTGGCGAATGTAATGCTGAATACCTGTGTGGCACATTGGCATAGATTCGGCGGGGCGGGCTTGCAATGATCGCAAGTACGATCTGAGTGTCCAAGATGGGCAGATTGTACTTTTTTTTTTTTTTTAAATTACCTTACAACCATCACAAGTCTTGCGATGGTTGTAAGGTGTATGGCCAGCTTAAGACTGCTCAGTCTGAAGTCTTAGCCCTTGTTCACACCTGAACGTTTTGTAGCGCGTTCTACGTTCGACAAAACGCTCAAACATCTAAATCCCATTGTATTCAATGGGTCTGGTTCACACCTTGGCGTAGCCCGTCCCTAACGCACTACAAAACGGCCCACGCCTGAAAAGGTACAGGTACTACTTTGGGCCGTTTTGTTGCGCGTTTCCATTGGGATACAGCCAAGTAGCCCTCGGAAACGCGCGCTTGTCGCGTTATTTTTTTACCGCGTGACAGACGCGCATATGCAATACGTCTAGGCGTGAACCAGGGCTCAAAACCATTGAGGCAGAAAATTAAGGAGCACCTGCTTTCTCTTTAGCTAATCCATAGTGTTTAGTGAGTCCTTTTTATAAATAAAAAATGCAATACATGACAAACTGGGTGTGTGGATAGATCGAAAACACAACATTTTAGAATATGAATTAAAAAGGCAAAAACTAACCAGAAGTCAATAATGGCTTCCATTGAACATAGTGAGGGGAATATATCAAAACTGGAGCAGACAGAATCTGGAGCAATTGCCCATAGCAGCCAATCAGCATCTCTCTTCAGTTTGTTCTGTCAAGCTTTGAAAATGAAAGATAGAAACCACGGTTGCCACAGGTAGTAGGAAGATAATGCCCCTCCATAGGCCCACAACTACAATTACCCTCACTGGCTCAAACGGGCCTCCTCGCAACAGTACCGACCTTAGGGGCTACAGGGACATACAGTTCACAAGCGATGGGACATCCATCACAAGGTCACGGTCTGATATCGCACTTTTTCCATTGTTTTATTGTCTTTCTTTAGAGTGTGAATATACTTAATGGTACAAGTATAGATCTCAGTCTGCGAATTGAAACGTGACACATGATTATGTACTGACAAAGGATCTTTGTGTAATGATTCCTTCTTATGTCTTTCAATAAAAATTTGACATGCCTAAAAAAAAGAAAATGAAAGATAGAACCTGATTGGTTGATATGCACATCTGTGCCAGATTTTGATAAATCTCCCCCCCCATGTGTGGTCTTATTAGTCAATAAGGAGGTTTAATGAGGCGGTGCCTTATAGGAAAACTTGGTGATTTTCATACAGATGACAGGTTTCCTTTAACCCAGTTCTTTCCTTAATGAGCACCACCTAATATTCCTTAATACCCTAGTAGTGAATGTGAACTATCTGCCAAAAGTACCCTGTGGCTAAACCAATATCACAAATCAAATCTACGGTTCTTAAATACGAAATGAGATCTTTATTTTGGGGATTTATGATTGAAATGCTAATGTGTTAATTTCTTCTATTATAAAAAGGCAATGGTCTGAACAAAATAATGTATTCTTGATCAGACTTCTCTAATTTAACAATATTAGTGGGATGTGACTGTACACATCAATTTAGCTGCATGTACAATAGAACAAAAAAAATGTCAATTGAGGGACATGGGAAGTATTTAGCTGTAGGGTTATACTGCTGCCTACCTACAGGAGTATTGGACACTAGTAAACAGAAAACCTCTAGGCCAGCTCAGGATAACCGATCTTACCATCGGCATGTCTCCCCGCCGCCCCCCTCTTGGACATTGCAAGGATAACCTGAAAGTGACCTTCAAGCATTGGATTCTGCACACGGCTGCTTTCCATACTAGGTTCTAGTAAAAAGTTAGCCACTGAGCATTTTCCATGGCTAGAGCCACTCGCATTGCCTCCACGCTTGTCCTGACTCTTAAAACTCACTGTGTGCAAGCTGGACAGGCTTTGCACTGGAAGCTCCCACCCAAAGGCCATAGACATTCTGTTTCTCAGTAGTTTCCACCACGCAATGGCACTGTTGCTCTGAACACTGACATCTGCTGGGTGAAGTGTCAAACGTGCACTCTTCAATCGATGAACAATTTGCTGCACCTGCTTGTAAAAAGCCTTTGATTAAAGGAAACTTTGATTTTCTAACCATTCCTGCTACCTTTCTATGGTGTTTGGTCACCTCAGCCTGTCTAACCCTCACCTGCTACCAGCTGTCTGGCTTTTGTAGATACCTGAGGCCTTAGTTTCTTCCTGAGCCTTAAATTGCCTTACCACCACCTGGTTGCAACATGTTTAATTTTAGACAGGGGGTATAGTCCCACTGTAATGGCTCCATCCAGCTCACACTCTACTAAGGGGTCCAGGCTGCTTGCAGTTCGTCTCCTGATGGTGCTGACGTCTGCAACCTGAAATTCTGTTGACCTCTGCTTCTAGACTCAATTCCGTCATCAGATTCCTCTTTAGCTCTGTTAAGCGTGGCCGGTTCCTCTGCCAGTTTGTCTGTAGTTATTAACTACAATCATGCAAGACATAACTCAAATCACCCAGTTACTTGCTGACTCTCTGCACAGGACACAATCGCACTCTTACTCAGTCTCTTGCAAATTCTGTATCTGATCTACCCACGGGCCTGGTCGACTTCTAAACCTTCAGCTGCTGAGACTGCATGATGAGCTTGTGCCTGAGTAGTCGCAATCCACTGCTATTACTCCCAAGTAAAAGATTTCACTTGTTGATGCAGTGTGCACCACTCTGAAATTTGAGGATCAGCCTCTTGTTTCTAGCAGAGCTGTTTCTAGTCTTGGGTCTTTTAAAGTCTCTAACGGTGCCCACACACCTTACAATTATCTGCAGATTTTCTGTGGTCAGATGGAAAAAGTGCAACAGATTGGCCCAGGTGGAGATTACTCCATCCACACAGTTAAGTGTAGATGGAGGAATCTGTTGCACCTTTTCCATCTGACCACAGAAAATCTGCAGATAACTGTAAGGTGTATGGCCAGCTTTACAATTCTAGTCTTGGGTCTTTTAAAGTCTCTAACGGTGCCCACACACCTTACAATTATCTGCAGATTTTCTGTGGTCAGATGGAAAAAGTGCAACAGATTGGCCCAGGTGGAGATTACTCCATCCACACAGTTAAGTGTAGATGGAGGAATCTGTTGCACCTTTTCCATCTGACCACAGAAAATCTGCAGATAACTGTAAGGTGTATGGCCAGCTTTAAGCTGGCCATGCCCCTATAGATTATCTGGAGATTTCCCTCGGTCAGATGGAAAACGTGCAACAGATTCCTCCATCTACGCTAAACTGTGTGGATGAAGAAATCTTCCATTGGGTTAAGCTTCAGTACCTTCCTAGTCGGCCCCGCTGGCTCTCAAAATACCTGAACAATGCCGCATCCAATCAGATTGTTCAGGTATTTTGAGAGCCAGCGCAGCCGACCAGCAAGATACTGAAGCTTGGCCCAGGGGGAGATTGAGTGTAGACGGAGGAATCTGTAGCACTTTTTCCATCTGACCATAGAAACTCTGCTTAAGACTGCAAATACTTTTTCATTGCACCCAATCGTCCAACTGCTCTATGCAGTTGGAAACACCCAAGCTGTTTGCTCCTCCTAAATGCCTTGTACCCTTTGGAAGAGGTTTTTTTTTTAAAGAACTGTGATCCAGCATTGTCCTGCCTTAAAGTGACTACCATACTGGTAGAGGATGAACCTGTCTTCAAGGACCCAACAGCTGGAAAAATAAGCCCTCTCTAGAACTATGTTCTTCACCCCATCCTGACTGTGCCAAACCATGGCTAACTGAGTAAAATGTCTTAAAAGACATCTTACCACCGGTTTGGTGGAGGCTTCCCAGCTTATCTCCTCTTTCGCATGTGTCTCCTGTCGGTATACTGTAAAGGCATAGGACACTTTGGTTAAAGTGCTCCACATCCAAGAAGTATCTGCTCAGCATGACCTTTGATGGACAATGTCTCTTTGGGTCTACTCTTGATAATGTTCTCGGCTGCTACTGATGGCAAGAGCACCCATCTTCCCCAAAAGAAGCCTAAGGACCAGACTGCAAAGTATTTTTCCTCTTTATCTGTTAGGAAACATACTTTTTGTTTCTCCACTGCCACACCCACCACTTGTAGATACCCCAAGCTTTGCTCCCAGTCCACCCGCAAGTCTGGAGCTCACTGCCAAATACTCAGATAAGCCTGCCTCTGTGAGCCCCCACATTTCTTAGCCTTTGTGTATACTTGTACAGCTTGCATTTCAGATCCCTGGATGTAGGAGGTGGTGGTATCCCAGAGTTTCATTCCTGCCCCTTCCTTGGTTTCATGCTTCCAACCTTCCTGTGTCACCACACAGATTGGCAGATCTCCATCGAGCCATCTCAGGCCTTCTGGACCAAGGTGTCATTGCCCCAGTGCCTGTGGCAGAAAGATTTCAAGGATTTTACTCCAGCATATTCACAGTTCCCAAACCCAAAGAGGGAATCTATAGCTTGCATTGCCCTGTGA
Source organism: Nanorana parkeri (assembly GCF_000935625.1). Lineage (NCBI taxonomy): Eukaryota > Metazoa > Chordata > Amphibia > Anura > Dicroglossidae > Nanorana > Nanorana parkeri. The sequence goes on from NW_017306489.1 coordinate 1,209,359, forward strand.
CTCCACTGGATCTGAACTTGGTTCTCGCTCTGATTGTGCATAGGGACAAGCTGGTGTCGAGGTCCAGGACCTCCTTCTTGTCTAGAGTAATTTCTTCCTTTCATTGTAAGAGGTTATCTCTCAGTCACTGCTTCTTTCAGAAAGATTGATTAATTTTTTTTGTCATCCCAGATGGTCCCTGTAAGGGTACATCTGCTTCTCATTCCACCATCTCCAGGTGGCTAAGATAAACCATCTTATAGTCTCAAGGATCGCTCTCCACCCTTTGCTGTCAAGGCCCACTCTACTTCTTCTCTAAACCGGGAAAGGAAAAGGTTGCTTTAAAGTGTACATTCGGGCAAAATAAACATCTTAGCAATACTTGCATATCTGCCCATGTTAAGGCTCTTTAAAAATGCTGCAAAATATCTGTTGATCCTGCCAGAAATCCAGTGAGATTCTAATGTTCAGTGAAATCTGCTTCCAGTGGTGTCACCCAGTGCGCATGTCATTATGCATGCGCATAATGGCTTCACGTACAATTCATCTTGGTGATGGACGCCAAAAAGAGAAGAGGGGACATTCATCTGACGGGATAAGGTATACCACCAGGTCCCATTTTCTCTCGTGCAGCAGTCGGGCTCTTGGTCCATGACCGAGTGCCTGACTTTTCAGAGGGAGTGACACTAAAATGACTGTCAGTAACAATTCACTAACAGTCATTCTGGTGTCACACGGTGCGGGTCGAGCCCCTTTTGTTACGCTTATGTCTAATTCTACTGCACTGAATTCTCAAGCAGTGCTGTCAGCCCTGTCAAGTTCTCTTCTGTGAATTACAGAACACCCTTGTATTATGAAGATGAGGAAAGCAAGGGTGTTCTGTAGTACTAATCAGGAGCGAGCAGCCTAGGATGACAGTGCTGCTCCTCCATAGATACAATACAGTGAGTGAGTGTTGCTACTGTAGGATAGGAAGTGCTGCTGGTAGCACTGATCTGGGCTTCCCGGATGTCTGTAAATATTATTTAGCATCTTCGACAATTAGCCTCTTGGTCTTCCTTTCGATCCCCTAATCGTTGGACGGAGATAGAAAGTCTATGGATTTCTCCTATTCATCTTAATTCCTTGCTGTGGTCTTCTTCGTTGCCGTTTCGACTACCCCGTACACTCACCTCTATGATCCACACTAGAAATATTTGGCGTTCCGCAGGGATTAGATTTGGTTTGACTTCCCCTACCACGCCGATGCGGTCGTTTTTATATACAACCCTCCTACCAGCCACTTTGGACCACCACTCTGCATCTCCTTGGTCACATAGGTCTCACATAGGAGAAGAAATTGTAATATTAGAGAGGGGGGGTGGGGGGAGAGAGAACACAGTGGAGGGGTGGGTTTTTTTTTCTTTTTCTCTACACACATGGTATTTTTATATACACATGGGTTTATGGGTGTTATATACAAATAATTGGTAACATTTTTTGTGGCATATAGTGGTGGGTTTTTTGTACCACTTGGAAAGGGGAAAATGCTTTTTTTTATTTGTTTTTCTCTGTTCTTCCTCCCTTTTGATGTTTTCCTTCTGTCTCTTTTCCTCTTCCTCTAGGTAAATAGGACTCTGAAAATTCCTTTTATATATACTATATAATAGTATGTTGATGAATATGAGTGTATATCCTATAAATACAACCTTATAAATATGATAGTGATGGGTTTTGTTTTTGTTAATTGTATTTGTTGTAATATGATTTGTTTTGTAAGATTATATTGTTATTTTGTTAATGGTGTTGAATGTTATTTTTCTTTGTATATTTTAAAATCTAACAAATTATAAGTGATCAAAAAATAAATACAAATTGAAAAAAAGAAAACTAATGCAACCACCATATCTAATGACTGGGAAGCTGTGATGTATTTCTTTTTATAGAGGCACTATGGCCAGATGTGGCTTTAGAAGTGCCCATCTGAAATCCGCTTTAGCCTTTTGTTTTTGTTTATTTTTCTTTACACATTGATTATGTAGCACCTTGACACTGTACGACTGCATTGCATGAAAGACTATACATCCTGATTGAATTATATGCTCCATTATGTGTTGTGTACTGGGAGGGAGATGTTTATTAAATTACATGGTGTAGCAGGTATCTGGAGAGATGCAATACAGTCATTACGAGTTCACAGTCTGAGCTTCGGCTTAATGCAGAAATGTCCTTTTCCCCCATAATCCCCGACTGCTCATTCTTTGGCTGTCTGCTGATGTGAGGTTTCTTGGCTGTGCTCCATGTATTATTCAAGGGTTTAATGCATTTTCACTGTCTTCCATTCTGTTATGCTCCTTCCTTTCCTGCTGATGCTACAGAAATAGAAACACTGAATTTGTATTTTTTTCTTCTGTCCTTTTTACATTCTAAATTTAGCTGTGAGGCTGCCCTGCGGTTCTTGCGGCGCAGAGAAAGATGGGGGCTCGCGTGTGGAGGAGCGAACATGCAAGTCTCCGGGGCTACCTTGTTCTGCTCTGTTGATGAAATCTCATTAACCGTTGGAGGAACTGAGGTTATCCAACCGCGGTCTCACGACGTCAGCCTCTCAATACATATGGAGTGCGTGACCTCTACTTCTTTGTCTTGGATCAATGATGTTCTCAGCCCTTTCCAGTTTTCAAAAAGGGTTTGCTAATGTATGCTATGCATACATCTAATTGTAATAAGTTCCATTAGGCTGGCCAATCACATTAATTAACGTTATCTTTGGGAAAGATGGTCAGAAGCAATATAAAGGGAAGAAAGACCGCAGACTGTCATCTTATACTTCTGACTCAGGAACCTCAAAAAAACCCAGCAGTGTGTCATGATAAAAATGCAGCAGGTGAATACTGAAATTTCTGAAAATGCTAGGCGCCTTGGTTATTGGCTTCAACTATAACCATAAAAAAATACAGGACAGGAAACTCAGACCCCCTAATCAAAATACTCGTTCCAGATGAGTGACTCCTTTAATATAGGTATTAATATAGCGCTGACTATTTACGCAGCACTTTACATACTGCACATTCACATTAGTCCCTATCCACAAGGAGCTTATAAGCTAAGGTCCCTATTGCACACACATACAGGGCCAATTAATCTTCCAGCATGTTTTTGGAGTGTGGGAGGAAAATGGAGTACCTGGAGGAAACCCATATGCTAGCCCAGGGAGAACATGCAAACTCCACGCAGATAGTGTCCTGACCAGAATTCGAACTGGATAAGCCCAATAACCATGCAAATGGCCTTTCAAGAGGCAAAAGTCAGTATTGTAATGGCACCCTCTTTGTTTAGATCCTTTAAGGGAAAACTGCACCATGAAGATAAGAGGGTGGCCATTGCTGAGCTCTCCTTTTGTCATGTTGATCCAAAGACTTTTCCTAGAAAAGGGTTTACTTTTCATTGACTTCAATAGCTGCATGCGTGTTCCAGGTTGGTGACTTAGAAAATGCTGACATCACCGTCATGTAGGAAACTACTACTTTTAGGTAGAGCAATAGGTCAGCAATGGCATCTTCCATATTTCTCTGTGTACAAGTTGTTTTTAAATGCGACTTTCCATTTAACACGACTTTGAGATGTTATACAATATAATGCCACAGTAGCCGGCTATACTAGTATGGGGAGTACTGAGCCTGTAGCTTTAGCCTTGACTATATGAGAAATGGTTTGCTGTCTACTACTGTCTACAGTTTAGCTGACAAAAGCTAAAGCTGCCTACAGATATTGAGTGGCAGGTGGCTGGCCAGGCATTATAATCCAGCAGCTTTTTAACAAAACATCTTATAACATTGCTTATTCCCATCAGGTATAAAATCATACCTCCAAAAATTTCTAAGATGAGAAAGTAGGACACCTTCCAGCAAAATGTATTTCGGCAATGGACACACCTTGCCATGCCCCCAGGTATGCGACCTATTAAGAATTTATACGGCAGAAATGATTGGTTTTGGATTGAACCATCTTTTTAATAAAACATCTTATAACATTGCTTATTCTTTTTAGATTGTAAGCCCCCACGGGCAGGGCCCTCCGTACCATCTTGTCTTGAATTTTATTGTAACTGTAATGTCTTCCTTATATTGTAAAGCGCTGCGCAAACTGTTGGCGCTATAAAAATCCTGCATAATCATAATAATAATTGCATAAACCTAGAAATGTCCCTTTCACCATTACTGTTCCTTTATACTGTTTTTTTAAAATAGTAAACAAGATAATATAAAAGTTTTAGTGCAGAATAATATGAAATAGAACTTTCTCATAGATATCTTTACATCAGATCAAAAAGAGGGACAGAGGGATTTTGCTCCAAATGAGGGCCAGTTGGTAGGTGTGATAGAATGGAGGAGTTGTGGTCTACAGACATTGCTATTGGCTTTTAAATAATGAGACCCTGAGGTGTACCCAAAAAGCCCAGAGGCTCAAGGTCAAAAATCCCTGGGGTATGCAGATGTGGCCATCCATGATGATAGCCAAAACTGACCAATCTGCATGTTTGTCAAATGTGGTGTTTTTGTGGGGAGTAGCAACTGACCACACATTGGATCTGTACAGAATCTGTTTTGCTCATAACAGCCAATCAGATTCTAGCTGTCATTTTTCTGCAAGCTGGACAATTAAAAGAAAGGATTTGGTTGCGGACACCTTTCTTTCAGGCATAATATATGACGGTATGTTTAATGATCTGATTATACTACATACAGACAGTATGACAAAGAAAACTTGAAATCTTGCAATACACAAGTGGAGTGTACTTATACGTCAATATCAGACCTGCATAAATTATAACCGATGGCCAGCTGGAAGCACTTTTGTAGGTCCGTATGCCATACGTCCTTGGCAGCAAAAGGGGACAAAGGTAAGAATATTAATCTTCAATTGTATCTATGATATTATTTTGGATATGAATGTTTTAGAGGCACTATTCATATTTTGTCACATTTTAGTCGTTATATTTTGCATGGCAGCATTGCAATTCATATTCTTCACAGCACAGATTATTGCGCTTTAACTTTCTTTTAGGCATGATATCTTTTCTATCACACAGATAATTCCTCAGTTCGGTGGTTATAGATTGACTGTCTTGATTCTGTGTTGCCTCTATTAATTACTGTAATGGCTCTGACAAGAGCAGTGCACACAGGTTGAATAATTTAGTTGCTGCATGACTAACCTACAATGAGCTTATAAACATAACATCAACCCTGTGTGAGCTTGAATGGCAATTTCCCTGTCACACAAGTGAAGGGGAAAGCTATCAAGCCATAACCATACCTGGAAATGTTTATAACCTCATGAGATCCTGCTAAAGGGGAAGGGGAAAGCAGTGTCCAAATGGGCAATTATGACAGTATGCGGGCAGTACATGGCCAGTTGTGGTTATAGGTCGGAGGGAAATGGGTAGTTGTGGCAATGCATGGGACACAGACAGGCAATTTCTGCAACATGTGGGCAACAAATGGGCAATGGTAACAATATGTGGGTAGAAAATGCGCAGTCCTGACACTATGTGGGCAACAAATGGGCAATGGCAGCAAAAAAGATTTACCAAAGCCCGGTCTTCCTTTTGGTCCTGGACTCAGAAGGAACTTAAAACACAGACTGACAGACAACTAGAATTTTTTTTCAGTTCTTCAGTTGTAACCTAATATTTAAGTAAAGCGGACATAGCAAAAGTAAAGATTTGCTATGTTATAGGGAAGATCTAGAAATGTTAGGTAACCTGAACAAGTGTACATTTTGTCTTAAATAATAGTGCACACTCTGGTATGTAAGGGTGCACAGGCATTCTTGTACCTTCAGTCTTATAGCTATACATCTGCAGGATCTGACATTTACTGCTCCCTCTGACTATGGTTTCGGGAGATTTGGAGTGAGATTTGGGGATGTCACTACTGTGGTGCTGATTGTTCTTCTTGCTGGATGCTCTGATATGAGGAAGCAAGCCCCTGCATACATCAAGAGGGCCTCCTCCACACAGAGACAGTGCAGAACAAGGCATTGTAAGTCAGTCCTGGGGAAAAAGATCAGCTGTAGGGAGACCACAGACAACATTGGTGACTAGTCTTTTGCCCTCTAAATTAGGAGTGGGATAGAACTTATGGAAATTCAGTATGGAAATAGTTTGAATGCACATTACTGTGAGCAATAACTCCTGCAGTATATATTTTTGTTTACCAGATGGCAGTGTTGATACGTTCTGTTATCTATCTATGGTATATACTCTGTTGTATTGAAAAAGGTAGAGAATAAAGTGGTGGCTTCCTTCCTGTTACCAAGCCATGTGCAGCATGCATATCAGACTGTGTGTTTGTGTTTCTCTGTGAGGCTGTGTAAAAAGTTCCAACAGAAATACATATTTTTATTTCTTGACCATAGCAAACCCTTTAAGTAAATGAATCACAATGTTATGTAACCCTTATACCTTTAACATATATATATTTATATATATATATATACCATTAAGAAGACACTTATCAGCATTTCTTTATTGATATTTTTTTTCCATTGGATGCCTGAGACTTATGATTCTCTGAATATTGCACCTGCTTGACAGCTGAAACCTGCATTGCATTGTGGGACTCGACATGCGCTGCATTGCAACTACAAACCCTCCCATCCCTTTCCCCTGCCAAAAAAATGTCACTTGTTGAATTCAGCAATTCACTGAGAGTTCTGTACATTTGGTTGATACGAGCACCGTTAATTAGCTTCCTTTTGGCTGTATCCTGAGTCTGACCAGGTGTGCCGGTTTCGTGCCAGGCGGCGGCACCAGAAAACAGCACTGGTTTGCTGATGAAGGTGGTCGTAACGTGAAGCGGATATGGTGAACCGACTCCGCACGGAAAACACCTCAAGAGATCCCATCATGCCCACTGTCATATCCCTCCTGAGGAAGAATTTGCAAGGTGCAGGCAGTGATTCCTTTAAGGGACTTTTTTTTTTAAATGTATCAAAACCCCAATAAATGTCCCCATTGCAGTAGTTCATCAACAAAATAAATAAACTATTGTTTCATTATAGCATTGTCCAACATTTCTTTTTCTTTTTTTAAAAAAAACATTCTAATAAATACATGCTTGCATACCAGGTCATAATAATACAAAAATGTTAGGTTATGGTGAATATGGAGCCTTGCAAAGTATTTAGGTCAAATATATTTATTTTATCATCAGAAATATTGGCAGCCAAAGCCTGCCTTCCACTAGAAGGTATCAATACCTGTATGTTTTATGGATCGTTTGTTATATATGTTGTACATGGGACAGATTCAGGATTTCTTAAAGGAAACATATTGGGAGAGCAAAATGTACTCTTCCCAATACTTAGAGCTTGCGTACCACATGGCAGGTGTCACATGTCGGCTCTATAGATCGATAAATGAGCCATCGGGAACCGCTGATCGATCAGCTTCTCCCTGCAGAGAGCGGTGACTGTCAGTCATCACTCCCTGCAGGGTTTCCCCCTCCCCTCCATGTTCCTCCAGCGCTCATTGGAGGGACAGACAGGGGAGAGACGGGCACCGCTGGCTCTGGATCTAGAGAGGCAGAGCCAGCTGTCAATCAGGCAACAGGGTGGATCCCGACAATACTGGGATCTGAGCTCTGTGCTGTCAGCAATTAGCGGGCCATAGCTCACTTGATGCTGAACTTGGGTCACAGGAGTACATTACTAAATGTACTCCTGTGACCCAAAAGAGGACTAAAGCCAAAAAAAAGTTTGGCTTTAGTTCTTTTTTAAAGCACAGCTCCAGCCAAATCATTTTTTTTCTATTTTTGAATAGAGTGTGGAAGGGACAGAACCCCTGTAAGGTTTTATCTGCAGTCTGTGACCCCATTGGAGATATTTCACCTCACTTCTTGTTGGAACAGGAAGCGATGGGATCAGTATCAACACAGACTGCAAAAAAACACACCATTTCCTGTAAAATGTGGAAGGGTTAGAACCTTTGTCAGGTTATAAGTACTGTCTATGTGTTCCTGTCCTGGTGACAACCATCTCCTTTATTTCGTATCCTGTCACAAGCACAGAAAGTGAGATGAGGGTTACAAACAGCAATAATTTGTTTAGAAGTATATACTCTTTCACATTTTCTCAAGAAAAAAATATTTGGGCTGAAGATGGAATTTTAAAGTAACCAAGCAGGCAAAGCCCAATGGAAGTTTGCATTAAAAAAAAATACAGGTACATTGAGAATACAGTAAAGAGATATATAGTAAATGTCCTACTAGTTTAATTGATCCCCATCACCTGTAGAAATGTCAGTGATCTCTGCGTGTGAGCAGCAGTCTATGCAGAGGTCTGACGCCTCCCTACTGAGCTAGAACAGTCTCTCTATACAGAGTTCTGATGCCTAGCTGAGTCAGGACTAGAGTAGTCTCTATGCAGAGGTCCAATGCCTAGCTGAGTCAGAGTTTAGAGCAGTCTCTATGCAGAGGTCCGATGCCTGGCTGAGTCAGAGCTTAGAGCAGTCTATATGCAGAGGTCCAATGCCCAGATGAGTCAGGACTAAAGCGGTTTCTATGCAGAGGTCCAATGCCTAGCTGAGTCAGGACTAAAGTGGTCTCTATCCAGATGTCTGATGCCTAGCTGAGTCAGGACTAGAGCAGTCTCTATGCAGAGGACCAATGCCTAGCTGAGTCAGAGCTAGAGAAGTCTCTATGCAGAGGGCCAATGCCCAGATGAGTCAGGACTAAAGCGGTTTCTATGCAGAGGTCCAATGCCTAGCTGAGTCAGGACTAAAGTGGTCTCTATCCAGAAGTCTGATGCCTAGCTGAGTCAGAGCTAGAGCAGTCTCTATGCAGAGGCCCAATGCCTAGCTGAGTCAGGACTAGAGCAGTCTCTATGCAGAGGGCCAATGCCTAGCTGAGTCAGGACTAGAGCAGTCTCTATGCAGAGGCCCAATGCCTAGCTGAGTCAGGACTAAAGTGGTCTCTATCCAGAAGTCTGATGCCTAGCTGAGTCAGAGCTAGAGCAGTCTCTATGCAGAGGCCCAATGCCTAGCTGAGTCAGGACTAGAGCTGTCTCTATGCAGAGGTCCAATGCCTAGCTGAGTCGGAGCTAGAGCAGTCTCTATGCCGAGGTTCGATGACTAGCTGAGTCAGGACTAAAGTGGTCTCTATGCAGAGGTCCAATGTCTAGCTGACTCAGAGCTAGAGCAGTCTCTATGCAGAAGTCTGATGCCTTGCTGAGTCAGGACTAGAGCAGTTTCTATGCAGAGGTCCCTGCTAAGTAGGAGCTGGAGATCTCCAATCAGCAGTGAGTGTGAGCTTAGTTGATTGGAGAGCTCTTGCACTGACTAAATGCGGGAGGCATTTTGGTTCGCTTCTGAGAGACTGCTGCTTCCAAACAGAGAGCACTGACATTTCCACAGGTGTTGAGGTTCAATGAAACTAGTAAGGTATTTTCTATATCCCTTTTAGCGTACCCTCAATGTGTCCTTATTGTTTTTTTGGAAACTCCAATTTTGCTTTAACCTTAGGGCACTGAATATCATGAGCCCTGAGAAAGGTTGTTAAATGGATTGTTGACACAGAATTGATAATTGGTTATGGGTAGATGCAAGTGGTCCAAATCACTCACTTCTCACTCCTCTCAGTATCATCAAATTGGATCCCCCTATCATTGTTTATAACATTACTTATAGCTCCACCAAGAAGTCTCCCTCCTCTTCCATTTACCATAATGCAAATTAACAGGAGATGCAGTGGGGAGATTGTTACCAACCTGTAACTGCTGTGGCTCATGGGCAGAGCTGAGAACTCAAGTGCAGATTTTCATTGGTGCCTTTGAGTGATATAGGAAGCTAGACTGACCTTTCAAGGAGGCCATAGCCTAAAAATGATGACTGTTCATTAAGGTTGCTGGAGGTCATTCCAGAGCTATCCAGTCAGGAAGAAGTCAAGCCTTTTCAGAGGATATAGTAGGAATATAACTTTTCTTTTTAAGGATAGGTTCACTTCTATGATGCATATTTGGGCCATTCTCCTTTGCCATGGGAAAGGCCACTGGATGTAGTTCTACAAATTAAATACATGTACTGATTGGCCAAAAGTTTGAATTTCATTGAGATGGATACTATTACTTGCATTGACCAGTGATGAGGTCAGCAAGGATGACATCATCAGTCAAGCTAAGTGGTTGCCTGTGATCATGCAGAAGCTGCCAGTGATGATTGATGGAAACCTCAGACCCAACTTCAGGTCATATTGACCATAACGTAGTTTACTTCTTTTAATGTGGAAAAAGTCATCTAAATGGCTGGTTTACTTCTTTTGGGCACTTTAATGCAGTAAGTCCAATATTTGATGCTGCCTAGTACCCCTTTGGTGGTGGTTGTATCCATTTGAGACCTCTAATTTCATAAGAGTGCTGGCAGTAAACCCCTCTACTGTTTTTAATGTGTGATCACACAGTGATCATTTGCAACAGCATGTGTTGCCTCCTGTTTGGACGCTAAACATCCAGATCTGTAAATTTTAGGCTATTATTGTATAATTAAATCTGACAAAATCTTATGACCATTATCACGGGTCCTGGATCTTCATGTAGAACCAGATTAAGCTGTAAAGTTCCCAAAACATAACATTCAGTAGGCCAGAACACCCAAAACTGTATGTCATTGTTGGCCAAATGACGAGTTGAACTGCCTGCAGAATTCTTGAAGGTTAATGGAATTTCAGATGTAGGTCTGCCCATCTGCCCAAGCCATTACAAGGGTGTGTGCTCTCCATTAAAATGTTTTACCAATACTCCTAAGTGGGGCCAGGAGGAGTGATTTTAAAGTGGAAGTCAGGAACAGTCAGCCAATCTATCTGCTGATGTCCCGTAGATACATAAGAAGCCTGTGTGTTCTTCAAACTCTAGAATCCACCCATATGCAAAATATCAGCTGGATTGACTTTTAAGAAATCGTATGACAGACCTGTCCCATGCATTATGCTGGTTAGGGTGTGACATCCTGGCCAGTTTTATTGGTCAGAGTTGTTTAAATAAAATGGTGAGCTGTCATGTCTGGAATATGCTGATGGTATCTATGTAAACATGTATACTGCATGAAAATGAAGATAGCACCACAACATGCTGACACGACCATTAAATGCACACCATATTTTTCTTGGGCCTAAGCCTAGACTTTCATTATCTCAAGACTTAACCTCAAAATGTCTTTTTAACATGCAAACATATTTACTTAAAAAAACCCTTTCCTTTATCATCTGATACATTCTTTTATAAATCCTTACTGTATAAAATCTGCTCTGAAGCCTTGTCCTCATACATTTGTTGAAGCGGTGATGTTTTGCCTTCCTTATGTTGTAAGGTTTCCTTGCCTAACTGCTAAGCATTACAGCGTTCATCTTTTGCCTTGTGCCCCCTCGTCTGCTTCCAGGATGGCGTAGTGTTCCTTTGTTTGCCTGCTGAGTGTTGCAGTATCCATTGAGCTACGGTGTGTTCCATTATGTTTCACTCTCATGTTGTACTTTTCCCTTCCATGCTCAGGGTTGTATTTTTCCCTCATGTGCCTACCTAGTGGATCTTGTGTACCACTTTTTGTTGACTGCGGTCCTGTACCACTGCCTGCTTGTAGAGAGTTGTAGTGCTGTGACCAGTTACATCACACTGCCAGCTGAGCTATGTAGCATTACATTACATGCCTATCCAGGATTTCTGTATACTTTTGGACACTACCTGCTTGGGGGGATGTTGTTGTTTTTCTACATGATTGTAACACATTTTTTGGTGTTTTCCTACTTTCCTGCTGAATGGTATAATCCACTACCCTGACTTCCTGTTGAAAATTGCTCTCCCCCTCCACTGTGTAAGTGCTTCAATATATCCATACCTGCCTGCTGACTATTGGGGTGTACACTGGCCTATGTAATAAACATTGTTGCTCTTCCTGCCTGCCTGGTAAATGCTGTAGTATGCCCATGCATTGCTATGTATTGTAGTGTGTCCTACTTACATAATGGATATTCTAGTACAATCCTGCCTACATACTGAATGTTGTAGTGTTCCCCTGTCTGTTCATTGGATGTTTAAGTGTGCCTTTCCTACCTAATGAACATTGTAGTGTTTTACTGCCCACATTTCTTATGTTGCAGTGTCCCCTTCCTGCTTAAACAACACTGTTGTTCTGTGTGAAATGTTCTCCTGCCTGCATACTTGATGTTGGATTGTGTCCTGTCTCCCTAACTGGCATTGTGATGTTCCCCATCTGTGTGCTAAACTTTGTAAAGTGCACTGCCCATCTATTTACCATTGAAGTACTTCCTGCCTACATGTTTACTGTTGGAATGTGCCCTTTCTAGCTAAAGAACATTGTGGTGTTCCCTTGCTTACATGCCAAATGTTGTAGTCTGCCCTTCCTACCTAATAACCATTATAGTGTTTCCCTGTTTTCATGTTGAATGTTGTAGTATGTCCTTCCTACCTAATGAACATAGTAGTGTTCCCTTGCTTACGTGTTGAATGTTGAAGTGTGCCCTGTCTACCTAATCAACCTTGCAGTGCTCCCCTTCCTACATGTTGAATGCGGTAGTGTGTCCTGCCTGCCTGATGAACGTTAGATTGTTCCCTTTCCTGCCTTCCAAACAATGAAGTGTACTAATCCCTTCCTTATTCACAATGTTAATGTGTCCCACAACTTGCACATTTAGCCTTAATGAGTTCCCTATCTGCCTTATCAAAAATGCACTTTTCCCTGCCTGCATGTCAACATTCCTTTTCCTGCCTACTGATTTTTTTCCCCATGTTTCATTGCCTGCCTTTTGAAAGTTGTAATGGGGTTTTTGGTCTTACTTTGCCTACCTGGCCTATCAGGCTTCATACTGTTTCATTACCTTTCTGCTGCCTGTTCCAAGCAAGGTTTGTTCCCTAACCTTCCTCACCAAGTGTTCCTTGTCTTCTGGGTGTTGTACTGTGTGTCACAGCAATACTTACCATAACTAATGAGTATTGAAACATACCCTGGCCTTCTACTGCTGTAGCTTGTCTTCACCCTCTGTGCTGTTGTGTTCACTTGCCCTTTATGCTGAGGACTGTAATGCCTTCTTGTCTGCTATCTCTTCTGTGTTCCATTTCCTGCCTGCCAATTTCCTCATGCTTTGCTGAACATTGTAGTCTCCCTTTTCCTGCCCAATGGCTTTTGCCTTTCTCTTTCCCCTGCCAGTTTGTTGTTGATGGCGTTTGCTCAACCCTCTAGGTCTTCTGTCATTGTGTTTAAGGAAAAAATAATAATTCTGACTTCTTATCAAGTTTTGAAATTGTCAATTATGTTTTCAGAGCAAGTGAGGTGCGAATGAGGATTTTTGTTGGGGGGGAGTTTGCAGCGAATGGGAAGTAAGAGGTATATAACAGTCGAGAGAGGCTTTTCAAACTCCTCTCTAAAGTACCCCTATTTGCGTTATTTGTTGCTCCTCCCTGCCCAGTTTTATGGCTTCTGAAGTGTTAGTGCAGATTTTCTAAATTTAAATACCCATCTAAGGACTCCACTCTATCATTACTCCGATTAGCAGCCGACATAAAAAAATGAATATAAGGTACAGATTACAACAGTACCAAGCAATATCCCTTCACTTTACAGTCCCACAATTGTCTTTATAAATAATGTCCCTATACTTGTGTCCCACCCTATTCTCGCATATCCCACCCCAACTGGTGCCGCTGGAAGCTGGATTCTTCTTCTTGTAATAAGCCAGCAACTCCAGTTATCAAAGGCTACTAACAAAGTCTGGAGGGTCTCCACTGGTGGTTGGAAGACAGAAGCCAAACTCAGCCATATTAAATAATGCTCCGATTACATTCTCTATAGTATAGAGGAGAACTCCAAACCATGGGCGTGACCACAACGAGGTCAAACATAAGCTGACTCACTGGATTGTGTCCTCCCCAATGTTGGCACTTGAGCCAGAGTTGATGGCTCCTTTTTACGCACCTCGCAAACTGACTTTCTGCGAGCCTGAACTCCCCTCATGGCTGTCTTGATTTTCCTCCAACCAAGGTGGTTAAGCTCGGCTAAGTTGAGAAGAACACAGATGCCACTTACAGCAAACATGAAAACCAGGAAGACTGTCTTCTCAGTGGGCCGAGATACGTAGCACTCGACTTCCTTTACGCAAGGGTAGCGGTCACACTCAAAGATGGGTGGAACGCTAAAACCATAAAGGAAGTACTGTCCTGCCAGGAAACCAATCTCTAAAGCATTCCTGAAGAAGACCTGAATGATGTAAAAGCGTGAGATGCCCTCTTGTCGCTTGACCTTGGGGCTCTTTGCTGCTTTTTTAGGCGTGCTTGGGATCTCTTTTACCTCCAGACAGTCTGGCTCATCCTTGGACGAAAGGTCCTGGTTCTGCATCAAAATCCCATTGATATTTTTCATCCTTCGGTTCTCTCGTGGCAGTTCCTTCTCTAAAAGGGGATAGAGGAAGGAATATCTCCGGTCCCTCTGCTTGGCCGACTGGTGGACAGAGTATGTGATAAAACAGAGGCTTGGGGTACACACTAAGATGATCTGGAAGACCCAGTACCGGATGTGGGAGATAGGGAATGCTCGATCGTAGCAGGCTTGGTTACAGCCAGGCTGAAGAGTGTTGCACATGAACATGGTCTGTTCATCTTCATAGACTGTCTCTCCGACAATAGCCACAATTAATATTCGAAAAATGACAACCACAGTCAGCAGAATCCTGCCAAGGAGAAAGGCACATAATGAGTATTCTATTATATGAAGGAGAATGCAATAATGTAATAAACATTCATAGATACAGTATATATATGGAGCAGATCAGTGCATCAGGAAACAGCAGCCTCATTAAAGCTGGACAAAACATTTGGGCAATAATCAATCTGTTTTAGACTACCAATATAACTATCAGGAACTCTCATTTTTCAATTTGTTCTGTATTTATAGTTGAGAGCCTTGGTTCTCAACTGGTGGGTCACGACCCGGTGTTTAATGAGCCGAAGTATGCCTTTCACTTTTCTAGGTGAGAGGCTCCTCTGCCTCCCCCTAGCGCTGCACAGTCAGCTGTCACACCAAGCAGCCATTCAAAAAATGCTGTCCGGCACCGAGTGTCATCTTGAGGTGGGGTGGGGCATAGAACCGTGCAATTAACACACTGTAACACGCAATCGCACCTACCGTGGATTTTGGTGTGGGAGGTGTGTTGCGTTGCAATGCATTTGAATGTAACCCAAACATACCCCCCACCCACATTTTGATTGCCCGCACCGGAACGCGCGGTATCACAATGCCGACTTGGGTCGCGACTTAATGACCAAGGAGAAATGTGGGTCCTGAGGTTACACCAGTTGAGAACCAAAACAAAACTAAATCGGATGTGTGACTGTTCTCTGGTCAATCAGATGTTTTTTTGGCTGTTGGGAGTTGTATTACAGGCACAGTCATGGGACTTTGTTCCGAAATGAAAATTCGGATGGATAACGAACCGAATCAAAATTTGGATCTGAAATACGAAAAACAAAAAAAATTTAAATCCCAATGGATCCGAAACCAAATCAAGCAAATTTTTTAGCAGGGTTACATGTCTAGTGAAAACCCAAAAGTGCTTCTAATGTTTTCCTATTCTATCCAAAACCAAAAAAATTGGGTTTTTACTGTAGATATGCTTTACAGACCTTGCTTTTTATTATATTTGATCATCAGCCAGGGGAAAGGTTGTGGGGGGAAATTTAAAACTAAACCTAAAACGTTATTTCCTGGATCAGAATTGCCGTTTCCTGCCTAGTTTTACTTAGCGCCTAGATGTGATCTTTATTAAATAGCATTTCATCGTTGTACTTTCATGTTGGCAGATAGGAATGAAACTACCACAGACAAAGAGGCCATTTTAATGTGTTGCTTCATGTAATGCAAATACACTTGAACAGCTGGTACTACCCCTGCAGGTGCAGTCAGCACACATCAGCAGACCTGTCTCAAGGAATATAACTTTTATTCACACATTAATATGGATTTACCATTAAATGACATCACAGCGTGTTTAATCTGGTTTTGTACGACCCACCGGATACATTTTAAATATTGCTTTGTCTAGTGAACAGAGGTGGAATGCTTATCGGAAGGGGACCATTGTACCAAGTGCTTATAGCAGACCGTGTGATAACCATGGACCCTGTCCAGGTGTAATCAAACCCTGTACATCTGTCATGTTCATATGATGAGGACTGTAATAAAGAAATGCTCTTGTGTCATTTCTCATTTGTGCTGGGCTAGTAAACACTTAGACCAAGCTGATCTGACCAGACAATACTTTGGTGAGGATGAATATCCATGCATAAGGCAAGGTGCGTGCAAGATAGCGATTAGGTTACAAACCCAGCCCGGGCACACAGCACGATGATTATTTCATATCAGTTTTTGAAAATGGTCCCATAGTAATTTACTGAGATGAGTAAAATGACATGAGGTTAAAGTGTCACTAAACCTTCAGTCCAGAAAACACTATCTAGGCCATAATAATACCCAATAAAAGCCCCATACTTTGAATGTGCCCTCAAAGCTTGCATACCACTCTTTCCTCAACTTTTGTTATTGTGGCATGCCACTCACAGAGATTTTCTTCCCCTCACTTCCTGTCTATGGTTATGAGCAGTGCATATATATTGCTGTCATGTGCACCTCTTCCCAAATACTACAATTGCCATGACACATTGTGCCTGCCTATGGTACTGGACATGTGTTGGAAATTGTATTTATTATTGCTGGCCCCTCACACGAGTAGCTGTGTGGTTGGCAGTTTCATGAAGGGGAGTTTTACCATCCTATTACATGGCTGGGCGTAACAATGTCAGTATCAAGCATTGGAGGGTGGCTACATTCACGCATACACTGGAACTATGTCGACAAAATGTAGTCACCCTCATGATGGAAGCTGAAGCAGAATATGAATCCAGATTTCTGGATGTGTGGACAGATGCTGCTTTTATATGGTACAGCAGTGAGAACAAAGAAAGGTATTTAATTCAATTGTCTATTTTTGTCTTTTGGGTTTAGTGACACTTTAAAACAGTACTCAGTTTAAAACGGAATTTTCAGATTTGGATGAAATTGGATTTGGTTGTACTTTGTTATGCTCTCACTGCATGTGCCACTACAGGAAAGGAATTCTCAACATGACTGCATCACCTGCCCATTGGTGGACTCACTGAAGCTAAGCTGAGAGTTGTCTGTTCCAGGTCTATGGGAACAGCAGACAACCCTGGCTCAATACTCTTGGGAGGAAAGATCAGTTGGAAAGGTTTAAAAATTGTGTTAGGTCGCTATTCTTTCCCAGTATGTACCTTCCCCTTCTCCATAGGTGAGCTGAGAATGCATGTGCCGCCCCAATAGGGGCATAGAATATGAGATGCATAGCCTCAGTTAATATTAGCATTGTTATATAGGTTAGAATTTATATAGTGTGATTTGCCTAACTATTTTTATATAGCTAAATTCATGTGTTATCCTATGCTGCCATCTAGTGGCCTTTTGTTGTAATGTACATGTTTTTCTGTAATTATTCCTCATGTGACAACGTATTTCCCCCTTTGTGTACGCCCCTTCCTTCTTCCTGTGTGCAGTACTTCCTGTGCCATGGCCAAAGCTAGCAAGCCACATGTAATAGGACACACATGTAATCTGCACAGTACGTAGGAAAGGCATCATTTTCTGACCGCACAATACTATAACCATTCATCTGCTGTTCCTATCATCTGCTGTAATCCTGATGTAAAGAATAAACACCTCTTTTTAATGAATCGGTATTGACGAGTTCAGCTATCTGACGAGGATTGTCCGCAGTGAGTATATCTGCTTATACAGGCCAGGCATAGAGGTCTCAGCAAGGGATATATTTCGCTATCACAACAATCTGAGTCAGAATAATGCATGTTTATGCTTCCCAACAGTGCTATCCTGCTCACATGTACGATTGCTGTCTGCTGCCTTTAGTCTGGTTCCCCAGAAAGCTCTATTGGAAACGGCAATGGCATACCGTACATCACTGGTTAACAATATTAAAGGGCTCCTGACATCACCAAAGGGCCGTACAACACAGTAAAAACAATGCTACAGAAATGCACTCAGAGACTGCAAGTATGCTACAACGATGGTAGGAGACTGAAAACATAATATAGGAGTTTTTGGAGACTGGGGGCATGCTTCAGGAGACTGGAGATACATTTCATGAGACTGCTAGAGATCTCTGATATTACAGCCTTTTTTTTTTACAAATTAACGCTTCCACGTTTGTGCTCCATACAGCCTCCTTAAAAATTATCCACATTTAATATCTCTCTCAGCAAGATCCATTATAAAACCATAAACCAAGGAAAGGGATGAACAGAACAGTAGAAATTAAGTTAAAATTAAAGACATAAAGAAGCTCTTTTACAACGCAATAAGTGCAAAAGGGCCGAATGCGGTCCCGTGGGCCACTGGTTGGGCACCAGGGCAGGACATGAAGGAAGCTGTCCTGCCTCCAGCATGTAGAAATTATAGGCTTACCTACCTGCCATATCAAAATGGGCCACAAGATGGAGCTGAAGAGAAAACAACTATAGAGCCGCTAAGACTCCCAACATTCCTCTGCTCAAAGAGAAGGAAACAAGTGCATGTTGAGAGTTCAGCCTTCATTTTAGGACTAAGGAGAAGAGAATCCACTGCCATCCGCAGCATGTGTCAGGAGGAAAGAGCCAAAATCTCTCTGTTATGATCTGGGGTTGCTTCAGTTGGTCAGGTCTAGGTTCAACAACATTATGTCCCCCAAAAAATGAGGTCAGCTGCCGACCTCAATATACTGAATGACCAGGATTTTCCTTCAATAGATTTTTCCTTCCCTGATGGCAAGGATCATACTCCAAGATGACAACGCCAGGATTCATTGGGCCCAAACTGTGAAAGAGTGGTTCAGGGAGCATGAGACATCATTTTCACCCATGGATTGGCCACTGTAGAGTCCAGACCTTAACCCCATTGAGAATCTTTGGGATGTGCTGGAGAAGACTTTACACAGAGGTCCGACTCTCCCATTATCATTGCAAGATCTTGGGGAAAAATGAATGCAACTCTGGACGGAAATAAATGTTGTGACATTGCATAAGCTTATCAAAATAATGCCACTGCGAATGCGTGTCGTAATCAATGATCCAATGAAATATTAGAATGTGTGAATTTTTCTTTTTCGGGCAGGCAGTGTAGTATAGTACAGTATTTTTTATAATAAAAGTTGACAGCCCAAGCACACTATCATGTTCTTTTTTTCTTTTATGATTTGATTCCACTAATATAGAATAAACAGATTTAAGGAATAACAGGAAAAGTATAGGTAACTAGTTTCTCTCATCGACTGCTTTGCAAAGAAGAAAAAAATGATAGAAAATTAAAAAAACAACTATTAATGGGGAACTTTTTTTTGCGGTGAAAAAGATCAATAGTTAGTAATTATATATTGTGTGTATATGAGGGCAGCCATATCAGCGTCAGCTTAGTTTTGTTACACAATGATTGTAACACAACTAAGACAGGATTTATCTGATTGAAAATAAACTCTATGCAGTCTCCAGTTATGTGAATCCTTTTGAGATGCTCCTAGTTGGCATAGACCACGTGATCTAGACTGCCTAGGCTTTAGGTCACATGAGGGAGATAGGGAGCAGTGTTTTTTTTATGCAAGAAAGGAAAATGTTCCCTTTTCACCTAAAGAAAACACATGATTGGGTAATGCTGGCAAGAGCTGTAAAGATTCATGAGATATGTGAATTTTAGATGTATATGGTATCTGTTTGTAATGTATTGTCTTCCTGACTGTAGTAAAGTGTGTACTTACATGTCCTTATTCCAACGCAGCATGTTGGAGTCCGCCGCCTCCTTCATCTCCTTTTCCTGTTAGCGGGAAGGTAGCATTGCCAGTTGCTAGGCAACTGGTGGTGCTGCACGTTGGTGGGAGAACAGTTCTTAAAGCGGCAGCTCTGGCCCAGTTTTGCTGCACCCACTCCTGTGGTTGCGTATCAATGTAGCATGTTTAAGGGTAACTGGACCAGGAAATCTTTTGGTGTACATCAGAGAACGGTTCAATCTTAAGTCAAGACTCTTTACAAGCTGCTATGAATAGCCACTGCAAGTGTAGAGGCAGGACCAGCTTTCTGGGCATTTATTGTGCTGTGTTTATCTACTATAAGGACTTTCGGTGGGTATTTATCATGCAGGAGGATATTTGATGTATACAGCTATTCAAGAACTGTACTTTATTGTATCCACCGAGCCTTTGTAGCATAGGGTTAATTATACATATACATACCATATAACCATACATAACATTATGCACTATGGAAGAAGGCAAGCCAGCAGAGCAAGCAGTATGATTGTTTGGGCAATGTTCTGCTGGGAAACCTTGGGTCCTGCCATTCATGTGGATGTTACTTTGATATGTACCACCTATCTAGACATTTTCACTGATCTAGTACACTCCTTCATGGAAACAGTATACCCTGATGGCAGCGGCCTCTTTCAGCAGGTTAATGCGCCCTGCCACACTGCAGAAATTGTTCAAGAATGGTTTGAGGAACACATTGCGTTTGAGGTCTTGACTTGGACTTCAAAGTCTCCAGATCTCAATCCAATTGAGCATCTGTGGGATGTGCTGGAAAGACAAGTCCGATCCATAGGGGCTCTGCCTCGAGATATATAGGATTTGCTACTGACAGCTTGGTGCCACATTCCACAGCATATCCTCAGAAGTCTAGTGGAGTCCATGCCTCAATGGGTCAGGGCTGTTTTGGCGTCTAAAGGGGGACCTAGTCAATACTAGGTGCGTGGTCATGATGTTATGTCTGATCGGTTTATACCTTATTACAGCTATGTGCTTTACATGCAGACTTTATCTATAAAATTAAGTGAGAAGTCGGGGGGGCGGGAGGGGAGTTGTTTTAATCCCCTCAACTGTCCAGCACCCACGTCACTCTGGAAAAATGAGTCAAATCCAAAAAAAGTAATCCCAAACGTAACCCTAACCACTATATTAAAGGCACAAACAAATCAAGTATTTTAAATGTCAACCTGCTGTTATGATGGAGGGTTTTTAATGTAAAAAGCAGTCTCTGATGTGAAGGGGACTTACAATGTGAAGGGTGGCACCTAATGTAATGGGATAAGTGAGAAGTCGGGGGGGCGGGAGGGGAGTTGTTTTAATCCCCTCAACTGTCCAGCACCCACGTCACTCTGGAAAAATGAGTCAAATCCAAAAAAAGTAATCCCAAACGTAACCCTAACCACTATATTAAAGGCACAAACAAATCAAGTATTTTAAATGTCAACCTGCTGTTATGATGGAGGGTTTTTAATGTAAAAAGCAGTCTCTGATGTGAAGGGGACTTACAATGTGAAGGGTGGCACCTAATGTAATGGGGGACTCTGATGTGGAACAGGGGATTCTGATGTTAAAGTTTAAGAATGGGGGCTCTGATGTGAAGGATGAAACGTCACATTTCTTTGTGTTTTTGTGTGGAGTTCCCCTCTTACAATCCATACCAGACCCCTATCTCAAATACGGGTCTTGTATGGATTTTGGAGGGGCCACACTTTGCATATTTTTAACGGGTGCCATGACGAAACGCTGCTCTAACCCATCACAGGGTGCTATGACGCAGTGTATACTACAATTTTTTCTATAAGTCTATGTTAGAGTTTGCTGCACCCTTTTATACTTGCCACTTACATTTTTATTGGTGTTTGAAGCTTTTTCCTTTATTGCAGTGATTGACAGACTGCTGTCTGTCACAATGTAGACAGTAGAAGGGAATTAGAAGCAGATGGGGTTCTGATACTTCTTATACATAATAAAAGAGTACATTTATGACTGGAGGACTGCAATCCTGTCATGCAGAGAGCGATGGAGGCTTACTGACTGCGTGCAGCGAGGAGCAGATGGAAAGGCCAGTCACACATGTGCCAGACTGTACCACAGGGCTCTAGACATGCACTGGCACACACATTGCCACTGACTGCACAATGCCCTAGTGGAATCGGAGGGGAATTTGCACGAAGATGTGCCGGAGCAGCTGATGTCTGAGTTTCTCTCTGCACGAGTCTGCAAACTTCAACAATGCTAACTTTTCCATGGTCAAGGAGTCATTGACAGGACAACATGATATTCCGTGTATATCACTGACAGCACAGAGCTGACACCGACCAGAGATTTACAGACAATTTGTTATGAAAAAGCATGCTAATTAAAGATGGACTCCAGGGAAGTACATGAAAGCACCCCATCATTCACTAATCTTTCCCCATAGAATTAATTTTGCAGTTCAGTGGATGACCTAAAATCTTTCTTTATATGGAACTGCCAAATGTTGGGATTCAAGGAATGAGTAAAGAAATGCTCTGCAGTCCAACAAAAGAGCCTTGTTTCCATATATAGTTAAAATGCACAAACAGTGACAAACAGGACCATAACGCCTTTTGTCTAAAAAGCCTTAACCATAGCTACAAGGAAAGATACCTAGTTGGTAGAGCAGCCAACCTGCTAGAAATACATAGACAAAAATAACTAATTAACTCTGTCCATGAAAAAAATGTGTCTGAAAGGTAATTTTTCCTGCATTCTATTATCAGCCATTAGCAACATTTATATCACATCTAAACATGACTCACAACTGAAAGCAGTCAGAATGTTCAATCAGTTTAGCTTAAAGGAGAACTATGGGGTTAGGGCTTTTCCCCATAGTTTTCCTTAGGGTAACGGGAGGACACAAACTAGCTCCTCATTCACCCTAAGCTCAGTATACCGCGAGCTATAGCTCGCGGTACACTGAGACACCACAGTATACCGCGAGCAGTAGCTCGCGGTATACTGAGACGCCGCAGCTGAAGCAGATCCCGATAATTATGTCTGGATCCGCCCAGCTGCGTGAGTGACAGCTGGCTCTGCCTATCTAGAGGCAGAGCCAGCTGTACCCGCCCCCTCCTCCGTCCGATCTGCCAGTCAGCGCTGGCGGATCGGAGCGGGGAGGGGGGGAATCCAGCCCTTCCCCTGTCACGGCAGAGGGCTGTGACAGGATCGAGAGGTGAGCGAACGCCGGTATTTGTTCGCTCACCTCCCGATCTACTGAGCCGACCTGTGACAGTCTCATTGTCACAGGTCGGCTAGAACTATCACTCACCTGATAGTTCTCCTTTAACCTCTTGCCGTCCGCCCATAGTAAAAAAACGGACGGACGGCACTGCAGCATCTGCGGGTTGCCGTCTCCAGACGGCAATTTTTTTCTGCTCGCGCGCGCCCCCTAGCGGGCACGCACGGGCAGACTCTGCTGTGCACATTCAGGACAAAACAAAAGGTTTGCTTTATTCCCCTCCTCCCCAAAAGCATATAATTACCCTTCATTCCCTCCCCTGGTGCTCCATTTAGTGCCAGGAGCACCAGGGGAGGGGATAACACTTCCAGGTAGTCCAACCAGCACTGTCACACAGGAGGTCCATAACCCTGTGCAAGCTACGACTGCGGTGCCTGCGGTAGCTTTCTGTTCACTCCCAGCTGCTGATCGAGGAAGCAAACGGAAGACAAGTATACGCTTCTGCAGAGGTCTGCATCAAAGTAGACTTTTGAGTTCTTTGTAATGCCCTGCAGCATTGGGAGTCCCCGGTTCAAATCGCAGTTAGCTCATTATCTGCAAGCAGTTTGCATGTTCTCCCTGAGCTTGCATGGATTTCCTCCAGGTACTCCGGTTTGCTCCCACATTTAAAAGAATTGCTGGAAGATGAATTGGCTCCTGTCATAATCGGCCCTGTATGTATGCATGACAGATAGGGACCTAAGATTGTAAACTACTGGAGGGCAGGGACTGATGTGAATGTGCAACTATGTAAAGCGATGAATAAATTGTTGGCGCTATATAAATACCGATAATAAATAAATAATGCCCTGCAGAATAAGCTCACACATCTCTATACAGGGTCAGTAGAAAGGCAGTAGTAATGCACTTCCTGGAGCCTGTGATGTGTAACTTTCCTTCTCTATGCTTGTAGCATCACTAGTCACATCCAAACTCTCAAGCCACATTTAAATCTGATTAATTAAATTTTTTCACAACAATATGTGTGTGAGAGGCAGCAAGAAGGATATTCCAGCATAACTAGCAGATGTGTTCCAGGATCGCCAGATTTCACAAAATGGTGCGGGTTGGTGCAGTACAGCAATGCCTACATGAAAAACTAAGCTACTCAGCAGGTAGACTATGCTCTTACAATACTCTTCAGCTAAAATGTATTTAGTGTGAGGCCTCATTCACATGAGAAACTGCCGGCACATACAGCTCCGTGCTGCATGCACGGCCGTATCGGGCAGCTCCCGGGAAGGACAGGTGCTCGGTGTGATTAGTACGCAGCCCCTGTCTTTCTCTATGGGACTACGTGGCCGTATGTCACCCTACGCTGACCCCAAGTGCAGGTCCATACGGGTGCCTCGGCTCGGAGGCAGACAGGATCCATCCTGTCAACGTACGAGTACGGACACCCGCACGGGCGTGAAGGGCGGGTGAGCGTACGGCCACGTAGTCCCATAGAGAAGGACAGGGGCTACGTACTAATCCCATGCAGCACCTGCCCTTCCCGTGAGCTGCCCGATGCGGCCGTGCACGGAGCTGTATGTGCCGACTGTTTACATACCACCAAGCTCACTGGAGGGTGATACCAACCTGCTCCATGGCTCAAGGGGTATGTTTCATTGCTAAAGTGTTATTTGTCAAAGGACCACAGATATAAAAAAGACAATGAATGCGGGCAGTTTAGCATTGTTATGGTAATATGTCTGCAATAGCTTTCAACTGTCCTTTATTTTTGGGCCAGTTGTACATAAAAAATAAATACATTTATTATTGGCATACCTGTTAGGTGAGTTTGCAGGAAGGAGACAGCTCATAGAGCAAAGTTTACCAGACAGAAGGCATGGACTCTGTATATTACAGTCAGGCAGCAGAAAAGTGCTGTCACCTTCCTTAGGTATTACAGGTGAAACTCGAATAATTAGAATATCGTGCAAAAGTAATTGCAGTAAGTGCTGCAAAAGGGGCCCAAACCAAGTACTGAGTACATATGCATGCTTGTACTTTTCAGAGGTCCGATATTGTTCTATGTACAATCCTTGTTTTATTGATTGCATGTAATAATCTGCTTTTTTGAGGTTGTGGATTTGGGGTTCTTGGGGTTTTCATGAACTGTAAACCATAATCATCACAATTATGACAAATCACGGCTTGAACTATCTTGCTTTGCATGTAATGAGTCTATCTCATATATTAGTTTCACCTTTTAAGTTGCATTAGTGAAATAAATGAACTTTGCACGATATTCTAATTATTCGAGTTTCACCTGTATATAGTCATATAGCACAGCAAGTGTTGAGGATCACACACCTTTAGACATTCCTTTAGAAATATTTTGGCAGCTAAAATCATGCCTGCGTATGTTTCCTAAACGTGTTTTTGGTTTTCTTGGTTGGCGTTGCCTTGTATACCTACCCAGCCAAGCTACCTTTCCACTTTCCTGCTGCAGCATCCCTGTCTAAAGCTGTGTATGTACCTACTAGTAGATTTTTTTTCGTTCAGCTCCATCCATGCTAAACAATGGGGATTTGGACATTCGGGCCCCGCCAGCTGCAAAAAAAAACCCTGAACAACGCCTGCATCTAATTGGGTGCAGGTGCTATTTGGCTGACAATTTTTGTTTGGCTCCTTCGATTTTTCAATCAATAGGTGTTGGATGGGAAACAGCAGACAGGCCCATTCCGAAATTGTTCATTGTATAGCTTTAGCTCCAGTGTCGATTGTTGTTAAAGCTTAGTGGAATGATATGATGGCAGCCTTAACATGATATTTGAGTATTTGAGAC
>NW_017306489.1:1235275-1340267 GCF_000935625.1 Nanorana parkeri
TTTGTTCCACTTTACTAATGGTGCATATCCCTTAATAGACAATGTGACACTGTCTCTTTAAGAAGGTCAAGAAATTCAGTGAATAAGTAAATGTCTGTAGACTATGTATTGATTTCAACTTTAATAATTAAACTTAACTATTTATTTCATGGTGAGCTCATAAATACTAAGGAGTTCTCTGTATGAAGCATTCTGCAGTGTGATGCCAACCAGTCAGAACTCTGCATGCAAACTGCATTTGTATTTCCCTGTCATGATTTATATAGCGCCACAAACCGCAGGCAGATATCAAACACGAATTCCTGCAGCTTTATATTTATTATAAACATAATTTAAATTCATAGTCCACCATTTGCAAAAGTTTAACAAATGGTACTAATTTAAAAAAAGTGCATGTATTAAATGTTTTGAGCCTGCAGAGCATTGCAACCATGATCAGTAAGTCACAGGTGCAATGCACAGGCTCCTGCAGACTCAGCTCAAGGTCCATAACGAGGTACGGACCTTTTATGTGGCTGGAGGAAGAGATCAATGGACTACAATACAGTGACGCCACCACACTTGTGCTTCATTGAGTCCCTCTGTCGCAATACCAGATGGGACTTGTAGTCTCCCTATACATAGTTGCCTGTAAATGGTTCACATGGCTGTGCAGTGTAAAGGAAAACCTGAGCACACAGTGGAAATTTGGGATACCGGTTTTTCGGTATCGAGTACGAGTACCAATATTTATTTTGTCGGTGCACGCCAATACAGATACCGGAAGTGCCGTTAAGGAAGCCGGGCGGCGTGTAATGACTCGGCACCTGGCTTCCTGATTAGCAGGGAAGCCGCCTCCATGCTCCCTTGTCACCAGATGACGAGGAAGCATGGAGCCGGCTTTCTGGACAATCAGGAAGACGGGGGGCGTGTAATGACTCGGCTAGGGCTAGATATCGGAGCATTTGGCCGAGTATGAGTACTCGCCCAAATACTCTGCACCGATACCAATACTAGTATCGTTATCTGTGCATCCCTAGTGGAAATCAGTGTATAGACAAAGATCCATGCACACCATGTTCCTGGTGGAAACCCAGGACTTTAGACCTACAAGTAACAGTACTGACATGGTCATCACTCCTCTCATACAGAATGGATGATTCTACACATATGGCACAAGGAGACAATCTGTACATTGCTCCTACATATAGTTGACGGGTCTCTGCATGGGATTTAGTGCTCTGCGATGGGATTTAGCCCGCCTGTTAATCATCATTGCTGAAATGTTACCAGCACATTATTGCTAATAGGAATCAGACATGGGCTCTCTGTGGGCAGACTAATAATGTTATGCTTCTGCGTCCGTACAAACCCTGAGCTATCCACATTTAAAATTGAATTAGCTAATTAATTAAGTTGGCAGGCCTGTCCAAGCACTGCAAGTGAATATGCTTTGTATTGATAAGTGATCACTGTGCAAAAAAGTTACTGCACAGTGATCACTTATCAAGGTCTCTACATGACCTCCTTGCCATACTAGAGGCTAGATCTCCCAGTGCAATAAGGGAACACCACCGCACCAGTTCTCTTTAAGAGCATAGGAAACAAAATACGTATTTCCCTTCTAGTGGCCATAATGCAGCATTACATTACATACAATTGATCTGAAAAGAAAATGCTCCTCAACTCCATCTAGTGGCCAAAATGCAGTCTTACATTACATAAATTTGACCTGAAAACAAAATGCTTCTCAGCTTCATTTAGTGCCACAATGCAGTGGTACTTACATACATGTAACCGGAAAAAATATATATCTAAGATGGTTCGTTTTTGTGTCTGTTTGCACAGAACGAACATTCAGAAAGATTTGTAGGGTGAATGGCTCTGCAAACTGGTTCTAATAAAGGATGTAGATGTCAACCAGCACACCAGCACGACAGAAACTCATCAGTCAGTGCAAATCCATTTATTGATAGATGTCACTCAGAATATCAAGCGTTTTCGGGGCCACACAGGGTTCCCTTCCTCAGGCCCAGAGTGGTCTACTAGTCTACTCTGAGCCTGATGAAGGGGACCCTTTGCGGCCCCGAAAGCACTTGATATTCTGAGTGACATCTATCAATAAATGGATTTGCACTGACTGATGAGTTTCTGTCGTGCTGGTGTGCTGGTGACATCTACACCCTAAACTGTGCTGTGTGCGGCACCATCCGGTGGCATTTCAAGCACCCATTTACTCTTTTTTTGGGCTTTCCGGTAAGGAGTGCTACAGGATTTATGACTTTTGTACTGGTTCTAATTAAATCCCATTATGTTGCCTTTTGAAAGACCCCAATTCCATTGACTCAGATGACAAACTATACGCCAAAGGACCTAAAATGCAGTGAGCTGGACTTTTTTCTAAGTGAAAGCACTGCAGAGCAATGGTAGAGGTGGGAACGAGATGCAGAAAAATATACAAGAATACATCTGGCCTGAAGGAGCCTTCAATGGTTAATGCCAACAACAGCATGAGCTATCATTGGGCCACCCTCAACCCTCTTGTAGAGGTGCCAGCACGTGGTGAGACTTCTCTCACTAACTAGAAGAGGTGTCGCGTACCTATAAGGTGTTAATGAGCTACAAGCTATTGATAGTAAAAGACAGCGCCTCTTCTATCGTCACCCTGTGGTATGGGAATCTGTGATACAACACTGGCTAATCTACTGTATGCCGAGATGCAGTCTCTGTCTCCTTTACAACACAAGTGAGTGGAGAACAATGGTCTTTATCTATAAAAAATGCCTAAAAAGTTCTAACCTCTGCTTTCAGTGAAGTTATAATACCATCATCTGAGTATGCATTCAGCTGTGACCACTAACCACTACTCAAAGACCAGCCGGAACTTTCTGGATAGAATCTAAGTATCAAAAACCTCAAGACTGGATTCATATGGCTGCTGAATAAAGAAGAGCATCCAGTGCCTGAGTTGTCATGCCATTGTCCTGTCAGTGGGAGCTCTGCAACACATAGGCCACAGCTACCTAACCGAGGCATAAAATAAATGGGCAGCTGGGCCCCACTGCACTGTCCCCTGTCTTCACTACTTTGGCCCCAACATTTAAGAGTGTCTGTGAAGGTTCTCATTCATCCAGGTCATGGTATAGCTGTAGAAAAATAAGGCCACTGGATTTACTGTATTTTGTCTTAAAGATGTTTTGCTGGTCTATCGACCAGCTTTCTCAATCCAGAATCTGATACATTCTGTGAATTCTAAATTGAGAAAGCTGGTTGGATGACCAGCGAAACGTCTTCCAGAAAAACGTCTTCCACAAAAAAAGTCCAATTGCCATGACTTATTTTTTACAGATACATCACTTAAGAGGCATATGCTGGGATCGGAGCCATGTGCAAAGCTTCTCCTTTTGCTGCATATGTAAATCCAGCCTAAGTTGCATACAGACATTAACAATCTGGACACCAGACTGTGTCACTAGATGGTCAGAACCTCAGTGTTTCAAAGAGCTCTCTACAAACATAAAAAAAAAAACAGACAAAGGTGCCACACTTTCACCCGTGAGAAATAACTGTATTGTGCTGACAGACTGGTCTCTGCTCGCCAAGCTCCTGGAAGGTGATCACATCAACTAAGAAAAAAATAATTTGTCATATGCTTAAAACTAAACTCTAGGCAGATATACAAGATAATAATGCAGCCCTATGATATTAATAAATCATTTAATGCAGTCATTGTTTGACTTGGTGTCAGCCTCTTGCAATCCCCCATACAGCAGCACTTAGACTGGGAGAGGGAGAAGCAGCACAAAGAGCCAATCAATTGAGCTCTGGTGCTCATGTGCTAATAAGGAACATAGTGATAGAAGAAGAAAACAGAGTAAATGAGAGATGAGCTCATCAGCGCGGGAGTAGGGGATAGCCAGATAGGTTGTGGTAGGGAGCTCCGGAGGAATTGGAGAGGCTCTGGATAAGTCCTTGAGGTGAGCATGAGAGGAGGTGATGAGGCAGCTAGACAGCAGGAAGTCTTGGGAGGAGTGGAAAGGACAGTTTTGGTGATATTTTGAGATGAGGTTGCAGATGTAACCATAGTAGCTTTGTGGTGTCATTTGTTAAGGGACAAAGTTTGGAAATGTTACAGAGATTAAGACAGTAAGATTTGGTCAGTGACAGGATGTGGGGCCTGAAGGAGAGGTCAGAGCCCAGGATTACCCCAAGTACACTACCATGTGTTGAGAAACTGATAATTGTGTTATTGATCTCAAATTAAATAAGTTACATCTAATAAAGGCAATCCTAGGTCTGGGTGGCTGCTGGTTACTGCAATCATAGCTGCTCTGATGCCGGATCCTACACACTATGCTATACTTCCGCCACTGTGGGATTGAAGAGCTGTAGCTGTGAAACTGAAGGGCTCCAGTTATACCCACCGTTCCTATTCCCTTGTCCATTCACAAAAAGCCTTGCAGTCTTTCAACGGAATATTAAGCATTTTGTAAATAGACAAGGGACGATCCAACTGAATACCCACCCCTCGTCTTCACTTGTCTGTTCACAAAAAGTCTTATAGTCGTTCCACGGAATATTAAGCATTTTGTAAATAGAGAAGGGAAAATCCAGTTGAACACCCACCCCTCGTCTCCCCTCATCCATACACAAAAAGCCTTATAGTCTTTTCACAGAATACCCCTGTTTGTGAATGGACAAGGGAGATCCACTTGTTTACCTGCTCCTCCGATCTCTTTATCCATTCATAGAATGCCTTGTATACTGTGAAAAGAATTCAAGGCTTTTATACATGTTTCACTTCCATCAGCATTGCCAAAAATAAGGTGTTTTATTCCTCAACTTAGGTCAGTGGATGGCGCTATGCACATCATACTATTATGCTCAGAACCAGTGGTTTACTGCACAGATACAGTCTTATATTATACAGCCATATATTGTAAACTGCATATAGCTATTTCGGGCCTGTTGGTCATCAGCACTGCAGGACATGTAAACAATTGCTTCCTTTGAATAGGGCTTGGGGAACAATGAGAAGGTATACCCAGACAGGTTATGGTGAACCAACTGGTCAACTGTGAATCTAGAACGTTGTATATGCTCCACACTGGTACAGTGGAGGCCTTTTGGTGGGCCAGAAGGAGCCAAAAAAGCCCTCCACTGAACCGGTGTGGAGCATAACCAGCGTATCTGGATGCACAGATGACCCAGGGGCATAAAGGAATGATTTGTATGGCTCAGTGTTTTCTCTGTTTTCAAACTGATACCAGCCTAATAGAAAATAAATAATTATCTCAAAATTACTATTTGGAAGAGAAAGCATTAAACGCTATTAATGAAATTCAGCAAAGACGCTTGAAGAGGTGGTAGAACCTGAGAAGGGAATAACATTAGACGGAGGAAGAACTAACTTAGGTGTAGTCAGCAGCTGTTCACAGAAAAAGAGCTTAGAACAGGACAAATGTGTATTGGAAATCTCTCTGCTTTACAATGCATCAGCAATGACTGTGGAAGTAATAGACAACTCCTCATTACAAATGCCAAGCAAGCTTGCTTGAAGAAAGGCAGCTTCAATGTAAGGACACAGCAGGTTAAAGCTTGGTAACGTTGAACTGAAAACCTTTGCCTGCAGCTAAGGATAAGGAACACTTAATTAAGACACTTGAGATTCAAAGCCCCCCATCTTTCCCTGCTTGTGAGTCCCATGTAAGTATATGCTGAGCCATAATAAGTATTACAAAAATCTGCTTTTAATAAAGTGTATTCTCACTTTTGCATCTAAGTTGGGATAACATCTATCATATACAGGTGAAACATGAAAAATTAGAATATCGTGCAAAAGTTCATTTATTTCACTAATGCAACTTAGCCGTCTACCAGGAGATTTTGGAGCACTTCATGCTTTCTTCCGCAGACAAGCTCTATGGGGATGCTGACTTCATTTTCCAGCAGGACTTGGCACCTGCCCACACTGCCAAAAATTTTCGGAGATTGTGGATCTGGGTTTTCATGAGCTGTAAGCCATAATCATCACAATTATGACAAATCACGGCTTGAACTATCTTGCTTTGCATGTAATGAGTCTATCTCATATATTAGTTTCACCTTTTAAGTTGCATTAGTGAAATAAATGAACTTTTGCACGATATTCTAATTTTTCGCGTTTCACCTGTATATGTTAACTGTTCCCATTCACATAACATAACTTAAAATAAATTGCTGCTTACATTTTTCTTTGCATTTTTGTGAAAATTTCAAAATGCAAGTTTTCCCGTGTCCTGTTAAAGGAGGGGGGCTGGGTAGTTAATGTTTACCATGTTAACCTTGTCTGTACTGTGCTGGAAGATGTTCATTATCATTTGTACAGGGCTGTCTGTCCTAACAAAGGGTTAGAGATCTCAAGGCATTGTATGTTACTGTCCCTTAAGTGTGTCCCTTATCTTCGCATTGTCATCTATTCTAAGCAATGGAAGCTACGCGTAGTGTCCTGTGCATAATCCTGATCCAAAGCAACAACTAGAAAGGTAGGAAATAACAGGGATCCCAACCTGAAAAAAAAAAATGTCATGGAGGTGCCCTTCTCATTTCAGGGAGATGACCTCTGCCCCCCCTCCCCCTTATCCACTGGGGGGGGGAGCACCCCCCTGAAATGATGGCGGATAGCAAAGAAACTATTGCTTCTCGTGCTATCTGCTGTTTTTTTTTAGTATTCTGACAGCTGCTGCCGTCAGAATAAAAAAAAAACAACCCAGCATAGAAATGAATGGGTAGATTGCTATTGGCTATTTCAATTTGCAATAGCAAGCCGGTTATTGCACCCGCCCTCTGCTGCTGTCAATCAGCAGAGGAGGACCTGTGGAGAACTTCAGGTCCACCTCTGCTGACTGACAGCAGCAGAGGGCGGGTGCAATAGCTAGTCTGCTATCGGCTATTCAAATAGCCAATAGCAATCTAGCTATTCACTTACGGCTGACGGCTGCCGGCGGCTCCGATATCAGAATAAAAAAAAAAAAAAAAAACAGACAGCAGGGAAAGGTTTACTCTGCTAGATAGAGCAGAGTAAACCTTTCCGGGAGAAAATGTTTCTCTCCTGGGCGTCTGGGAGCTGCTATCCAATAGTGGGAGACTCCCAGAATGTCCGGGAGAGTTGGGATGTCTGAAATAATAAAACATTTTCTTTCTGTATGCTTTGTCATTGGGCGCACATAACAAACATATAGCGGGGGTTTCTTAAATGTGACTTCAAAAGTGGAATTAGGGAACAATGGTACTTATATACAAGAAACAGTAACATGTTCTCTGCACTGCATGCATTGTTAGGTATTATTTGCCTAGGTAGACCTAATACCCTCCAAATACTTACCTGGGGGCAGGATGAGGCTGTCTCCATAAATCAATAAGTACTATCCTTGTCGACCTCCTTACCGATATGTACCTTGTAGTGGAACATATCGGTAAGGCTAAAGCCTGATGAAGGGACCCTGTGCAGTCAATGCTAAAGCCTGATGAAGGGACCCTGTGCGGTCCCGAAAGCGCTTGTTGGTCATATGACAAAAAAACTTCAATAAATGAAGCTTTTGCTATCCAAAAATGACTGGCGTGCTGGTGACATTTCTATAATTTTTCTCTCCATAAATCCCCTGCCTGAGCAGCCGATCAATGCCTCTGTTTCACACTGATGGTGCCCAGAGCAGTGGCATTCACCTGAAAGCAGCAGGTAAGTGTCAGCTGGCTTGTAAAAGGAGGAAGGAGGGGACCCGGTCCTGCCATCAAGTATTTAATCAGTGACCATTTGAAGTAGAAGGCAGCAAGGATGGAAGAAGGTGACACAATATGGTGCATTTAAATCCACTTTAAAGAACAACTCTGGGCATTTTAAAAATTAGCCCTTGCTGTAAGGCTACCCCTGCACTACATGGATTAAGTGCTTGTTTTAGTCTAGGGTCTAAAATAAAAAAGATATACTGAACCGATCCCTACTGGCTGCTGGATGGATTCCCACAGCCTTTTTCCCCCAGGCTCCGGTGGTCTAAGTACCACTGATGCCCTCATGTCCATTATAGGATCATTAACTTGCACTAGATGTGAGGACGCCGGGGGACACAGCTGGAGCGAAGGGGAAGAAAGGTGAGCAGTCATCACTACAGGATCGAGGACCAGGTGAGTATACATGTTTTATTTTACACCCTAGGCCTAAACCTAAACGAACACTGCAAGGGTCATTTTTTAAATGCCCAAAGTTGTTCTTTAAGGGTTCAAGTTTAAGTTAGGTATAAGCAGACTTTGAATAAAAATATAAGGTCCACTTAACCCCCAACCCCCAATTAATGAACACTAAGGGCCAATTCACACTATTGTGTTGCGGTAATGTGCGCATTACCACAAAGAGCAGCAACACACAATACATGCATTAGTGCAATGCTGTGCCATTCATACTAAATGCAACTGCAACACATTTTGTGGACGGAAATGCATTGCAGTGAAGCACTAATGTGCATTGCGGTGTACTAGTAGAATTGGCACATGTATCTTTTGGGTGTGTGTTGGTGCATTAGGCAACAACGCATGTTAACATGTGGCATAAAGTGTGTGCATTATCACAATGCAATGGAGTGAATGGGCCCTTAAAATGCTTTATGTTTTGCAGTGTTGATTAAGAAAAAAATACGTACCTCACCTTAATTAAATTATGGACATTGTGCCCCTCATTGGAATTTTGCTGCCTTAGGCCTTTTCTACAGTGTCTTATGCATTGTAGCTTCAGCCATCACTCTCTGATGCTTTATTTTGGCAGGATAGTCAGCGTTAGGTTAAGGATTAAGGTTGGAGGGAATTGGATTAAATGTTGCAATCAGGTTAGATGTTAAGGGTTCATCTTTAGGAATCGGTTAGGGGTGACGCTTACATATTAGATGAGGGTAAGTATTAAAGGCTCACACTAGAAAAAACAATGAATAGGACTATTGCTTTTCACAGAGGTCACCTTATCATTAGATGATGGTTATTCCATAAAAACAAGTCTCATAATCCCTCATACTCTCTACATGGGTTTATAATGTTGATAATCCCCCGTATGAAGAGTTTATCACGGCCGTATGGCAATAAAATGCTTCTATAGGCTACTTCTCCAGTGTAACCCACATGACCACAAACACCTTTTATATGTAGTCACAGCTGCCTCTGGAATAATATAAACATCAGATCCATGAAAATGTATTAAAGTGACACTAAGCTCAGGAGTTAAGTCTTAAAAATACATTCAAGTACCCTAACTATTAACAAAAATGTCTCTTATTTGTGTATCACTCGGCTGTAGATCCTCCAATCATCTCTGAATTGGTGCTGACACTGTCCTTCCTTCTGGAGGGTGGCTACTTTTGTTACCTATGGTCCCTTTGTGTGTTGTAAAGTAGCCACCGCTCCAAACTCACTTTTCATAGAGACCCTTCAAAAGGAAAGCTGTTATGAAATACATGGGCTCTCACTCTCTGGTTTCAGTACTGGAGTAACTGGAGACTCCCTTTATCAAGGTGACAACTCGAAATGTTAGGGGACAAGTTTAATAAAGAAGGCTTCCTTGTCATTGTGGCCATTCCATTTTCTGTTGGTTGTTTCTACTAATATGGAAGCTCATCTTAGGATCTTATGTGCCACTGTATGTTACATGCAGAGTTGTCCCCAGAATGAGGCAA
Source organism: Nanorana parkeri (assembly GCF_000935625.1). Lineage (NCBI taxonomy): Eukaryota > Metazoa > Chordata > Amphibia > Anura > Dicroglossidae > Nanorana > Nanorana parkeri. The sequence continues at coordinate 1,244,947 of NW_017306489.1, forward strand.
GTGGCATCTCTTTGGGTCATGTGGGGGGCTCCTTTCTGGTCAGAGCATCCCAGGTTGCCAAAAGCAAGGTGGGAGATGTGTAAGGGCCATACACATCTCTCTGTCCAACTCTTAGCAATATAGGACACTGGCCGGCCTCCTGCCCATTTCCTGGCAACCAGTGATGTCAGTGAGCTGGCCAAAATATTGGCTAAAGCCATTGAGAAGATCCCCCACAGCCACCCCCCACCACCTGCCCGGCCTCAGGTAGCAAAAAAGGTTGAGATACCCCTGTGTGTATATGACCAAATCTGTTAAATCATGCTGGCTAAGACTAAGCCTGAACTAGGTTTTGCATCTGGATTGGTGAATGTTGGACACCATACAGGTACCCTTCGAGTGGACTATTACAGCTTCATCTCTATTATCACGGATGGTCACCTTTTCTAGACCTCTAGTCAGTTGCTGGTCTGGGTTTGAAGGCAAGAGCTTGCCAACTCTATCACCTGCCAGGAAAAAAAACTGGAAGTCTTTACATGGTAAGCTGAAACTGTACAGGAAATTTTCAGTCACATGAGCCATGAGTTGCCCATCACCCACTCATGCAATTAATCCTGCCTATTCATTTCTATGCTGATCATATGACAATGATTGGTAGCTGCGATCTTCCGCCAATAACTCAGGATTATACAATGCTGTAATTATATCAGATAAATGGAACATGGTCATGCAGTGCTGCACAATTAATTGCAGATGCTTGCAGTTACATGCAATCATTCTGAGAACACTATGGAATTAAAATGTTTTGATTTAGCTATAGCCAACATCCAAACCGTTTTTTTTTTTTGCTTTTTTGCATTAGAGAGCATGGGAAGAGGGTTTAATTGATGTCTGTGGTTATTGTCACAGAAACAGAGAGTGATCGTAAATTCAAAATTTTACAGTTTATATTGACACCGGAACTGGAGGTAAGGAACACTGGAACTGGAAGTGACAAACATTGGAACTGGAGGTGAGGAACACTGGAACTGGAGGTAAGAAACACTGGAACTAGAGGTGAGGAACACTGAAATTGGAGTTGAGGAACACTGCAATCAGAGGTGAGAAACACTGGAATTGGAGCTGAGGAACACTGGAATTGGAGGTGAGAAACACTGGAATCAGAGGTGAGAAACACTGGAATCAGAGGTGAGGAACACTGGAATTGGAAGCGAGGAACAATGGAAGTGGAGGTGAGGAACACTGATTGCAATGTTCCTCACCTCCAGTTCCAGTGTTCCTTACCTCCACTTCCAGTGTTCTTTACCTCCGGTTCCGGTGTTCCTCACCTCTGATTCCAATGTTTCTCACCTCCAGTTCCAGAGGTGAGGAACATTGGAATTGGAGGTGAGGAACACTGGAATCGGAGGTGAGGAACACTGGAATTGGAGGTGAGGAACACTTGAACTGGAGGTGAGCAATACTGGAACTGGAGGTGAGCAATACTGGAACTGGAGGTGAGGAACACTAGAACCAGAGGTAAGGAACACTGGAACGGTAGGTGAGGAAAACTGGAACTGGAGGTACGGAACACTGGAATTGGAGGTGAAGAACACCGGAAACGGAGGTGAGGAACACTAGTACTGGCAGTGAGGAATACTGGGACAGGAGATGAGAGGACATCTTGCAATGGGGACACCTGTACCAGTGACAACTGTTAAACAGTCAGCAGAGATTTCATCTCACTTCCTGTGGTGTCTTTGGGACGGAAGTGAAGAGAAATCTCTATATTGGGCCATAGACTATAGAAGTGAAAGACAATGATTTAAAGTGATATTAAAGTCAAAAGATTTTTAAAGTGGTATTAAACGCTCCAACTTTTCGTAATGAATCCAGATCAAACAAATATACATGGCCCAGCAAAGCATTCCTTTGCATTTCTGCCCAAACACTTACCATCATCATGTTTCTGAACAACCGCTTCCAACAGGGTTATTCACGTAGCTTTGGCTGTTCCTTCGGCTCTCTGCGGCCGCCAGAGGGCTGCTGTACGGGCTATTCACAATAGCCCATACAGCAGCCGAGCCGAAGACATGTGTTTCGGCTCGACTGAGCCGAAGTGACAGCCGAAGCGGGGCGAATGGCCTTCCCAAGGCTGGCCGTTCGCCCGGCAAATAAGAGCTGGGCAGAGGACCTGGGGACGCTGATCTGTCATTAAATAATAACAACGGGGTAGGAGCCAGCCGTGACGTCATGGCCGTCTCCGCCCAGTTGTCATTCATTGGCCTGGACCGCTAGAAGACTGTAGCAGGTGCCGGCCAATAGGAAACAGTTGGGCGGAGCTAGCTGTCACAGCGAGCTCCGCCCAGTTGTTGTTTTTTCTTTAAAATATATATATTTTTTTACATTTTTAAAATCATTTTGCAAAAAAAAATTTGTAACAATATTTTCACTTATTTGCTATTCTGCTTGGTACCACTGCGGCATTCGGCTATTCACTCACTGCCGTTCGCCCCTATGAGAATAGGGGCGAACGGCAGCAAGTGAGCTGCGGAGCTTCGGTTCAGCCGCTCCAGATGTTGGATCGGCTGAGTCGAAGTCCTTCTGCACTTCAGAGCATGTTCGGCCGGCTGAAATCAGCCGTACTGAGCCGGAGTGAATAGCCGAACGTAGTTCGGCTCACTTCACTTTGGCTGGGTTATTCACTTGGCTGTCTTCGGCAGCTTTGTGAATAACCCCCCAAGTCTCTCAGCTCAGCTTCCCTGAACTTTCTGTCCAGTACAAGATCACAAAGGACAGTGCAGACTCCAGCAACTGTTCATCTACTAGATTGGAGAAGGAAGGAGGGAGGAGAAGGGGGAAGGGCTTGATTTGCTGTGTCTCTGTGGAGACACACACAGCTTACTAGCACACACAAGTGTGACTCCATAGCACTCTATTTGAGAAAGGAGTCACTCTAAAACAGCAAATCAGGCCTAGTGCTCAGGAGACCAGCTGATTGTGCCGTAAACTAAAACTTTCAAACATTAAGGAGCAGCACCCATTGTACGTTATTTAATCAGCATTTTAAATACCTTAAAATCTTTTTGACTTTAATATCACTTTGAGCTATTCCAAATGCTAATTATATCACTTACAATGGTTGCTGCTCAGTGATTTTCAAAAGTTTTAGTTTCCTGCAGAATCAGCTGGTCCCCTGAGCACTGAGCACTGACCCCTGATTTCCTGTATTAGGGTGACTCTTTTCCCTTGCAGTGTCCTGTGGAGCCACCTTTGTATGTGCAAGTAAACTGCGTGTCTCCACAAACACACAGGCACAGCAAGGCAAGATGCTCTCCACCTCCTTGCTCCTCCAAGCTTGTAGATGGATAGCGGCTGGAGACTTTGTGATTTTGTACTGAACAGAAAGTTCAGGGAAGTGGAGTTGAGAGAGTTGGATCTGTTCACAAACATGATGACTGTAAGTGCTTGGGTAAAAGTGCAAAGTAATACTTTGCTGGGCAATGTATATTATTTTGATCTGGATTCATTATTGAAAAAAGGTTTGAGAGTTTAATACTACTTTAAGTATATCTTACAAAGTTACATAGAAGATAAGGTTGGAAAAAAGATATAGGTCCATTCAGCCCAACACCACATTATGTTATCTATTCTAAGAGCCCGTTCACACTAACCAGTGTGTTCAAGGCACGGTTCTATGCCATGAATGCACTGGATGGCATACACAAACCCTCCCCGCGTTCTGGGGCGGGAGGGGGCGCGGTGGTGCCATTCAATTGGCACCGCAGGCACGCCTTCCATCCGCAGTGCGATCGCCTTCACCGGAATGTGTGGTACTGCAAAGCCCTGAGTTCCATTGTGGTACGATCACAAAACATAGTGCATGCACATATGCTGTGCTCATCCAGGATGAAGTTTTATGAAGTTTTACAATGCTGATGTTATAACAGGAGAATATATGCTGGGACTTTAGAACTCCTTTAATTTGCTGAAAGCATTGATGCCCTCTCTTCAGTTTCAATTTCCATTACTTAATTATTCCATGTAGCTGAGGCCCTCTAGCTCCTTTTTAATTTTGTTGTTCTTGGCTGGAGCCTTACCAATTCCAGGACATTCCTTCTAATAACTGGGGACAAAATCTGAACCACATACTTAACTACCTCCCGGCCAGCCGTTGTGTATACACGGCCGGCCGAAAGCTTCTTGGATGTAACTGGGCGTGTATACACGTCCTGTTACATCCGCCCGCTCAGGCGCGCGCGCGCGGGATATCTCCGCTATTTGAAAACAGGCAGCGATGCCCGTTAATATACAAGCGATCCGCCGGCGGATCGCTTGTATGAGGCCCCGAGACATGCGCCCCCCCCCCCCGCTTTCAAGCTGGTCCCGGGCTCCGGTGCGAGCCCGGGACCAGCATAGTGCCTCTGTCACATGGGATCAGAGGGAGCTCGGTACACGAGCTCCCTCCGGTCCCCTCTCCGCTGTCAGAATGCGGAAGTGTTGTATATTACATCACTTCCGCATTCTTGTGTCACTCTCCAGCTTCAGATGCTGGAGAGAAGCTGATGAAGCAGATCTCTGCTTCATCAGCTTCTTCAGGGGGGTCCTAGGTGACATTAGGGGTCTTGGAGACCCCCTGATGTCTCCATAAAGAGGACCTGTCACCTCTTTTGCTATCACATAAGGGGGTTTCTCAGCCCCCTCTGTGATAGCAATAAAGTTAAGTGGAAAAAAAAAAAAGTACAAAAATTTAAAGTTTCCCCCCCAATTTTTTTAAAGTTACACAAAAAAGAATTAAAAAAAACAAATTTTTTTTTAAAGTCCCCACCCCTACATACACGCATGTAAACATGCGTCAGGTGCGCATACCTGCGAAAACGACGATTGCACCCATTACGCCGCACATGTTACATATCGCCGCGAACGTCGGAATGAGAGCAATAGTTCTAGGGCCATCAATCACTGATAACACTAAACTGATGAGCGGTAAAAGCTTTTAAAGCGTCGCCTATGGCCAATTTTGGGTATGCTAGTTTTTTGCGATTTTGCGAGTGCGCGCAATTTTTACGCTTGACATGTTTGGTGTCTATTTACCCGACGTGACCCCGTCTTTTATATTTTACCAAAAAAGTGGGTAATATTAGTTGTGTTATAACATAATGTAGAAAAAAACTTATTTTTTTCAGAATTTTCAGTAATTTCTCCTGAATATAGTAAAAAATAAAACCCCCAGTGGTGATTAAATACCACCAAAAGAAAGCTCTATCTGTCCCCCAAAAATGGTATAAAATTAATTTCAGTACAGCGTTGCATGACGGAATAAATGTCAGTCAAAGTACTGCAGCGCTGAACACTGAAAAATGGCCTGGCCAGGAAGGGGGTCTAAACACCTGGTCTTCAAGCGGTTAAAGGAGAACTATGAGCTGAGTGCTCCGATCTGCCAGACAGCGCAGCCCTAACAAAAAACAATATTTTGTTAGGGGTTAGAGTATTGATTTTTCCCTCGAATAAATACCCTTTTTAATGAACGAGAGTGTAACGCCCAAACCTTTTGTTTGAGGAACGGTTAATGGTCACGCACATCAATAAAATCCTGATTGATTTGAACCCTCTCAGGATTTTATTGATGCCCGTGATTATTGTTCATCATTGTTACAAGAAGAGAAATCTCTCCATTGGGATAGAAAAAAAGTGACAGCGGACCTTACCATTCCCTACTTTAGTTAAAACAAACAAAAAAAGGTTTTGGCTTTAGATATATCTTAAATGTGGCAATCCAAAAACAACTGTGGGTGATATTTTGTGCAAGTGGTGTGACACAAGCTGCTCATACATGGTACACACAGTGCCGGCCTATAGCTATTCAATTAGCACAGAACAAGGAGGATTTCCAAACCTGTCCAGTCGATATTCCAAACATCGCTAAGCTGCTGGTGCTAATGACTTTTGCCCAAACATGATCAATAAATATTTGGTTGGACTGCATGTATAATGTTAGATCTTCTGAACAATTAAAAGAGAACTATTAGCAAACATTTTGTTTGGCTTTAGTCCTCTTTTGTGTCACATGAGTATATTTACTAATGCACTCCTGTGACCCAAAGTCAGCATATATCATCGTGCTACTGCCCGCTATATGCGCAGAACCGTGTTGTCAGTATCCACCCCACTGCCTGATTAACAGCTGGCTCTGCCTCTCTAAATCCAGAGCCAGCAGAGCCCGCCTCCTCCCCTGTCTGTCGCTTCAATGAGTGCTGGAGGAACGGAGAGGGGAGGAGGGAATCCCTGCAAGGAGTGGTGACTGACAGTCAGTGAACTTTGCAGGGAGAAGACAATGAGCTTGGGTGATCAGCAGTCCACGATTGCTCAGTTCTTGATCTATAGAGCCGGCTTGTGACACCTGCAGTATCCTACGCGGCCTCTATGTTTTAGACAGAGAACATTTTACTCTCCCAATATTTCTCTAATTTAAAGTAAACCTGTCAGTTTACTATAAATGGTCTCTCTAGTCCATCCTCTCTTCCTTTGCTTGCTGGCGCCCGGAGTCAAAAACCTTGTGTAAGTTCTATGTTGATCTGTGTTGGAACTAACACGGGGCTAATGACCTTCACATACCCCATAAGACAGAACTTGGCCACCCAGGTGGTGGGCATTGCATCATAGGGGGAAGGGAAGATGGTTAAAAGTACCAGGATCGGAACAGAACCTAAGTGGGAAAAGTGACAGGTGCACTTAAAGGAAACCTGTATAGAGAGTAAGATGTAGGTTGGCCTCCTTTGGAAAACACTAGCTCCCTGGTTGCCCATTGGCTTCAGTACTTTCAAACTGAATACAGCAACAATAACAAGCCTCAGCAAGTAAACTCAGAGCTACTTATGTGTTTACTTGTCCTTGGGACTTAGTAATGTCTGAAGCCAGAGGGTCAGCCTGACAGCCACAAACTAGCAATTTCACGAAGGAGAGGTCAGCATTAGTGGCCTCCATGCCCGCAGGGCAGGATTACAACAAGCACAGGCAAATTTACCTTATGCTAAAATCACCATTAGAAAGCAAAGACAGAACATTTAGCATTTGGTGTTTTGAATGAATAACAAAATTTAGCTCCCCGACCAATTAGATCCTCTTGTGCTGCTCCCAGTTTAGTATGAAAGAATGACTAAGGGCACGCAAAGTGCCCTAAAGTACCACCAGTGTACTTGTCTGTCACCCTTATCTATAGTTGTAGCCCCCCCTAAAAAACAAAATTTCTGTGTATGAATAAAATGTTTCACCATACCAGAACACATGGCTTTGTGGCTGAGTGATGTTGCATGCAAATACAGACTTTAGGAGAAGTCAAGATTAGCATCAGATACTAAAGGGTTTATTCACAGAGGAGCCGAAGGATCCAGCCATAGCTTCGGCTGATCCTTCGGCTCTCTTCGGCCGGCGGAGCCCTTCAGTTCAGTCGAAACCAAGGGCTGCTGTACGGGCTATTCACTATAGCCCGTACAGCAGCCGAAGGTGGCCGAGTGGCTCAGCCGAGCCGAAGGCATTTGCATTGGCTCGACTGAGCTGAAGTGTCAGCCGAAGTGGGGAGAACGGCCTGCCAAAGGCCGGCCTTTCGCCCCGCAAATGACAGCTTGGCGGAGCCAGCCATGATCTCACTGCTGGCTCTGCCCAGTTGTAATAACAGATCAGCATCCCCAAATGACCTGGGGACGCTGAACTGTCATTAAACAATAACTGTGATGTCAAGGCCGGCTGCGCCCAGTTGTTATTCATTGGCACAGGACCTGGTAGAAGACTCTTGCTGGTGCCGGCCAATAGGAAACAGTTGGGAGGAGCTAGCTGTCACTGCTAGCTCCGCTCAATTTTTTTTTTTAATCTTTATTTTTTTAAATGTAATACTTAAATTTAAAAAAAAAACAATTTCAACTTTGTTTTTTTTAAAAACTCTTTTCACTGATTTGCTATTCTGTTCGGTACCACGGAGGTACCGAACAGAATAGCTGAGCCGAATAGCATTCAGTTATTCACTCACTGCCGTTCGGCCCCTACGTGAATGGGGGCGTTCGGTAGCGAGTGAGCTGCTGGAGCTTCGGCTCAGCTGATCCAGATGTTGGATCGGCTGAGTCAAAGTCCTTCTGCACTGAGCCGAAGTGAATAGCCTAACGGTTGTTCGGCCCACTTCACTTCGGCTGGGTTTTCACTCGGCTTCCTTCGGCAGCTGTGTGAATAACCCCCTTAGATTTAGATATGTATGGCAGATCAAGGTGGCAGGTGGGTGCAAAAATCTAATGTGCGGCTCTGTGTCAGACATCGCAACACGTGTACTTTGGATATTTTGTGATAGTCACAGTGATAATGTTCGAAATGGGCAGTCATATTTGCTCATTACATGTGCTTCCTGCTTGGTAGTGCTGCACAGTCACCTGGCTCTATTGTTTACATCTCTTTCAGTCTGCTTAGACTGATTCAAAGCAACAGACTCCACATGACTGATATTTATCTCAGCAGTTTTTCTGTAGGGTATCTTATGCTGAATAGACAGCATAAGATACAGAGAGCTACAAACAGGGCTATAATGAGGCATCTCATTGGGTGACATGGTGGGGGGCGGCAGGTGTGCCTGCTGCCCCCTTTCTGTCCAGAGCATTCCAGGTTACTAAAAGCTTTTAGCAACCCGTGACGCTCTGGCTGGCATCCCGCCTAGCTCCTGGCGACCAGTGACGTCAGTGAGCTGGGCGGGACGCCGGACTAGAAGTAGCCCTACTTTGAGAATTTATAAGGCACTTGTGGAATTTAATCTACCTATGTTTTGCCTGGAAATCATTAGCAATACTGCATATGCTGACTTTGGGTCACGGGATACAGAAGTATCACAGGGAATTTCCAGTGGTGGGGATTTTGTTTTATCCTCTTACCTGTCCAGTAGTTCTATTTCTGCACTTACTTATCACTCCTGAAAAATGATTCAAACATGAAAAATAACCTCAAATAAAAATAGAACTAAAGACAACCTTTTTTTGGGTTTAGTCCTCTTTTTGGGTCACAGGAATATATTTACTAATGTCCTCCTGTCACCCAAACTCAGCATATAGAGAGCTATTGCCCGCTATATGCTGACAGCGCAGAGCCGCACTGCAGCTGGGAAAGATCCCGACAATATTGTTGAGATCCACCTCACTGCCTGATTGACAGCTGGCTCTGCCTCTCTAGATCCAGAGCCAGCTGTGCCCGCCCCCTTCCCTGCCTTTCCCTCCAATGAGTGCTGGTGGAACAGAGAGGGGAGGGGGGATCCTTGTGCGGAGTGAAGACTGACAGTCCCGGCTCTCTGCGGGGAGAAGACCATTAACTGAGCGATCAGCGGTTCGTGATTGCTCGGTTCTTGATCTATAGAGCGGACATGTGACACCTATAGTGTCACACCAGCTCTAAGTATTGGGAAACATGGCCGTCTCTGGTTTTTGCCACCAAAGGCTGTTTCATTCTGGGAGGGGGAGAGGGAGGGGGGTGCTGACAGGCAATGCTGGTTGTAGCAGGAGCAGCATCAGACGCCGGACCCCCCTTTTGCAGCTCTGTCTGGCGTCCCGCCAAGCTCACTGATGTCACTGGTTGCCAGGAGCTCAGCAGAGCCAGAAAGTCCCGCTCAGCTATAGGCAACTGGTGACGTCAGTGAGCTGGGCGGGGTGCTAGACAGAGAATCACAGTTTGCTAAGAGCCCCCCTGCTGCCCCCACTACCACTCGGCTGCCCCCCAATGAGATGCCGCCTGAGGCACATGGGAAAATAATATTTTACTCTCCCAATACTTCTCCTTTAACCTAATCCCTAAACCTAACCTTTAACCCTAAAGAGACCCTGTCACTAACTGAAGGGTTTTTCATTTTCATTATGTTTTTGTGCACTTGAAATATGCTTTTGAAATTGCTAGAAAAATTGGCAGCTCCATTCTATCCTCACAGGTTGCTTTCAAAGTACAGTTGTTCAACTGTCACCAAATCTTTTGACTTCCTCATGGATGGTTTATAGTATCTTAGCATAGGTTTTACAGCTTTCCAGGTGTATGAGAATTCTGAACAGCCAGGGCAACAGGAGACATTGGAACATTCACTGCTTGGAATACATTGTTCAACAGAAGACTTTGCAAGAAATTGAACTGCATATAATGCACTTACAATGGAGTTCTGTTAGAACTTCAGCGTCATATACAAAACCGCAGTCTGAGATGATGCGGCATCACAATATTGTACATGCTCTCTCTGAGCAGCATTGTACCTGAATGGTTGGTTAACCAAGCCCCGTGGTTTACAGGAGTGCTGTGGGACTTGGAAACCCCACACCCAAATAAAAAACAATGATTTAATATACTTTATCTTTGGTTCTCAACTGGTGGGTCGTGACCTAAAAGTGGGTCAGGACCCCATGTTTAGTGGGTCGCCGCATGCCTTCCACTTTTCTAGGTGAGAGGCTCCTCAGCCTCCACCTAGTGCAGCACTGTCCATTCTCACACCAAGCAGCCATTCAAAATATGCTGCCCGGTGCCAAGTGTCAACTTGAAGTGGGGTGGATTGGCGGTATGGCCACGAGGGAGATCCATCCGTATGTATATTGCTTATAGCTTTCTCACATGTCCCGTAGAGGTGCCTGGACTGGAGTGACATCACATTCTGGCTCCTGGCACCTCTACAGGTGCGCATGAGAGCTGTACAAGCAATGCACATATGGATGGAGCTCCATCACAGCACATCAGCCCACACTGCCCTGCGTTCCACTTAATGACCGAGGACAAATGTGGGTCCTGAGGTTACACAGGTGGAGAACCACTGATTTATATTATATTACAGTATTATATTATATTCTATATACACTGATCATTGCAAACAGTCAGACCCTCTCCAGCTGGGATCTTGCATTATGATGTATTCCTTTCGCCTTCATTATCTTAATACACAATCCCTAAAAGTGCATCAATTGTAAAGCCTTTCGTCCAATGGGACTTCTGTAATTAATATGGTGGGACTAAGTGAATGTATTCATGTTTACTAAAGCCAGATGGGATACTGCACTCTGCATTGATTATTAAATTCGACCTTAAGCCCCCGTTCACATCTGTAAATGCCAGGGCACACATTTTCACCCACATTGCTGCAGCATGCCATGACTTGCTATGGTACCATTCCTTGTAATTGGCACCCCATCGCACCGCACTTTCAGTGTGCGTGAATTCCTACCAAAACGCGCAATAACAAAGTACTATGAGGGGAATTTTTCAAAACCTGAGCAGACAAAACCTGGAGCAGCTGTGCATGACAACCAATCAGCCTCTATCTTTTATTTTCAAATATTACTGAACAAATTGGAGAGAGAAGCTGATTGGTTGCCATGGGCGACTACTCCAGATTCTGTCTGCTCCAGTTTTGATGAATTCCCCCTATGTGTTTTGGTGCGGTGCCTTTTCATAAAAGGTGCAGGGACTTCATTGATGTGATTGTCATACATGGGGCAGCCCATTGAAATGAATGGGGCAGGAAACAGAGGAGCGCCAGACCAAAATGGATGTTAGCGTTAACTGTGTTGATGAAACAGTCGATGCGTTTTGGGAACAGACACAACCCACTTCCTCAGGGCTTGTAAATTATGAGGATGAAGGAATGGAATGAAGAAAAAAAACTCTTTAAAGACATGCTGGAAGGAGAATTGGCTCCTGTCTAAATCAGTCCTGTGTATGTGAGATAGGGACCTTAGACAGACTGTAAGTAGAGCACTGTGTAAATTGTCGGCGCTATATAAAAACCTGTAATAATCAAATAATAAATATATTTCGATATTATTGCAGCTATGGGTAGCTCTGCCAAAATCTGTAGATTGCAGGCAGTGATTGGGATTGCATTGAAATGAATGGGCTGCCCTATACATGATGCACAAAAACTCTCACACACGCTAACACACAAGTGGGAACTGCCAGCAAAACAGCAGCAGCAGTATTGTCATGCTATGTACTATTCATCATAAAGAGATGAGAGTTGTAAGAGACACTGCTATCACAGAACTGGTTCAGCCACCTAGTAGTCATCAAACAGCATCCAATCTGAACAGAGCTGAGGGTAAGGAATACTCATGACAGCCCCCCCCCCCCCACACACACACATTCCCTATAAAACCTCCATTCTAATAAATAAACCAGGGTAGAGGTTACCTATAATGTAAACACAGAGTGACCCATATCAACCAATCCGATTTCAGTTTCCATCAATCAGATGGACACAAGGTTATTGGTTGCCATGGGTTACTGCAATTATGAGTTGTTCAATCATCCTTGTACCAGTAAACATTGTGCAAGGCAGATTTTGAGGAAGGAGAGAACATAAAAAAATTTAGTTGACTTCAGAAAAAAAAAAAAACCCCAACACAGAGACTACACGGGGTTACCATGCAGCCGGGGAAACAGCAAATCGAGTGTGACATTTTAGGAGGGGAGATGGAGAAGACTGCAGGGAACGAATGATCTTTATGAGATGGCAATTAATGTGTGTACACGAATATACAGTGTAGTGTCCATACATCACTCAATGGCAGCTTTGCGCGGTTACGCTAGAGCTTATACGTTACCCTAGCAACGCGCAAGACATATAGTAAATAGTGGGAAACGATGGCGGACACACCTAGTACATTCACAGAGGTATTGCCGTTGTGTGAACGCTCGCATCAGACAGCTGTCGTTATGCCTGTGCCAATTTATCCCTGCAAGCACCTGCCGGTGGGTGCGCTGACAGGCGCGTTATGAGGCAGGCATAGCGCGGGGCGCTGATTCCCTACGCGGACCTGCACCGTGAATTGCTTGGGAGGCTTTAACCCCTTCCAGTCTGGAGTGCACTGCAGCTAAGTGAATCTTTAAGACTATAAGAATAGGTATATGGTGGTGCCATTTCCTAGTGTATGGCGGTGTCAATTCCTGATTTATGGCAGTGCCAGTTCCTGATATATGGTGGTGCATATTTCTGGTATATGGCAGTGTCAATTCCTGACATGGCGGTGCCAATTCCTGATATATAGGGTGGTGCCATTTTCTAGTATATGGTGGTGCCAATTCCTGATATATGGCAGTGCCAATTCCTGATATATGGTGGTGCCTATTTCTGGTATATGGTGGTGCCATTTCCAAGTACATGGTGGTGTCTCATTCCTGATTTATGGCGGTGTCATTTCCTCATATATGGTGGCGTTAATTCCTGGTATATGGCTGTATCAATTCCTGATATATGGTGGTGCCAATTCCAGGCTTAAACCTTCTTTGCCTCTTGGCCATATAGGCATACCAGCCACCACACCCACCCCTCAATCTACCTGTCTGCGAGCATATCTGCAGTGCTTCAGTGGAGTACGGTAGGCCCCCTGGAGAGGAGCAGGAGGCCATGGTGGCATGGGGCCATATAGCTCAGTAAGATAGCACAGGGGCCATATACTATGGTAGAGCAAAAATGGGCCAGTAAGGGGTCATGCTGCTGATGTGGGTAATATGAGCCATGTTGCTCTGCAGGGTAGCAGCATCTACACTGCTGCAAGGTGTGGGCTAGTCATCATGCATTGTGCAAGTGTCATCTAGAAATCTGGTTCCCGTCCAGGGTGATGATCCCCCAGCTCTCCCCCCTCCCCCCCCTCAACGGTGTAAACCGATCGCTCATTGACAGCAGCATTATCAGTCAGGTGGGGGGGACGGGGGGGGGTGGGGGACGGGGAGAGCCAAAACTCCCCTGCTCCTCCTCCACTCTGCCCCAAGTCCTGTCCTCAGCTCACCCCAAATCTGTGATATGGGGCAGGTAGCATTTCCTTGTCCACTAGTCACCCTGCCCCGGGAGATGGCCGCGAGCGCTTCTCCTTCGATGCCGACCCCTTAGCTTAAATGATTGCTCTAAGCCTAAAAAAATCAATAGCTGCCCTGCGCTAATAAATTCAGAGGATCCCTGCGTGAAGCAGCCAGCGAGCACCTCTTCTTATAAGAATAATAAAAAAAAGGCTGGCTTCACCCTTTAAGAGAGACCCTTCGCCTTGTAGATGGGAAGCTGCACTGCTGCTGCTGCTGCTTAAATTTCCTGCATTTCCACCTTCCCCGGCCAGGTCGCTGTCCAGTGCTGAAACAGCTGCTGCTCCAGATTAGTGTCCTCTGTGCCAGTGATTCAGTCCCAGGTTATCCCCTCTCCCTCCCTGCCATCTCCTCTGGTTCTGTTACCTTCCAGCCGCCTGCTCCCCATTCATTCCCTGAGACTACCTGCTGCCTCCCCTCCTCTCCTTGTGTCATAGCATCCTTCTAGCTGATACCTTCTACGCCCTCCCCCTGCTCCTCTCTCTTTGTCTCCCCCTCACTCCTTACTGATCCCTCCCTTCCTCGATCCCTCCGAAGCGTGATGTCTCTCTGTCACTTTCCCTTCTACGCTCTCTCTCTCCCTCTACACGCTGCCGTCTCGTTTAATCCAGATAAATGACTCTGTCTCTATTGGATGGGAGGAGATTTTCAGCCATATTATAAGCTGATTTCATCCTGCATCCTTCCCCGGGTTCTGCAATGGCTTGTGTGTAGGAATGCAGCCAAGTGATGGATGGCGGCCGCCTCATCGGGACAGCAAAGAGCAATGTGCAAAGTGTGGTAACCCATGGCAACCAGCGAAGAGTCATCCCCCCACGGGGTATGACCTCTGGAGGTTTAATTGGTTGGCATAGGTTGCCGCGCTTTTCGCAATACCATTGCCCCATGTGCCGCTTGACCAAATAAGCTGTGCCTGATCACAGCCTGGCCTTTTGCATGGCGTCATTTCTCCTGTACAAGCCCTTTGTTCTGTTCCTCGATCTTCATTTGCCCACCACCCGTTTGTTTACATCACATTCATCATTTCCTCTGCGTCTCCCGGTGATTCATTCTTTACATTTATCAATCGGTGAGCCGTTTCCACCCGCTGATGTGCTTAGGTTCCCGTTCACAGCTAGGCGTTCTGTGAACACGCGTCAAACACGAGACAAAAACATGCTCTTGACATGTGCAACACGCTTGCGGTGCCATCACTTACTGGCACCCCAAATGTGGCCGGGCACATGCGCGTTTTTGCTGTGTGTAAAAAAAAAAGTCTGATATCTGCAGCAGAATTTGCTACATGAGCTACTTTCCTGCGTCACTTCCCATGTACTTTGTCACGCATGTGGGAACTCATTGAAATCAATGGGCAATGCACGGCAAATGCAGGAAACAAACACACAAAGGTGACGCACAATCCTGCTATGCTTAGGTGTGAACAGGGAGTTAGGCTGAACTCCGGAATAAGGAAACATTGTCCTCAGACATTGTCCTCATCCTGTGTACTCTAACTTGAATCTGGGTGAGATTTGTGTATTCCTTTCATATCTGTGCAGTAATCCAGAGTGACACTTGGAGCTCCCGGTAATGCAGACCTGAGCTTCCTGTACTACAGACCTGAGCTTCCTGTACTGCAGACCTGAGCTTCCTGTACTATAGACCTGAGCTTCCTGTACTGCAGACCTGAGCTTCCTGTACTATAGACCTGAGCTTCCTGTACTGCAGACCTGAGCTTCCTGTACCACAGACTTGAGCTTCCTGTACTACAGACCTGAGCTTCCTGTACTATAGACCTGAGCTTCCTGTACTGCAGACCTGAGCTTCCTGTACCACAGACTTGAGCTTCCTGTACTACAGACCTGAGCTTCCTGTACTGCAGACCTGAGCTTCCTGTACTGCAGACCTGAGCCTTCTGTACTACAGACTTGAGCTTCCTGTACTACAGACTTGAGCTTCCTGTACTACAAACCTGAGCTTCCTGTACTGCAGACCTGAGCTTCCTGTACTACAGACCTGAGCTTCCTGTACTATAGACCTGAGCTTCCTGTACTGCAGACCTGAGCTTCCTGTACTACAGACCTGAGCTTCCTATACTGCAGACCTGAGCTTCCTATACTGCAGACCTGAGCTTCCTGTACTGCAGACCTGAGCTTCCTGTACTACAGACCTGTCACTGCTGCTCTCTCTCCTCGTACAGGGTGACCATACTATCTTTGCACATTCAATTTAATGGTCACCACACGTTACAATCCGACCATACTAAGGATGCACCGATGCCGGTTGTTCGGTATCGAGTACCATGTTTTTTTTTTCGGTATTTGGCGATAGCGAATACCGATACAAGGAAGCCAGGCTGCATATAATGACTCGCCACCTGGCTTCCTGATTAGCAGGGAAGCCGTGCGGCATGTAAAGACTCGCCCCCCACCTTCCAATCAGGAAATCGGGCCGCGAGTCATTACACGCTGCCCGGCTTCCTGATTGGTGAGGAAGTGACGAGGGAGCATGGAGCTGGCTTCCCAGCCAATCAGGAAGCTGGGCAGCGTGTAATGACATGCTGCCCAGCTTCCTGATATTGGAAGCTCGGGTATCAGGCTAGGCATCAGAGCATTTGCTCGTACTCGCCCAAATACTAAGTATAGGCACCGATACCGATACTAGTATAGGAATCGGTGCATTCCTAGACCATACAATCTTTGTACAATCAACTTTAGATTTACCAAAACTATGTAATATGAGGACCCACCTCATCTATCTAATTCATTTTTATACAGTCAGGCAGGCCCTTATACTACACAGCTAGATTGCACAATCACATTGTAATATGTGTGGTGAGCTTAAAGGTCGCCATTCAAGTTACAATCTGACCATACAAGCTTTGTATAATCAACTTTAGATTTACTAAATTTATGTAGTATGAGGACCCGCCTAGTCTATCCAATCATTCTGTATCCAATTAGGCAGGCCCTTATACCACATAGCTGTTGGTAGATCTAATCTAGACAATGAGATTGTGACATGTGTGGTGAGCTTTAGATTTCCCAAAAATATATAATATGAGGACCAATCTAAACCATCCAATGTATATGGATCTAGTCAGGCAGGCCCTAGCACTACATACTACTAAAGTGGATGGTACAATCAGATTGTAACGTGTGTGGTAAGTCTGAGATCTACCACCAACTATGTAGTGCGAGGTCCTGCCCGATGTATCAATAACTGAATGTTTAGGTCTTTCCTAAACCATTACATAGTTTTGGTAAATCTAAAGGAGATTGTACAATCAGATTGTATAGCACACGGCTGAATCCCACACAAGCACCTAAATACACAGATGAGATACACAGATGGGAGCCGTTTTAGTGACCAAAGGATTTGTATTTCTGTCCATTTAGTCCTGAGAATTAACAGCACAGCTCCGTCTGGCAGGGCAGGAGAACTGGTTTTGCTCTGCTGCAGTTAATGAACACTTACAGGTCTTGTCCCTCCCCCAGCCTGTGACTAGACAGTGAGGGGAGCAGCAGTCTGGCTGATGGGCTCATCCCTCTGCCACTCTGCTCTCTCTACCTATCATCATGCTCCTTGCTACCACATGAGCTCTGCAGCACTTCTGATTGGCTCCTTGTTTACATTTAACTCATGCTTCGTTTGTGTCTTTTTCATCGGTCTGAGGCTCAAGTTTAACATATTTAACCATTAATGTTATTAAACTCTCTTTTTATATGAGCACAATTCTAAATGAAGTTCATTGACCCACGGGGACAGATGTTTTAATCAATAGACACGATTCATCTGGATTTCCAAAAATAACATTTGCTACGTTAATCTAGATCAGGGGTAGGTAACCCTGCCACTCCAGATGTGGGGAAGCTACAAATCCCATCAATGCCCCTGCCTCTGGGTATCATGCCTGTGGATGTCAGAGTCTTGCAATGTCTCGTGGGACTTGTAGTTCACAACAGCTGGGGATTTACTCTCTCTGCTGCCCCAAGACCCGATTCCTCAATGCGCCCCCCCCCCCCCCCAAGCTACTAGACGGCAGCAGGTGTCAGAATGGTACAAAAAACCCAGCAGATAGCACGAGAAGCAATAGCTTCTTTGCTATCTGCCATCATTTCAGGGGTGTGCTCTCTTCCTTGTTGTTCAAGGGGGCACAGGGGGGCACAGAGGGCACCTCCCTGAAATGACTTATTTCAGGTTGGGATGCCTGCCTACCTCTAATCTAGAGGCTCATCCAATTATGTTTTGCATTCATTATTACATTACTGGGCTGTAAATAAAATAAATATAAAATTAAATAAATAATAGAAGAAATAGAAGAATAACATTTGAAAATACATTTCCTTGTAACAAAAAAAAGACAAAGAACATTTGTTTTGACATTTATCCACACTGAACGAATGTTTACAAATATTTGCAGGGTGAACAATTGTTTTTATATAAACACCAGCATGGTGTCACTGGTAATACCGGGCAGTTCTCCAATACAACCACAGCGGGGACAAATGTAAAACATGGTGCTTTGCTTTTATTACGGCGCATGTGATTTATGGCTGTTTAATGTTCATTAAACAATTCAGTGGATATATGCCGAAGCGAACGTTCTTTAGTTTTTTCAAACTTTTTTTCTAGCTAATACTGCAATATGGCCACTAGATGGCTCCAAAGAGCACAGAAATTCAATACTTATTATTTCTGACACTCAGCTCCATCTAGTGGTCATAATGTGGTATTACCCGGGAATTCTACTTGGGCAGCACAGTGGCCTACTGGTTAGCACGTCTGCCTTGCAGCACTTGCGTGGGTTTCCTCCCATACGCCAAAGACATCCTGGAAGGTTAATTGGCTCATGTGTAAATTGGCCTTATATGTATGCATGTGAGTTAGGGACCTTAGATTGTAAGCTCCTTGAGAGCAGGGACTGATGTGAATCTGCACTATGTAAAGCGCTCTGTAAATTGTCAGTGCTATATAAATACCTGTAATAAATAAATAAAATTCTAGTATGAACTTTCACTTTAACATTTACAGTTCACATAGATCAACAGAGGACCTGCCAGCATTGTCAAATCTCATTACAAGTCCACATTGCTGCTGCTTGAGCCCGTCCATGTGACCTATAACCTAGGTGTCCTACATCACATGGTCTTTGGCTACCAAGAGCATTATGTGTATTTCACATCATTAAAGTCCACAGAGAGTCTATAGTTTTGAATCAGACAGGTGCTGTCTGGTAGACTTGATAAAAGAGAATCAGCTAGGTAGAGAACACTTATTCAGAATATAGTTTTATAGGTATACAATATATATAGTGTCAGTGATGCCACATTTACAGAATACATCTGACATTCATTATTGTAAGGCAGATGGAGCTATTGCAGTGTAAAAATCTTCATCTGATAATTGTCGGCTTCAGTAGAGCCTGCGGCAACAAAAGAGGGAAGAAGTGGATACTCGGTGACATTAATTGATCAAATTCCTTATTCAATGTTCTACTTTGGATCCCAAGGGCAGGAACTCTGCTCCTCTTTATTTGCTCCAGATTTCATCATATATCACCCCCAATTTCTATTCTGAGGCCTGTCCCTGGGTGGGTGTGTGATATCATACGTTGACCCTTATTTACTAAAGGAGTAAAGCATGTTCACTTTAAAAGAGAATTTGTTACTCTGCCAAGTGAATTTTTACTCATCTTAGTGAATTAGAAGATACAGAAGATACATGAAAAATAACATACGTATAGAAGAAAAACACATTGAGAGGAATTTATCAAAGCTGGAGCAGACAAAATCTAAAGCAGCTGTGCACTGCAACCAATCAGCGGCTCTCTTTTATTTTCAAATCTTAACTGAACAGAGATGCGGATTGGTTGCCATGGGCAACTGCTCCAGATTCTGTCTGCTCCAGTTTTGATACATTCCCCTCCTTGTCTTCCCTACAAGCCTGAAATCGATGGTTCTGGGGGTCTGCGGGCAGGGGGGCTCATCTAAATCTGCGTGCCCCCTTTCATGAAGAGGGCACCCAGATACCTCCCCTCGCATGAATAAGTAAGGTGTAGTTGTTATCCCCACTCATTCACCAAATAAACAGTAAAATACTAAATAAACACACGCCACTGGTTTGTAAAGTCTTTTATTAAAAAAAAAAAAAAATGTCCCACGATGTAAATACATCGTCATTCACGTTATCCAGTGATTTAGATCATCACCAATCATGATGCTCACCAATTCGATGGAAAAAAAATCCCCGCTACGTCCAAGCCCAACGAACTCTCTGCGCTTATGACAGCTCTGCTACCGAATGTAAACAAGAGGGTGTAGCAAGTTGTGACATCACTGGACTTGCTCTGTCCCTTTGTTTTTATTCCAACATTCCATTAGGGGTCCGAGAGCTGTCATGGAATGTAATCAAAGGGGCAGAGTTCTTTAATGGTAGAAATCATATTATCCCATAGATAGTCCTCTGAAGCTTCCAATTATCATAATATAATGTGTTCTTGTAGTATTTTTGGTGTAAGAACACTGAAAATGAAGCCTTTACATTTCCAGAGAGGCCACACTGACTTCTAATACCCTTCAATATTACAGAGAGTTATTTCAGCTGTGCTTATCTCAAGGTCAGCAGATAACGTCTCGGTCTAAAAAGCGGAATATATTTTTGCCTGCTAATCTCTCTGTTATAAATAGCGATACTGATTGGTTTGAAAAGCGGAGACATTTTCTTCTTTTGAAGATGGTTTCTAATTTTAGTACCAAAATAGCAATTCTTCCACTCTTTCTAGATGCTAAAGCTGACTTGGCAGCGCTGCAAGAGATTACCGAAGGAGGATTTTCGCAGTGAAATCTGTTTTCAGACAAAACCCATTTTATCAGTAGCGATATTCACAAATACTGAAGTGCGCTCAGCGTATGTTAACCACAAACCAGATTTAAAGGGGTTTTCACTTTATGCCATAACATGCTACAAGGCCCACTTCACACATTTGTGTTCCTAAAAATGGGTGTGTTGATAACGCCGGCCTCGATGTATGTTGGTTGGTGTTTTTAGTATGTTTTTATTCATCTTCATGTGTTTTGCTGCAATGAAGAAGAATGAAAACCAGAGACGTAACTAGAACCTTCAGGGAGTGAGGAACAAAGTCCCTCAGTCTGAAAGGAGCCCACGGCACTGCATGGTTAACAGGAAGGCTGCCGAGGTCCCCAGCAAGCTTGGGACCTCAGGCAGCCGCTTGTTTAAAATTTTAGTGCCGGTGTTCTGTTGAGAACGCTGACCCAGTATCTGCGTTTACGTACACACGGGATTAACGAGGAAACCGGCATTTATTTACAAAGTATTAATTTGTAATTGTTAATTGTGACCGTTAATGATATGCCGTCCATGGCAGGAAATGATGGACGGAATATTATTATCGGTCACAATTAACGATTTAAACAAAATACTTTGTGAATAAATCCCGGTTTCCTCGATAATATTGGTCTGTGTGTAAGCGCAGATGCTGAGATCGGCGTTCTCGACAGAACACCGGTATCTGCGGTTAGTTTTGGGGCATTTTCACAAGTATGAATACTTGTGAAAATGCCCAATATTAACACTGGTGTATCCCTACTTAAAAATATAATGCATTGCTGGGACTTGTAGTCCTACATAGTTGGAGCTATTCTGCATACTTCCCACTCCAAACTTACCTTACCTCTCCTGCAGGCCCATGGCCCTCTTCCTTGTCTCGGTGGCCAGGGGGCAAAGCTAAGAGGATACGGCCCTCTTAGCCCCGCCCCTAAGAGGCGGGACCAGCTCTTTCTCCGGGACAGGTGACAGCCTCTCCAGTCCTTTTGCACAGCCGCCCGTACATGCTGCGGGTGGCTGTGCGACAGGGAAGGAGTGGCATAATCACGGGGGAGCCCTCTACTTCCTTGCTGGGCCCCCCCCCAAGTGGCGGAACGCCAGGGCCCGGTCGCAATTGCGACCGCTGCGACCCTGGTAGTTCCGCCAGTGATGAAAACATTAATCAAGATGGTGGTACTTACCTTGACCTTTCTTCAGAGGGTCCCGGTTGTTCTGTAATCAATGGTGGTTTGTTCTCCTGATGTCAGCCCCATTCCTTTGGTTCAATTTAATTGCCAGGAATAAATACAAGGTACCTCCGGATATGGAAGAGAATAACAGGGCTATTCACAAAAGGAGGCAGGAGAAGTGAACAATCTACCAAAATAGCTGATTTGGAAAAATTCTCCAATTTAGCTCACTTTCCAGTTCAGCTATGTTGTCCTAGATTGTTCACTTCTCCTGCCTTCTCCAAACTCTTCACACTTTTTTGAATAACCCTGTAAGTCTTACTTCCCTTCCTCTTATGTAACAGCGCTGGTGTTTGGTGAATGACCCTACATGGGGGTATTGAGCCAGTCATATCTCTGTATTAGCTTTGGCTAGAGCAACTTGGCAGTTACACGGTGTCTTCTTCCCTTGGTTCTGGTAGCTAAATGGAGTGGAGAGGGAGCATAACAATGTACGCATGTTGTGTGGAATAAAATGGACACTTTGCTGTGCACTGGCAACAATGGCAACAGGCTTACTATGCAATGAATTCAGTGGTGAGATTTTGTACTTGCAGTGGTTACCCCCTCAGGAGCCGCTGGATGAAATGGGTCCTCTTAGCCTGTCTAGGGTACACAGTTTCAAAGCTGCCCCAAAGTACTCACTGGCCCACCAATGGCAACCAATTAATTAACTTTCACACAGCTGATCTGTTGCTTGCAGTAAACGTATTTAGGAGCTTTGGGAGAGAAGGTTAGGACCAAGCTTCTACTCAGCTTCCTAAGCTGACGTTCCTCAATGGTATTTCCATTCCCGGGCTTCACACACTACACCTTCAAACCCAAGTCTTAAACCAAGCACAGGGTCACCCTCCTCAGGCATTAGGCCTAGGAGGATCAGACAATCCACAGCATCCCTCCCTCAGACAGCAGGCCCAAGGCTAAGACTGACTTCCCAAGTTTACACCGCAAATATTTATACCCTCTCCCAGGATGCGCAATTGTTAATACACTTCATAATGGTTGGTCAGGGAGGTACACACATTCCTTACTCTGATTAGTGCAGCCTTCCCCACTATTACCAGGGACACTACCCAGCAGCAGGCAGAAGCAAACAATCTGGAGAATCCAGAAAGCTGAACTATCAATTAGAATCAGACTGACTACCTCCTGACAGCTTCTAAATTTAAATAGACACCCCTGCTTAGGGCAGGGTGACAACATTCTTCCAGTAAAAACACAGTGAAGACATACAGGTGAAACTCGAATAATTAGAATATCGTGCAAAAGTAATTGCAGTAAGTGCTGCAAAAGGGGCCCAAACCAAGTACTGAGTACATATGCATGCTTATACTTTTCAGAGGTCCGATATTGTTCTATGTACAATCCTTGTTTTATTGATTGCATGTAATAATCTACTTTTTTGAGGTTGTGGATTTGGGGTTCTTGGCGTTTTCATGAGCTGTAAGCCATAATCATCACAATTATGACAGATCACGGCTTGAACTATCTTGCTTTGCATGTAATGAGTCTATCTCATATATTAGTTTCACCTTTTAAGTTGCATTAGTGAAATAAATTAACTTTGCACGATATTCTAATTATTCGAGTTTCACCTGTACATATCAGGCACGGGGAGCACTGCAAGCGGCCTGGAAGTTTAAGGATCTAGCACTCTTTGAAGTGTCAATTGCGACAGAGAATTACGAATATGATATATTTGCTTAGGAGTCTTAAATTGCTGCAGCAGACAAGGCTTTGGAAGTATACACAATACAGATTGCCAGTCTGTGTTTAGTTGTCAGGGTAGAAGGTGGCGACAGGGTCTCTTTAAGCCTTGCTAATGACCAGGGAGGTTGCCCATTGTGTGGCTAACAATAAGGCATAAAGTGGAACTACAACCTCCTATCCCTTACAGCCAAGGAAGGTGCCATCTTTGCCTCTAATTGGATTGCAGTTATTACACCAGCCATTTGAGGGCTTGAAAGCTTGAGCTAAAATAGGCTCATTGGCAACTTTGACAGTAGGCATGCCCTATAAGTAAACATTTTGGGAGACATTTAATTGGTGGGCAAAGTTCCTATTTAAGCTGACCAGAAACTATACAATCTGATGGTACATTTGTGCCTTCTCTGAGGGGCTTGGGTGACAGGTTTACTTTAAAAACTGGCTTTGGCAACACAAAGAAGATATAACCTCTTGAATTCACTCCTCTTGTAGCTTTCTTGTACAGAACAGCAGAACCCAACTTCCACTGTTGTCTTAGCAGGCAAAATTCTTTATTCAATAATGCAGTACAAAGAACAATGGTAATGTGTAACATGCAGAAACCCATAGAAAGGGTTAATAATCTAAGCCAACTGACAAATAATTAGAAATCTCAGTGGTTGCTGTTGGTTTCCACACTTTGCAAATCACTGTGTGCCTTGCTTCGCCCTACTATATAAACCCAAAGTCTACTCATTCATGTATAGTATATGTATAAAGGGATATAAATGGACTTTTCTTGTTCTTATTTTTTGAATGTGTTAGTAAAATGTATTATTATGTAGCAAAATCTACAATATCAGATTCTTCCATTCTTCACTTTAGATCAGTGAAATATAATCTTCTTGGTTGGTTTGTTTTTTCCTCTTAGTCTCTGCTTTATACAATGCATTTCCAGCAATGTGTGAGTTAACAGCTGGAAGTCAGTCGCCTGGTGGGTGAGGATGTGGGATGATATTATTCCTTGTGATCTCCCTTCTTATCACAGGTACAGAGATCCTGGGGGAATTCACTGACAGATATTTCATTGATATAATCATGGAAGAGCTCACTGACTGAACGGTGGGGGGTGGATGGTGCAAACTAGGCTCCTGAGAAACGCCACACCAAACACATCAGCATCCCACTTCTTAATTAAGACAATTATGTCACTGTATCCTCATACTGTCCTCTTAGCTCCCTGCCATTGCTGCATAGAACAGCCCTGTAATATTCACACAGTGGTTCTTCACTACCCTCCCTTCTGACCAGCAGACATTATTATAATTTATATAACAATCCTACACACAGCTATGACACTACACCTCCACATCACTATACACTGTAACGCATTACTGAGTCCGCTCTACCAATACACTTCCAACCCCATCCTGTCCTATACCTTAATATACTATTCTCATACATATCTCTTCCATCACGGTCCAGTCTACCAATACACCACTATACATCACAACCTATTATACAGTCTACTCTACCAATACACCTCCACCCTACTATACATTGCAACCCATTACATTGTTCACTCTACCAATACACCTCCACACCACTATACATCGCAACCCGTTACACGGTCCACTATACATCGCAACCCATTACATTGTCCATTCTACCCAATACACTTCCACCCCATCCTGTCTTGTACCTTATTATACTATTCCCATACATAGCTCTACCATTATACCTGCACACCACTATATACTGCAACCCATTACACAGTCCACTCCACCAATACACCTTCACACCACTATACATCGCAACCCATTACACGGTCCACTATACATTGCAACCCATTACATTGTCCACTCTACCAATACACTTCCACCCCATCCTGTCTTGTACCTTATTATACTATTCTCATACATAGCTCTACAATTGTACCTGCACACCACTATACACTGCAACCCATTACACAGTCCACTCTACCAATACACCTTCACACCACTATACATCGCAACCCATTACATTATCATGTCTAAAAATACACCTCCATCCCACCCTGTCCTGTATTCCATTATAGTATTCTCATACATACAGTAGCTCTCCCATCACACCTCCACACCAATATACACTCCCCTTTTACACCCGGGGTCTTAAACTCAAATGACCTTGGGGCCACATGGCATATATTCTTCTTCAATGGGGACCGCATGAAATGAAACTGTCAGGAGAGAGAGTGGACAGACAGCCAGGGGTGAGAGCGAGGAGAGACAGCCAAGAGAATGAGTGAGGAGAGACAGCCAGAAGAGAGAGTGAGGAGAGACAGTCAGGAGAGAGCAAGTAGAGACAGCTAGGAGAGAGCGCGAGGAGAGAGCGCGAGTAGAGACAGCCAGCGGAGAGAGCGAAAAGAGACAGCCAGGAGGATGAGTGAGGAGAGACAGCCAAGAGAGAGTGAGGAGAGACAGCCAGGAGAGAGAGCAAGTAGAAACAGCCAGGGGAGAGAGCGAGGAGAGATGACCAGGAGAGAGAGCCAGGAGGATGAGCGTTGAGAGACAGCCAGGAGAGAGAGTAAGGAGAGACATCCAGGAAAGTGCAAGGAAAGACAGCCAGGAGAGAGAGAGTGAAGAGAGACAACCAGGAGAGAGAGTGAGCAGAGGTAGCAAGCAACACAGTCTGCCCAGTTTCGGCACTGATACTTGTACTGGTATCGGTGCATACCTACACCATCCTTTCCTGCACCCCATTTTACTGACCCCACACACAACTTTTTCACTACTCCATCTATCCTATAGTGTATCTCATTATACTCTGCCCTCACACAGCTCTACCAATATACCTCCACTTCATCCTACACTGTGCCTCATTATACTGTCACCACACAAAGCTCTACCATAATATCGCCACACCATCCTTTCATGTACCTAATTTTAATGTCTCCACACACAGCTCTACCATGACACTACCACGCAATTCTATCCTGCACCTCGATATAGTGTCCCCACACACAGCTCTACCACCCAATCCCATCCCTCATCTTACTGTACCTACAAGCAGCTCTACACTAATATTCCTAGAGCATCCTTTCCTGTACCTTATTATAATGTCCTCATACACAGCTCTACCATAATACCTCCACCACATCCTACGATGAACCTCACTATACTGTCCCCACAGACAGTTCCACCATTATATCCAACCCCATCCTGTCCTACACCTCGTTATAATGTCCTCACACACAGTTCTACCATTATATCTCCAACCCATCCCATCCAATGACAATGTGTAATTAGGCAAAATTTCCAACACTTTTTTCCTGATTGATAAGGATGTCCATTGTATCTGTCAGGAGCATTTGTACACCTTCTTATTTTATTTTTTAATGGTATAAATGCTTTTCCTGCTTTTATACAATTCATAGGGGGCACACAAATATCTTCAGTCCCTGCAGCCTACACACATATTTATTTGTCACTGCTGTAGCTCTCCCTGCTATACAGGACCAGAATTGTGTTTACACCTTCTGTAGCTCCTGTCACTATTTCTGTACTGACCACATGCATTGATCTGTCACTACACCTCCATCTATCCCCTGGCTATCCTTGCCTACCCACGCACAGTGCTCCCCACCTACTCTACTGCCACCTTCATTCAAAACAATCAAACATTAATATACATATAAATTCTGCCTTGCTTAGAGATACCGGATAACAAAAATACACCAAAGATGAAATATATTTACATGTAAATTATAATAAGAACAATGATAATGAAAAAAGCATGTCAGCATTGGTTCTGCAAGTACAACAAACATTTATTAGATTTCAATCAAGCACAAAGTCAACAGTGTTAATGAATACATTTTATCTACTTGATGGTAAGAAGCCATACGCTATTTAGCAAACAGACCCATTGTTTACACAAAAACTAATAGTATTCTAGTTGGTAGGAATTTGATTACATATGTTCCTATTTCATAGATATCAAAAGCTAATCTGGCATAAACAGAAGAACACTAGATACGCCGCAATTCAATATTTCGATGAAATAATATCCATCGCCATGGTAAAGGTAATAAAAATGAAGCCTTGATGTAAGTTTTTCATCTAGGCTTTAAGAGTGTGTGTAATGCTTATTATTATGTGCTGCAGCACGGTACGTTACCATTACCTATTCATTTTATATAGTCCCCAATGCAGGAGTAATTGCTTCTGCTCCATATTTTTTTTCCCGCAGTGTGCTGCAATGCATATTGTGCATTATGTTAAGCAGGTGTGCTCTGTAGATATGGCCTGGGTGACATTCTAAATGAATGGCACAGCAATGCACTACAGCGTGCTTGGTGTGTTAGTATGCACTGCACTAACGCACATGTTTTAGTGGCGTTTGCTCAGAACAGGCCCTTATAGAGATTTTGCTGTTAGTCTCTGCCACAAATTGTTGGCCATCTATGTCACCAAGGTGCATACTAATTCCAAAACACAACTCTGGAGCATTATGACCATGTCACACTGATGCTCTTGTAGCAGCTACAGAATCATTCTCCCTAGTTAACCTGCAGTCAATGAAATTATTGTGTTGCAGCGATTCCAGCAATTTGTACCTTAATCACTGAGCAATTGACCTTTTGTAGTGTTCGGAGCTAGTGATAGAATTGCCAGCTTCAGTAGCTACTTATATTACCCAGTGCAGCTGCTGATGACCATGGCACACCAGCAATTTGTAGCTGCCTAGATAAGCATTGTAGCCAGCTGGGGCAGCAACATTGTAAACAACCAATTGCCAGAGAAAACAAGTACAGAGATTTCTAGTTGTTACAAATCTCTACTACAAGGTTGCTAGTGTGACTAGGCTTTAGGTTAACTCCAGAGCCACGAGTGGTGTGGATATTATGCAGTTAATGCCCAGGGTGGTGTAACACATGGATGCCTGTCGATGACAGCCAGCTAGCAGGTGAGCTGAGCATGGTACCGATTTGGCAGACAGAAGTGTGCTCAGACAGGCAGCAAACAGAATCGAGGTCAAATTCTAGAAAGCAATAAATAGACTGTTTAAATTTGTTGGCCTAGGCACAGGATAAACATTCAGGGCAGGTTCACACCATTTTCTGGACCAGATCTGGTCCGGAAAATGGTGTGAACCTGCCCGCAGTTCCAGTGCATTACAGACCAGACAAAATTAAATGTGCAGTATTTTTCTGGTCTGGAACAGACTGCGCTGGTGTGAGCAGAGTCCAGAAATAGCTTCGGGATACATTAGGATGCATTTTGTGTCCGGAAACAATTTGGTCTGGTCTGGAGATGATCTCGGTGTGGTGTAAATGGGCCCTCAGAATTCCCTTTATAGAAAATTAAGGATGGTCAGGTGTGCGGGTTACATTGTGTCTGCATTGCAGTAGAGAAAATGTCAATAGATAGTGATGAAGAGCATATTTGGCATACTCAAAACCTCCTAAACGTTTTAGCTGTGCACTATCTGCAACAAACGAACAGTGGCTGGTGCATTTGTTACACTTTGGTAATCTGGGAACACCTTCTGCTTACCTGTTTGTATAACCGGACAGTTATTCCCAAACACATGCACTGCAAATGTCACAGTGTCAGAGCTGAAAGAAGGGGGAGTGACCCTGGAAATGCATCAGCAGAGGACACACAGCAGATCTATGCCATGTTTTATGTATTAGCATTCCAACTGTTCATTATTAGCATATTGCCACTGACCACCAATTTAAGGTCTATTCTACTTCTCCCAATGACCACAAGTGTAAAGGGGTCCATCTCCCAATGGCCATGGTTGTAATTGGGCCCTTCTCACTATGACCACTGGTGTAATGGGGCTCCTATCCCAATAACCACTAATGTAATGGGGCCTTTCTCCCAGGGACATCCAGTGTAATAGGGCACTACTTCCAGTGACTATCAGTGTAATGGAGTCCTTCACCCAAAATCCACCAGTGTAATGGGGACCTTCTCCCAATGACCACCAGTGTAATAAGGACCTTCTCACAATTACCACAAGAAGAAGGAGGCGCTCCTGCCAATCACAACTGATGTAAGGTGTTCCTTCTTCAACTGACCACCAATCAAATAAACCATTTTACTGACCATCAATGTGAAGGAACACAATATTCACTGTCTGTGTTTCTTACTTGGACATTATTAATATTTGTTTCATTGTTATAACTGAAAATAAGTTTGTATAGAGCAGTCCTGGGATTTACGCCAAGCACACCACATTTCTAATTCTTTATTTATTCCTATATCTCCAACGTATTGTTCATGCCAATGCACCGTCAGCTGTAGATATAATAAGTATCATCAGGGGTTCCCGACACCTGAAAGTAATTTTAAGAGTTCCTTCATGGTAAAGAGGTTGAGAAATACTGCCCTAAATGATACAAGCATTGTATTCTTCACCTGCTGTGTGGGTTCCACTTTACAAACATGTGAAATAAAACTGACCCTAAACCATTAGCTTTCTCCTTTAAGGTGGCGTGAGTGAACTTTAGCAGCTTTCTGGATCTTATTAGCGTTCACTGATTTCACTTGTTGCCTGCAATTTCTCTTTAATGGTATAGTGGAACATATAATTCCTTCTAGATAGTCGTGTTGGATAATGATCTGCAGCTGCCAGGCACAGAGCAGTGCCCGGAGCTCCCAACTATATGCAGCATTGTGCTAATGCCTGCCTTAAAGGGCAGCTCCACCTGCACACACAAAGCTCAGAGTTGAAATAATACTGCCATAAGCAAGTGTGGCCTTTAACACATCTACAGACTCATCATTCCCAATTTGTCATGCCCAACCTACATGGGAGCACCGCAATGCTGCATTGCCTCTGGTTTATGCATACCTCAGGAGGTGAAGGTGCATGAACAGGAATAGAGATGGGGGCAAAGTCTTGTGACCCTGGCCATCATTTGTTAGAAAACATCTCAGCACAGACTCTGTTCCAGTCTCCATCCCTGTGCAGCCTTTCCTGTGATGCTATAAGAAAATGCAGATGAAAATAATACAATGGACCCATACAGGCAGTGCCGCATGAATAAAGATTTCTACTAATGACAGCCTGCAGGTTACAGTTGCATAGGGCAGTACACACCGAAATGATTAACTATTTAGTAGGACCATTTATATAGTACCAACAATTTACACTGCACTGTGCCTATTCACATCAGTCCCTGCTCACAAGGGGATTACAATCTAAGGTTCCTATCTCACATACGCCAACTCACGGCCAATGTAGACAGGGGCCAATTACCTTCCAGCATATATTTGGAATTTGGAAGGAAAC
Source organism: Nanorana parkeri (assembly GCF_000935625.1). Taxonomy (NCBI): domain Eukaryota; kingdom Metazoa; phylum Chordata; class Amphibia; order Anura; family Dicroglossidae; genus Nanorana; species Nanorana parkeri. Next base: position 1,275,756 of record NW_017306489.1, read on the forward strand.
CCACACAAGCAAACACCATGCAGATAGTGTCCTTACTGGGATCAGGACCAGGGCCCCCCCAGTGCTGCAAGGCAGAGTCACGACCCACTAAGCCACTGTTCTGCCGAGTTATCACATTCAACAATACTTATATCCTTTTCATAAGATCTCCAGGGAAAAGTGATCTTAACCCTTGCTGTGTACCCCCACACTGCAAGGATTAAGTGCTCATTTTGATCTAGGAGTGAAAATAACAAAGTTATATGCACCTGAACCTCAGAACCGACTGGCTATTAGACTGGTCCTTGCAGCCTTCCCCCTCTCTGGCAGTCTAAGCTCCTGTGAGTCATCACATTCTATACCATATTTGTGGTCCGAGCCTTATCAAGTAAGTGACACCCCGCCACCCCACGCCCCATGGCCTGTGGTGTGCCTTGGCCTTCTGAGGTCAGTATGTCTAAAAGGGGGCATACCCTGAATGTAAATGAAATGAATGAATGAATGAAAGCAAGGGGAATGGGCGGGTGGGGACGTTCGTGACCCGCCGACGTAATTCCCTGTGAGCCGTGCCGTCTTTAAAGGCACAGGCTCCTCCCACAAATCCAGGCTAGCCTGCGGCCAGCCTTCAAACATAGGACATGAGGACACCGAGGGACATTCCATTACTGGAGCAGAGGAAATGAGAGGCTTCAGAGACCGGAGTAGCAGCCAGCCAGCTCCGAGATTCAGGTGAGTATAATTTTGTTATTTTCGCTCCAAGACGAAAATGAGCTCTTAACCCTTGCTGTGCAGGGGGTAGCACCACCGCAAGGGTTAAGATCACTTTTTCCCGGAGTTCTTCTTTGAATAAAAGGATCCGTTAGAGCTGATTTTTCACTACTGATTTATCTGCAGGCAGTTAAAATGGAAGCAAGAATGTAAAAATAAAACCAACTTCTACAGCATTTTATTCCGACATCGTAAACTTGGACGTGACTCATTCACTTTAATCTGGGAGAAATAGGGAAAATAAGAAATTCTGCAAATTCCCAACATCTTCCTCCAAACCTGTCTAGTGATTTTTTTTTCCCTTTTGGGGAAAAGATAATGATCGCTGATTGTTTGCAGATATTTACCAAAGTGCTGAAAAATATTTCCCATTAATTACACTCAGGGTCTCCGGTTCGAATCCTGGTCAGGACACTATCTGCATGAAGTTTGCATGTTCTCCCTGTACTTGTGTGAGTTTCCTCCCAGTACTCTGGTATACTTCCACACTCATGAGATATGCTGGTAGGTAGGGATGCACCAATACCACTTTTTTAAGACCGAGTACGAGTACCGATACTTTTGATCAAGTACTCGCAGATACCAATTACCGATACTTTTTCTTAAAGGGACAGGTCACATTTTTTCTAAAGCAATACAAACTAATGCTTTAAGGTCACTTTCTTAATAAAAACGATTCATGAGATGACGAGGGAGCATGACGCCGGCTTCCCGGCCAATCAGAATGCTGGGCGCTGCGTCATTACACGACGGCCGGCTTCCAGATTTGCTAGTTTCCTGATTGGGAAGCCGGGCAGCGCATCATTGCACGCTACCTGGCTTCTTGATTGGCCGGGAAGTCGGCTCCATGCTCTCTCATCACAAGTGACCAGAGAGCATGGAGCCGTTTCCTGGCCAATCAGGAAACCGGGCAGCGTGTAATGATACAGGAAGTACTCGTGCTAGGTATCGGAGCATTTGGGCGAGTACAAGTACTCACCCAAATACTCGGTATCGGCACCGATACCGATACTAGTATCGGTATCGGTGCATCCCTACTGGTAGGTAATTTGCTCAGCTGAGCTTGCCCAAGACAACTGCCTGCCTGGGAAAATGCTATAGAAATACAAATTTAAAAAAACAGAATACTTCTATGTGCACGTTAGTAACAAAGACTTTAATATAAACTGTCAGTGGAACAGGAAAGATCGAGGTGCTCTCAGCTATTTTGTAGAGGATATCCTTATAGTACATCTGTGATTCCACCATCTTATTAGGGACCTGGGGGTCATTTTGTTTCTATTTATGTGCTCACATAGCTTCCAGTATAGAAAGAATAGTAAGGGTTAAATTACTTTAACACATTTAAAGGGCAGATAAGCCTAATTAGCATGATGTAAGATTAGATTATGTTCCTTGTTCCCCTTTTGTCCAGATATTTTCACATTCAGCACAAAGCTATCCAAATTTACAGTGACACAAATACAGGCTACAGAAATCTAGACTTAGAACAATTTATGACACTTACTGCCATCTAGTGTTGTAAATAAATACTGTTTATTATAAAGCAGAAGATTCTTACCAAAGTTCTATGGATTCAATGGTCTCTGATGGTTGCTCTCAGGGGGTCAATGGAGATTTTTTTTTTCTAGAGGGAGTACCAGAAATCATTCCACTTTTTGCACAAAAAAAAATCAATAAATGTACAGACATTGATCAAATTCATTTTTTGCCTGCAAAGCATTGCAACCGCGATCATTGGATGGACTCCTCCTCAAGCCCGCTGTGCACATCAGATCAATCACCGTGCTTATATTTTATCCAACTGTTGATCTCAACGTCACTGTATCAGAAGTCCTCACCTGAAGTTCCACAAATCAAGCACTCTTTGCTCTCCACAGCATCTGTATGTACCATCGTCGCTTAGCCTGCAACCTAATTTACTCAATGGTGAGTCTATGTATCTTATACCAGTCCACTGTACACATCAGATCACTCACCGTGCCTATATTTTATCCAACTGTTAATCTCCACATCACCGTATTGGAAGTACTTATCTGCAATTCAGATAAGTGGAGGAGAGCTTTGATGGTGGGGTGCTGGAGAATGTGACCATGTTTCATGATTCATGTTACACCCTAAATATAGGTGTAACATGAAACATGGTCACAACGGTGAAATTGACCTTTAGCAATAGATAAAAAAATTGAAAAAGAGGGCCAGAAACTTGATTTGAAGGACAGCGAGAGATACTGTAAGTTCAAAGTGTAAATTTAAAAGCTCTATGTTTCTGCTCCATGTGCCCTCTACATCCTGTTCTTGATATCTTTTGAATGGTACAAGTTGCTTCAATAGAAGTCAATGAAGTTGCCATAGGCATGGACTAGTTTCATTTATAACATAGCAGGGACAGTGCATGGACCAGAAACACTGAGTTAACAATAATGCTGTGCTCCAGCCTCACAGCCAAGAAAGGACAGCACAGAGATAAGTGTAATTAACTCTTTACCAGGTGGTAGGCAACCTCAGTGCTCCAGTTGTTGTGGAACTACAAGCCCCATAAGGCATTGCAGGATAGTCACAGCCATGACTCCCAGAGGCAGGAGCATGAAGGGATTTGTAGTTTCATCACAACTGGAGTGCCAAGGTTGCCTACCCCTGCTCTACGCTAAAATGCAAGGTCATTATTACATCAGGCCCCCCACCATCTCAAAGCGTTGCATTAAATCGGAAAAATTTAAAACACTAAAAACACCTTACCTCTGGTTCTTGGCTGGTGGTCCCCAAGTGAGGCTGACATTACATCCTACCAGTGGTCTGAGTACCGTTATTGATCTTTTTTTTTTTAAACCAATCTTTCAATACTGATTAATGCCAATACATTTATTTTGCACTTATTTTTTAGGACTGGCTTTTTAGACGGACCTAGACGAGTTGTTACGCATAAAAAAACAAATAAAATATATACTTTAGGCAAACACTGCAATAATACAACTCAGTATTAATAAAAGGGGAAATACTCTATTCTCCTATAAAACTAAATCTGAAATTCAATTGTCCAGGTAGTACTGCTTGGACCTAGTAGAAGGTGTTACGCCCCTGAAAGCTTGTCCTGGAAAATTAACTGTTAGAGCAAATAAAAAAAAAAAGGTGTTGCAAGTACACCAATGCGGTTATAATCACCATTAATGCTTTAAATGTGTCTCCTCCATGAATATTGGCTAAGCAAGCTTTTTAAAACTGCATGTGTGCATGTTAGTTGGAAGTCTCAGGAGCCCATACATGTACACAGGCACATTACAGAGGAAGACCGGGCACACGTGTGCACTGGCCGTGGAATTAGTTGGCTGCAAGTTCCTCTGGGTGCTGCAGACAGAGTGTATAGTCATGAATATTATAGAGTGCTTAATTAAATATGTGTTTTTCGTGACTTAAACATTAAATATAGAAAAGCACAATGAAAACATAGGTTATTTAAAGGGAATGTATAGTCATTTCAATGTAAACATGTCAAGGAAATTAGCTCGATGTAAGCAATCTTATTAATATATTATAATTTTTTTTTTAAAAACCTTGTTTCTCTGTATAATTTGTATTTATACACTGAGCAGCCTCAGCATTATGACCACCCACCTAATATTGAGTAGGACCACTTTTTGCTGCCAAAACAGCCCTGACCTGTCAATGCATGGACTCTACTAGACCCCTGAAGGTATGCTGTGGTATCTGGCACCAAGCCTTCAGTAACAGATCCTTTAATCCCTGTAAGTTGTGAGGTTGGTCCTCCATGGATCGGACTTGTTTTTCCAGCACATCCCACAGATGATCGATTGGATTAAGATCTGGAGAATTTGGAGGCCAATTCAACACCTTGAATTTGTTTGTTGTGTTCCTCAAACCATTCTTGAACCATTTTTTGCAGTGTGGCAGGGTGCATTATCCATCATACACCACACAAAGTGAATAATGACTTTGATAAATGAACAACCTCTACCCCTTTACTAAATAAACTTGCTGAAACCAATGTGCTCCCTGTGCAGCTGATATCTTATCTCAGTTCAGTTCACTTATGTGGAAAATACTGTAATCCTGTGTATTGTCAGGTAGTGGTGTGAGATTTTGCCATTCAGGTGCTTCCTGTATGTATCCCCTCATTCATGCCACAGGTTTATGGAATTAACAGGGACCACTGATTGTGGATTTTATCATGAATGCGCACGTATATATCCATCAGCAAACTCTTGGAACTCTTATTGTGCTGTATTTTAATACTTAGTATCTAAAATTATCTTGTTATTTGATTCGAGTATTGTAGCCTTCTACTGAAGAAGCAATATCGGAGCCACGGAACGTGAAGAGAATAAAAAATATTGCCTCCCCAACTTATGCTGGTTGAATGCAGGCCAAAAAACATTATTAATATTTTCATGTAAGTAAATAAATATTAGGATTTTATTTATATGTGTGTTGATTGAGTATGATCCAGTTACCTTCAAAGTTCAGAACCGTCATTTCTCTATTTTTAATTATCTCAGCAGTTTTAAGAGAGAGAATGAGTATCTGTACTGAGCTACTGGGGGCTCCCTCTAGAGCAGGGGTGCCCATTAGGTAGATCGTGATCTACCAGTAGCTCTCAAAACTGATGCTGGTAGATCACGAAGGGTGTGAATGGCGGCCCCTTTATTCCATTTTGGTATATTTATTTGGCTGTGCACACATGATTACCTATTAGCCTGAGTCTGCTGAGCCAAGCTCCCTGACACCTTTCTGGTAGATACTGGTGGTTGAAGTGCTATGTATTACATCAAAGAATATTAGTTTACACAGCCTGTTGCACTACACTGTTTGCAAAATACAGCAAGGTGAGCCAGGAGAGACAGACAGGAGAGAGATCAAGGAGAGACAGCCAGGAAAGAGACAGAGGAGAGACAGCCAGAGAGAGGAGAGACAACCAGGGGAGAGAGCAAGGAGAGACAGCCAAGAGCGAAGAAAGACAGCCAGGAGAGAAAACGAGGAGAGACAGCCAGGAGGATGAACCAGGAGAGACAGCCAGGAGGATGAGCCAGGAGAGACAGCCAGGAGGATGAGCCAGGAGTCGTTGGTAGATATATTTACCACAATAAAAACAGTAGAAAATAGTAAAAACTGTAAAATGTACCTTGGCCAAACACTGCAATAATATAACTCAAACAATAATTTAAAAAAACCTTGAAATATATGCTGCTGAAAATACTCCATTCTTCTCCTTTAAAAATAAATATAATATTCAATAATTTATTTAGGTGATTTTAATGATACATTTCAAAGCATAAAAAAATTGCAATGATTGGTAAAAACGTATACATGAGTAAAATAACACCAATCCCAACCTCAATACTCTTGTGCATTTACGCTCATACAAGTCTTCATGTTCGCTATTTATAAATCCGACAGGTATGCCTGCTTCATCAAGGCTAACAGCTTAGCGAGCACGTTTACAACCTTAGTAAATCAGACCTTTGAGTTTCTAAGGCAACCGAATTGATGAGTGATAGGGACACCTTCTGTCTTGTCTTTTGATAAAACTTCATCTCTTCATCTCTTTTATATTGTACCATTCAATTGTTCTTAGTTTTTCAATGTGTGAGTTTTTGAAAGGATACAGTTTTATTTAGGCCTGGAGCATTAAAAAAATGGCAGGGGGGTATACATGACAATGTGAATAGGGGAGGCAAGGAATCAAGGGGTTAAAATAGGGCTTTTACATTAAGGTATGGTCACTTACATAATTGATCAGTGGTCAAGCTTAGGAGGAGCTTCGGACATGGTCACAGGAGTAGTTGGAGATAGTCAGCTGAAGATAGAACTTCCCATCTACCCCCTCTAGATTTAGTAGTTTAGTAGTTTTTAAGGTGTCATGGCAGCTTGGGTGGTTTGGCGTCTTTGAAGGTGGCCAAATAGATGCTGGTGGGTAATGTTTGGGGACTGTCTTGGTATGGTGTGCACAATTCACGGTGTGAACGCGTAGTGAACCGGAAATTTGAATATTGATATATCTGCGGATAATATGAAGGTTGTCCCCAAGGTGGTGTGGTGTGGCCAGGGGCCGAATATATTTGGTAGTTAGTGGCTCTTCAGAGACCAAAAATCTGTTAGAATATTGTGGCCTTTCCTGCATTCGAGCCACAATTCTTAATATGGACATTCTTCCCAGATTCCTTTATTTATTCCAAATATTACCCGTGTTTGCTCCTAGATCAATTTTCTGACACTTGTGCTCTGCTTTTCTAAAATACCTCTGGGTCACCTGATGCCATACGCCAAGTTTTGATTTGTTGATCCGACCCAAAACTGAAGGAGGTATTGGCCTTCCGAATTTTAAGCTTTACTATCAAGCCAGCCTATTCTCCCATATTCTGGATCATTGTTATAATGAGCCACACAAACTATGGATCACAAGAGAGTGCCACATCTCCCAAGTTTTCCCCTTCTCCATACCATGGCTGATCGCTCAGGACAGACTGAAGGTTTGTGTGCTCACCTTTGCGCTGACTGTTTAGCATGGATAAAAGCATTGAGTATTTCCTTCCATTCAGACCCCGGGCTGAGCGAGAGAAAATGAAGCGTGCATGTCTAGCCTTAGGCTATGCAGTCAATTGGGGAGGAAGGGGGTGGCACAAGAGTCACAGTTGTCAGGCCCTGGGGGTTTTTTAATGGAAAACATCTACTTTTTTTAACATCACGTAAATTCTGCCACAAGTAGTACAGAGTCCATAAAAGCCTATTACATGTTACTCACAGAAGCTGGAGACAGCTGGGGCTGATATACTAAAGGAGTCGACCTTCTCCAAACAATCAGTTGTGCAAATATTCAGTTCACTTATCCAGTCATTTGAACAGCACATTCCTATTTAGTTATTTCATCTGCACATGATGGGATAACTGAAGAAAATATTCAAACAATTTATTGAATGGAAATTGTCAACTCCTTTAGTAAATAAGCCTCATTGAGTGAAATTCAAGCAGGCAGGAGGAAGACAGTTGACATCGTTTCCATGCTGTATGGCACGTTCATTGAGAAGTACAGTGTATATGCTAAAGTGGATGTCTTCGACATTAAAATATATCAAAAGCCCACATATTTTAAAACTAGTTTTGGATAGAGTGTGGAATGGGTAAAACCTTGAATTTTATCTGTGTCCCATTGAGGAGATTATTCTTCTCTTCCGATCTTAGGACACAACAGGAAGTATCCAGTGTCCAACTTCTGACAGGATAAGCAAAATGTGCAGCGGGCTTCCCTAATACACTAATAGCGCAACCTGTCAGAAGCTGGATACAAACGTCTTAAACAGGAAGGGGTGGAGCAAATTTAGATGGGGGGGCTGCATGAGTTTAGTCTTGCCTAGGGCAGCACAAAACCAAAATACACCACTGCTGGGCTGTGCCGTTGTTGGTATACCAAAACAGTGCCTGCTGCCATCTGATTAGCTGCAACCACGGTTTGGCTGACAATTTTGCACCTGGCACCTTTGAAAAAAGTAAATTGAAACATCGACTTTAGTCAAACCAGGTGGCGCCAGCAGGGCCAATAACAGATAGAATTTAAGCCGATTCAGCAGGAAACAGCCAAAATGTGATTAGTGTATGGCCAGCTTTAGACAGTTGTCCCCAGAAGAGTTCCCATTTGAAGATTTCACCCATACCTGGTGACAATACAACATTTCTATACCCGTGATAATGCTCACCCGGGTAAATAGAGAGAGCAGATCTCTATAGCGAGGTCAGTGGCGTCACAAGGGGGGTGCAACGCGCACCCGGGTGACACCAGGGGAGGGGTGACACCAAAATGACTGAAAGTCATTTTGGTGACACCCCCTTTGGAAAGTCGGGCACTCGTTTGTAGACTGAGAGCCCGACAGTTTCGGGAGAGAGGAGGGGACCCAGCGACATACCTCATCCCCCCGGGTGAACGTCCCCTCCGCTCTCTGCCGGCGTCCATCACCAAGATGGCCGTCGGCAGGTATCAATAAGATGACCACGCATGCGCGATGACGTCATCGCACACCTCACGCGCGATGTCGTCACAGCTCCGGGACGGGACTCCCCTGAGTGGGGTCACAGACCCTACTCTGTCCAAAAGAAACAAAAATTGGCCATAGATACACTTTAAAGGAAAAGTGTTGGCCCCGATGCTATTTGCTGTATTGAGAATAGAGCTTGCTCTCTATCAATATCACTTCTCTAGAAACACTGCTTAGTTTTTCCATTACAAGCACGAGACCTGCCATGAAATGAAATCTGCCCTGATAAAAAATGACACAGGTTGCTAAACTCATCTTCTACAAATGCTATCTACGTTCGCTGTCATACCTGTCCAATGGCTTAAATACTTTCAGAGTCACTGACCTGGAAAAGCTACATAGATCAGAAGTTCTGTTCAAGGTCATTGCCTTAGATAATTTGGAAGCCAGAGACAGCCAGGGAGCATTTCCATTTAGAATGGCAAAATTGCAGCCTGTTTATTCTCTTGGAAAGGGTTTCCTGTAAATAAGAAAAGGGGCTTAGCAGCCTAAAGGTGCCCATACACTGCTCGATTCTCGTACGAGAATCGCGGGAAATCCCGCGATCGTACGAGAATCGAGCAGTGTGAACGGAGACGTGCGACCGTTTCTACTGTACGATCGCACGTCTTCCGTCGAACCAGCATGTTCGAAAACCAGCCGGGAATCGTACGATTCTCAGCTGGTTAGAACGGTGCTCGGAAGACAAATGCCGAACGGGCCGGTGTGCGCACGCGCACACTGCCCGTTCAGCATTGCGGTCATCGGAAGCCCGCCCCTCAAGGGGGCGGGCTTGCGATGATCGAGAGTGCGATCTGCCTGTCCAAGATAGGTAGATCGTACGTTTTTTTAATCCCTGTACAACCATCGCAAGACTAAGGTCTTGCGATGGTTGTAGAGTGTATGGCCACCTTTAAGGTGCCCACACACCTTACAATTTATCTGCAGATTTTCTGTGGTCAGATGGAAAAAGTGCAACAGATTGGCCCAGGTGGAGATTACTCCATCCACACATTTAAGTGTAGATGGAGGAATCTGTTGCACCTTTTCCATCTGACCACAGAAAATCTGCAGATAAATTGTAAGCTTTAGAGAGCTGCATAAAAACGGATTTTATAGACGCCATTAAAAAAACATGTAGCTCTGATGCCATTTTTGCAATACCTGTAGGTATAATGTCATCTCTTTATACATCATCAATAGTTAATTTGCAAAAGTCACATGTATTCCGGTATTTCTAAGACACAATCCTAAACAATGGATTTAAGTGTACAGCAGTGGGATCTTCTCAATGCCAAATCATGCCAAAAGGTAGCTGTAAAATCAAATCAATGGTCATGCAGTGACAATTAAAGGGAATATTTAGATTGTTTTATCATATTTCATTCTAAAAATATTTGACAATATTTACTATGGATGCCCTGATACCGATACGAGTACTCATACCCGAGTATTTGGGCAAGTACTCGTACTCGCCCAGATACTCCGATGCCTGAACTTCTGGTATCAGGAAGCCGGGGCAGTAAGTCATTACATGCTGCCCGGCTTCCTGATTGGTTGGGAAGAGGGCTCCATGCTTCCTCATCACTTGGTGATGACGGAGCATGGAGCCGGCTACCCGGCCAACCAGGAAGCCGGTCAGCGTGTAATGACTCGCCTCCTAGTTTTCTGATTGATCGGGAAGCTGGCCAATCAGGAAGCGAGTCATTACCCACCCCCCGGCTTCCTGATTGGCCGGGAAGAGGGCTCCATGCTTCCTTGTTACTTGGTGATGAGGGAGCATGGAGCCGGCTACCTGGCCAACCAGGAAGCCGGTCAGCGTGTAATGACTCCCCTCCTAGTTTTCTGATTGATCGGGAAGCTGGCCAATCAGGAAGCGAGTCATTACCCACCCCCCGGCTTCCTGATTGGCCAGAAAGATGGCTCCATGCGAGGAAGCATGGAGACGGCTTCCCTGCTAAATGGGAAACCGGGTGGTGAGTCTTTACACGCTGCCCGCCTTCCCAGCTAATCAAGAAGCCGAGTCATTACACAACGCCTGACTTCCTTAATGGTACAAAAAAAAAATATTGGTACTCGTACTCGATACCGAAAAACGGTATCGGTGCATCCCTAATATTTACCATTTATAACCAGTAGGGGGAGCTCTGCACTATGCTATTTGAGTGTCAGTTGGCAGAGACTGTTAGAAAGCAAGTAGGCAGTGCTGGGCTTTCCTATTAGAAAGCCCATTAAAGTTTGCTGAGTGTCATGGATGCACCCAGCAATAATTTTTTTTTATCAAAGTGCCTGTATTATGCAGATACTAGGTGGCTGGTTTGTTTTATACAGAACACCCTAAGCTGTTTGTGCTCACTTTCCCACTGCTCTTTACTCTGATTTGCCCTCGACAAACCCCTGAGAAATAAACAGCACTTTCAGCTGGGGAACACATGACACTCTGTCTGGCTAGTGTAGTTCTGGGTTCCCTGAACAACCAACCACAAGGCCGGAGTACTGACACATGAAAGCAGAGATGAGTTTGCTCAGCCCTGTTCATTTTAAGACTTTTAGAAAGTTGAAGCTTTCATACGAATTTTGGGATGTCCTGATGGCAGTGGACCATGGCAAGGTAAGTGCACCATGACCGCGGTGCCTCCTATAAAACAAACCTGTCACTTTGTCTAGACCTGGGCAGAGCACAGGTTCCCCTAAAAAAAGATATTATACAAATAAATAAAATAATATGCCATAGCAGTTTATGAAACTGTAAACTATAAAAAGTTAACAATTCCTTACATTTGCGGGATCAGTTATTCTATTAATGAGGTGGGTCTTGGTGTCATCAACATCCCATTTATTCTAGATCCCAAATATTTCCATGTACTTATAAGGCACGTCTTAGACACCATATAATGAAAATGCTTATTTCATCAATCATTTGTGAAAAGTGTTTTCATCTTTATTTGCACAGCAGTTAAAAAGATAAAATAAAATATCAATGTATAAATAGAGCATTTCATTGTTTGCATATTACATGATACATCTCTGACTCATCTAAGTTTACTTTTCTGATCATGTTTCATGTTACATCCATGTTCAGGCTGTAACATGAAACATGGTCACATCACAAGCCTTCTTTGACTTCTGTAGTTGCATGCAGTATAAAATAATTAATTCCACAATATATATAATAGGAAAATATTGAAGATTCATTTCTCTACAACCCCTATAGCTACAGAGGTGAGTGAGAGTTTGTTTTAAAATGCTTTACTTGCTTGTTCAGAACATGTAAATACTTTAGTGTGCATAGCCTGGCCACAGCTTTGATTTAATATTTGTAAAAAAAAATCAAGACAACTGAACTTGCTGTATTTTTTTTTTAAGAAAGCTAGTCAGCTGACCAGCGAAATGTCTTCATATACAATGACCTGGATGAATAAGAACCTTCATAGATGTTTACTATGAGGTGAGTGAGCTGACATAGTTCGAGCCGACATGTGACAATGAATCTGTCACACGCCAGCTCAATAGATCGGGAAGTGAGCGAACACATACCGCCACTCGCTCACTTCTCGATCATCTCCCTGCAGAGAACTGCGACTGTCACTAACTGCTCCCCGCAGGGATTTCCCCCTCCCCTCTCTGATCCTCCTGCACTGACTGGGGGAACGGATGGGGGAGGGGGCGGGCACAGCTAGCTCTGCCTCTAGATAGGCAGAGCCAGCTGTCATTCACGCCAGCAGGGTGGATCTCGACAGTAATGTCGGGATCCGTCCCGGTTGCGGCGGTCTCAGTATACCGCAAGCTGTAGCTCGCGATATACTGAGATTTGGGTCACGGGAGGACGCTAGTATATGTCCTCCCCTGACCCTTAGGAGAACAATGGGGAAAAACCTTTACCCCATAGTTCTCTTTTAAATATAATGTTTTAGGCTGTAGTCAAGTGATAGCTTTTATTGATTATCTTAAATTACTATAGATGCAAGTTTTTGGGACCCCTTAGATCTCTGCGGGCTGAATGAACAAAATACACCAGATTCCTCTATCAATGCTACAATCGTGTTGATCGAGGAATCCCGCTGTTTCTGTCAGAATACCCAAACAAAACAATGTTTGTTTGAAGATTTTCCAACCAGCTCCTTTGATCAGCTGATCAAGGGATGCCGGCTGAAAGGGTGCCAACAACGGCATCCTCTATGCAAATTTCTTCCTGTAGAACTGGCCGATATTCGCATACATTATGGCCAGCTTTAGGCTTTATGAATTGCATAGAGCCTTAGGAATGAATCTAAAGTTGGCGCTAAACTAGTTGGGGTTAAGGAAGAAAAAATGAGCCGAGCTGCTGGATTCTGACAGTGGTTGGTGTGCCTCTGTTAGAATACCCGAACAGTAACTGCAGCTGATTTACTTTAGTCACAGCTTGACCAACGATATTTGGAATGGCTTGACTTTTGCCAAATGGACGAGGCCATTAACTCCTGAAATGTTGGACAAGTCAGAAAGACTTGCCCGAATTCACAAAATTCGAGCAATGTTTGGCCAGCTTTAGAGATCCTACAGGCTTGCTTCTTTATTAACTAGGGTTAGCCAATAAAAGTTATCAATTAAACTACAAACATTTTGCACTGATAGAAGGCTAACACAGTGCAAGACTCTACTTCTGTTTTTTTTAAAGTTATAATGCAGTTGACGAAAAGCCATAACAGATTCCTTCCCTTTAACGGAGACCTAACTTGTCTGTACTTGTGACCATCACAGATCACCAATATTTGTTTAATGCTAGTGTTAGCGTTGTTATCGGGGGCTTTTCTCCCTTCATCTCACTGATTTATCACTTTCTTTTCCACTGCAAACAATAGACGGCTGTAATTTTTTTACCAATTAGCTGATAGTGTTGTCTGCAGGTCAGAAAGTCAGCAATGTTGGAACTAATCCAGTGTATTTAACTGATATGGTCTGTATATTACTAGGTAGAGATGGAACTAAAGTCCACAGGCCCCTGTTGCAACCTAGTGCCCCTCGTACGACCGATAATAAACTTTCTAGTGTTCTGCTCACTCCTAGAAGTGTTATTTTTTAATAAAACTGTATAAATATTCTCTATTCGTGTAAGTCAACTGGAGACTGTAACACTAGATTGAAGTTGGATAGAAGGCCTATGAAGCAGAAATCAAATGAGCTTTACTGTATAGAGGATGCGAGCCCACACAGTTTCTATATAAGTAAGGAGAACAGTAAAAACTGGGCCCCCTAACCTCATGGGTCCAGAAGCAGTTGTCCCCTCAGCTTCCTTCTGTACAATAGTTACACCCTAGGGGAACTCAAGAATAATTTAGATGATTATTGATGTCTTTTTCCATGTTAGTCAGAGAGATTTACCATCAATTCCTGTTTTAAGATAAGAGAGGGTTCAGGGCCTCTGTTACTTCTTTATTGCTGTCTGTATCCCAATTGTGGAGATTGCCCCTCACTTCCTATTTTGGTGACTCCCTGTGTGTTGGAGACTTCCCAATGATTATTTTAAGGGCATCACACCTTTTAGAACGATGGTGCATGAATAAAACCTGACCTTCAAGACTGCTGAGATTGGAGGTAATTGTCATTTTGCAAAGTATGCTTACCTACATTTTCCACCAGTACTTGTTTAAAAAGGAAATACAGTGTTTTAGAGGATGTGTAGTGCCCCCTTACCCCTGGGCACTGGCTGACGACCCCCAATCGGCTTAGGAAGTGAGCATTTTAACATCTTATGGTGGATCCTTGACTTGCAGTGAGGAAAAACAAACAGTGCCCGCCAGTCACTTTAGTGGTTTTATTATTTATTTGCTCAGTAAACTTGCGGAAAGAGGGTTAGGAGTACAGGATACCTAACACCAGCAAAATATCCCAGGCTTTTTTTATGTTAGCAAAAAAAAATAGTTGGGAGCTTTATTTCCTGTATTAATAGCAGCCTCCCCATATTAACAAAGTATACTCCCATTTACAATGCACCTTTTAAGAGCAAGTGATGGTGGCCCTAATATTTTAGTAGCAGCCTCCCAATAGGAATTGGTCCTCTGACCCCATGTGAGCAGTCACAATTGTCTTGAACAGCTTAGTATTTAGGTCTCTGGTTACAGCCTAGCTTGAACAACACTAAATGTAGGTAGGATTCCTACATCTGTTGTCAATTTTACAAGTGAAATAAATCAACTTATTTTAGACAGTCTTCTCTGTGCATGTCTATATAAAGTCCTCCACCCAACCATCTTATACTCACCATCACAGTGTTAGCCCGCTGCTCCTTCTTCCCTGGCCACCTTATACTCACCGTCAGTGTTATCACACTGCTCCTTCTTCCATGGCCACCTTATACTCCCCGTCACAGCGTTATCCCACTACTCCTTCTTCCATAGCTGCCCTATACTCACCGTCACAGACTTACAGTGTTATCCCACTGCTCCGTTCTTCTATGGCCACCTTATATTCCCCGTCACAGCGTTATCCCATTGCTCCTTCTTCCATAGCTGCCCTATACTGACCGTCACAGTGTTATCCCACTGCTCCTTCTTCCATGGCGACCTTATACACACCGTCACAGGGTTATCTCACTGCTCCTTCTTCCATTGCCACCCTATATTCTTTTTTTAAATCAAGTAATTTTTTATTAAGATTTTAACCACCCTATATTCACCGTCACATTGTTACCCCATTGCTTCTTCTTCCATGGCCACCTTATATGCACCATCACAGTGTTACCCCATTGCTTCTTCTTCCATAACTGCCCTATACTCACCGTTACAGTGTTATCCCACTGCTCCTTCTTCCATGGCCACCTTATCTATACTCACCGTCACAGTGTTATCCCACTGCTCCTTCTTCCATGGCCACCTTATATGCACCGTCACAGTGTTATCCCACTGCTCCTTCTGCCAGCTATATACTGAGAACGCTGCAGCCAGGACGGATCCCGACAATACTGTCTGGATCCACCCAGCTGGCTGATTGACAGCGGCCTCTACCTATCTAGAGCCAGCTGTGCCCGCCCCCTCACCTGTCCATTCCTCCACTCAGCGCTGGAGGATTGGGAAGGGGAGGAGGTAAATCCCTGCGGGGAGCGGTGACTGAGAGCACCACTCTCTGCAGGGAGATGATCGGGAAGTGAGTGAGCGACGGTATGTGTTCGCTCACTTCCTGAACTATGGAGTCAACGTGTGACAGTTTCAATATCACAGGAGATGATTTTCACTCATCTCACAGTTCTCCTTTAAACTAAACATTCTATTGTTAAGTGACTCCTTATATAGCAGAGTAGAAAGAAATGCAAGGAGTAGATTCCACCTTAAGGTATGCAATTACCGAAAGGGGAGGGGCTTTTAAGAAATGCTATAAACTCTCTAATTGTATAAAAAATATGAATTCATTTATTACATAATTGGAAATGAACAAAGTTGAAAAATAATTGGTCTATTTCGCATGCAGTAGATGTCACATCAAGTCAACAATTATTGTTAAAATAACACATAAAAGAGAACTCATTCAGATAAAACCCGACATGTTTCGACCTACTGGGCTTCTTCAGGGGAATTTATATATCCTAAATGAGAGAGAGCCCATGTGAGGCAAATTGGAGACTGCATTAATATATAAAACAGACATATATTGACACACATTATGGTATCATGGATATTAGCAAGCTTACATGGAGGAGTCCAAAAGGACCGTCAGTCGACACCACTACAAATGAATTCATATTTTTTATACAATTAGAGAGTTTATAGCATTTCTTAAAAGACCCTCCCCTTTCGGTAATTGCATACCTTAAGGTGGAATCTACTCCTTGCATTTCTTTCTAGTCAATCAATTTGGGGTGTGAAATCTTGCTCTCCTTGTTCTTTATTGCTCTAATACACGCCAACTAAAACCTACTTATATAGCAGAGATTATTCTTTAGGCTAGACCGACAAGAACCCTGATACTGACACTGGAAGAGTGCTAATCACTCTAGCTGTGAGATTCAGATTTAAATTTAACAGCTGTGTATTTTTGTCACCTTCTCTGTGAAGCCAAAGCAATAAAAACATTATATTAAGTTCCTATGGCTGAGGTTTCTGCTTATGCAAATAAGAAGAATAGCTTTAATTATGCCAAAGAAAATGATACTCTTAGGCCTGTTAACCTTTTATACTGCAAATGTAATAACAATCTTATAAGATTGCATGATTATGTTGACCAAAGAAACCTGGGGCAGAACATTGGCCAGTTAGCCAGAACACTCCGGCCTCAAAGGTTTCTTGTGAATATTTTTGCAAATTTTATGTAATTTAGGCAACTGTGGTATAACATTTAAAAACAAGGATGACGTTAATACAAGAAGTTGTTTGACTTGAGGGTCTGCTATCAGAAAAATAATATCTCACTTACAGGTAGAGACTGTGGGCAGAGTCAGTAGCCGGATTCTTATGTCTTTTGGGAATTCCAATGGTGAGATGTTACTCCTTATTGTTCCTGACTCTGTTTGGGAACTGTGATGGAAACACTGTTCGGGAACTATAAGTGAAAAATGCAATACACAATTCCCTAGTAGGGACATGCAAATCAGTTTAAAAAGCAGGTCAGTTCCCCAGAAAGTGGGGGTTCATGTTCCCTGGTGAGCCTGGTAAATTGGTCTAACATAGTAGGTCAGAGGGTGTTTCGAACGGGGAACCTACGATTTTAGGGAATCCGTAAGTGCTACCTTCATCTGTTACAGCAACTACAGTGGGATATATACATATAAATATAATTTGCATTAAAGCTAAACTCCAGACAGATATAAAAACTACAAATTAATGTAGATATGTGTTCATTACAAAGGATTACATCTATTTTTAGTTGCAGTCAGTGTAAATACTTGATTTGGTAATGAGCTAAGTGTTATCCCCTGTACAGCAGCATTCAGAGTGAAAGAGGGAGGGGGAGCACTAGGAGCCAATCAGAAGTGCTTAAACTCGAAAGGACTATTCTGACAGGAGCAGAAAGCAGAGGGATGTTCCATTACTGTCCAATCACAGTCTGAGCACCTTATGAGATGGTGATCTTACCCTTTAAGTAATACAGCCTGGTCACCTACCAGGCTGTATTACTTAAAGGGTAAGATCACCATCTCATAAAATGTGAGCTCTTCTTACTTCTGGGACCTGGTCCCTGGCTCAGATGCACTTCTAATTGGTCAGCGTGGTCATGTGACCATGCTGACTAATCAGTGCTCACCATTTGGAAGCATTATGATCATTACTGCAGCAAGGACCGGGGGAGGATGTTGTGAGTAAGTTCATTCCTTCACATTTTGTGAAAAGGTGGACTTACCCTTTAACTGCAGCAGAGAAAATTCATGCCACCAACCTGGCTTTGTTGTCTGGCAGTGCTGTGTAAACATCAGGATGGGATGGCCGGGAATGCAAATCCCTTTTCAGCTAAAACAGCTCTTATATATGCATTTGATAACATCCTTGCCTGCAGTTTACTCCTTTCCTCCTTATGCTGCATACACATAAACATTCAACAAAGTCAACAAAGGCATACATGTGCTGTGTCCGTGACGCAGATAACAGCTGGAAAACTAGCCCTTTAAGAAGGAGGTCAGCAAAGGTAGCCCACGTATGTCTCTCATGTCCGATTCACTCTAAGTGGAAATTTTCATGCTGGACTGGAATTTCGCTTTGAATGAAATTGCTGTATACTTTACAGGAGTTCTGACTTTTCCTAGATAAACTGGCATTATCGAAGATGAAAGGACCAGATGCTCTTTGGAAGATGAAAGGTTGAACTTGTTGGCCTTATGGTTTGATCCAACCAGCCATATAACTCTGTAACCCTGCAGAATACATTTGGTAGAAAAATGTTTTCATTGTGAATGGTATCAGCTTTATAACTCCTCCATCTCACTGGAGACAATGTCACATAAGGCAGGCCTCAAAATTTCCACTCGCCCCCTCGCATTTGGCGATTGAAAATTGCGTGCGGGAGAGTGGAATGTCATCGAGGAGGTGCGCCGCCGGTGGGACCAGGGATGGGTGACTACTGCCGCGGCGATCATTAGCTTCTATTCTCTCTTCTCCTCCTCTATAGCTGCAGCTACAGAGAAGCCGAGGAGGAGCAGAGAGAATAGAAACGAACAATCGCCGCGGCGGTAGTGTCCCATCCCTGGTCCCGCCGGCGCCGCACCTCGATGACATTCAGTTCCGCTGTCTTCCCTGCGGCTGTCTTCTGCAGCTTCCTCCGCCCACCTCAGCTGCCATAGGCTGGGAGGAAGACTGCCGAGACAGAGAGACACCTGGCCAGAAATGTATGCAGCGCGGGAAAAGAAAGTTTTATCTCCCTACATTCAGGATTTCTATACCGCCCCCACCACCACCACCACCACCACCACCACCAGGAGAAAGAAGAGGCACCTGAATACCATCAGCTAAGTGCACTGTAAGTCCCTTTTCTTTCTTCCTTACACCCCTGACCTCTGCTCTGTGCGTCACACTGACCTCTGTGCTGTGCGTCACAATGACCTATGCGCTGTGCGTCACAATGACCTATGCGCTGTGTGTCACACTGACCTCTGTGAGTCACACACGGACCTCTGCGCTGTGCGTCACACTGACCTCTGTGCGTCACACTGAGCTCTGCACTCAGGGCCGGTGCTAGGATTGTAGTCAAGGTGGGCAAGGTGATGTAAGGCGCCCGCCTTACTTGCTAGCGCCGGGCCTGTCTGTACTGTGTGTTACATTACTGAACTCTGCACCACTGACTTCTGTACTGTGCGTTGTTACTGATCTCTGTACTCTGCGTCACACCACTGACCTGGCGGATTTAAGGCCGGGGCAGGGTAAGGGTTAGGTGGGGAAACTGGTGGCGAGGACTTGACATTTTGAGCCCTGATCTAAGGTAACCAAAAATAATTACATATCTGTCTGGTTGAGACATTTACATGATGTCTCTGGAACATGTTGTCTGACGTTGTATTTATCACTGCTAGTAAAGCAGAAATAAGTAGGAATCCCTTTATCCAAGGACTAACAGATGTGCAAAACTATAGCAAATGTTGCCTAACATTTCATTTACGACACTTTGACACCCTGTGTATGAAACCTTCAGGTCTTATCTTTTTTTATATAGATTCTTTGTTTTTTTACAAATGGCGACATCAGATAAAGGACAATGTTAGGGTCTAATACATACAAAATGTGTTTTAAGGGACAGCATGGTGGGAGCACATACAAACTGGTGAAAACCAAGCAAGATATTCAGACATTTGGCCTTGGAGTCAAGTCTTTAGATTTAGTATTGTCCTACCTGAGGAGGGTAAATATGACACAGCTTATGCTAGTCATCCACTAGATCCTTGATCACTTTTATTCAGTTGGGCATGTAAACTTATTTAATAAAAATAAGTTGCCATTGCTGAATTCTCTGTATGACTATGACTTGATATACCTTAGATTTAATAGAAAATGATTAGGGATGCACCGATATATCGGCCGCCGAAATATAATGGCCTGAAATGGCAGTTTTGGCATAATGCCGAAAGTGCCATTTTCCTGCCGATACAGTGGTGCATCCATCCTATTCTCTCCTCCCCACTGGGCACTGCTCTGTGTCCCAGCAGGGACGAAAGAAACTGTGACAGGCGGTCGAGCTCTGCAGGAGGAGAGCGCTGTGAGCGGCCGGCGTCTCTCCTCCCACACTGCTCAGCGTCCTGTCACAGATCAGAGGAGAGCGGTGTGAGCTGCCGGCGTCTCTCCTCCAATACCGCTCATCCTCCTGTCACATATCAGCAGAGCGGTGTGTGGGCGGAGACAGCCAGCGCTGTCACAGCATGCTGAGCTTTGCTTGCTCAGCCTGCTGTGACAGTGAATCAGGAAGGAGAGCAGTACAAACACTTAGTGATCAGTGATCTCTGAGTGTTTGTACATAATTGAGGAATGGGAGTGATGTACATCACCAATGAATCAATAAATAAAAATACATTTAAAAAAATTAAAAAGCTTTTCGGTTTCGTTTCAATCTTGAAATGCTCATTTCGGTGCACTTCTAGAAATTATGTATAAAGATTTCATCTTTTTAGTCATTTTAGGGTAGCTAGGGGATGTATAAAGATGATGTATAAAGATACTTGGGGCACCCCTGGGCACTCCAATGAGAAAAATGATATATGGGTAATGGGGGACCGCATTGCTCTGCCAGTTGGGGGTGGGGGGTTTAAAGGGACATAGTAAAATAAAACCTGAGCATTCTCGCTAAATACACAGGCCATACATGATCCACACCTTATAGCCAGAAAATATCCTTTGATATGCTACAAGCAAGACAATGCAGCACAATCATTTTGATTGTGTATCTGCAGCCAAAACTTTTTCTTCATTTTGGATGGATTTGAGAAAGATGGGAACACCTGCTAGGTTTATATAGACACCTGGGGCTACCTTAAAGAAATTTGCATTCATTTTCCAGCAACAGAGAGAGAAATATTGTTTTTCTTTAGTAGCGTAGGGCAACGTTTCTCAACCTTTTTTCAGTCACGATGCTCTTTAAAAGTATGCAAAATCTTAAGGCACCTCAGGCTAAAAATGTAAAAAATTTAAATGTAGAATTATAAATAATGAGGTGTGGCCCCTCCAAAATCCATACCAGACTGTTAACCCAGATAGGGGCCTGGTATGGATTTTAAGGGGATACCCCATGCAAGAAACAGAAAAGTTTCACATTCACATCAAAGCCCCCCTTTACATTAAGAGCCCCTCTTCATATTAGAAACCCCTCCTTTCACATCAGAGCCCCCCTTCCCATCAGAGCTCCCTCCTTTACCCCCCTTCATATTAGAGTTTCCCCTTCACATCAAGATCTCCCTTCACATTGCTGTACAATGGAAAGGCATGGCTCTGTGCATGAATGTTGAGGCACCCTTGACGGAGCCAGGGTATAACGGCACCATGGTCGAGAAAAGCTGGAGTAGGGGAAGGCTAGAACCCATCAAATTTGTATTTCTATCTGTGTCTTTATTGCAGATTTTCTCACTTCCTGACTGGTGAGTTAACAGCAAATAAGTAAAGGGGAAATCTTCCTAAAGGAGCCCCAGATAGAAGTAAAAAGCCGAAAGACGTTCTGAACATTCCCCCACTTCACCCTAAAGTAGAACAAATCTGGATGGACATATGCTTTAAAAACTGAAACTCTTCTATAACATATGCTTCTCTGTGCACAGAGTATTGATAAAGTGCTAACACTTTGTATGAGCCTACCCTAAAGAAGAATGTCATTAAAATAATCAAAGACTACTTAGCAAGCAGCAACTGCTGAGATAATGAAAGCTTTCGTCAGGGTTACGCAATTACAATATAGCATGTAGGAGCAGTATATTGCATGCAGTGTTAATTTCGTCGACTAATACTTTTTGTCATAGTTTTCGTCAACAACACTTTTTCAGTGACTAAAACTAGACTAAAACTACATAAAAGGTTTTCGTGACTAAAACTATAATGAAAATATGCTGACATCTTAGTCAACTAACTAAAATTAGACTAAAATGTTAGGGAGAGACGATTTTGGATGAGATCCAATCAGAACTAACCTCTTTGGACTTCAAGTTCTGGTTCCATCCTGAATGGTCATATATGCAATGGCATTACAGCCAATTTAGGTTTTCATTTTAATGTTTTAGGCCTCATTCACACACAACACAAGAGCAAAATTGTATATTGCGTATATGCGTGCACTATATGCAATCCCAGAATGCATCACTCAAAACGGGACATTTTATGTGCTGTACGCATGTACGTGCATATACGCGGTTCCATTCTGTTTTTACGCATGTTTACGCTACGCAAATATATGGCTCCATACGCAGCTATGTGTATGGAGCCATTTATTTGCATATGTTGCATATGGGACAATACGCACGTATACGCATATACGCGCGTATATGTGCGACAGTGTGAATGAGGCCTTAGAGTTGCACTTCTGCTTGAAAGAATGAAGAATGTCATGTGCAAGTTGTTATAATCTATGCATATCTAATTACTGGTCCTTTGTTGAAGCACCTGGACATGCAGACGCTTCTACAAACATTTGTGAAAGAATGGGTCACTGTCAGCAGCTCAGTGATTTCAAGCGTGGTACCGTGATAGGTTGCCACCTGTGCAATAAGTCCATTCGTGAAATATCCTTGCTACTAAATATTCCACGGGCAACTGTTAGTGGTATTATAACAAAGTGGAAGCAACTGGGAACAACAGCAACCCAGCCACCTCTAATAATGAGATTAGAAATTCTAGAGAAATTCTTAAATTACTCTTTAACTAAACCCACCAGATTATAGTAGACTTGATCTACTGTAGATGTAGTCGACTAAAACAAAAACAATTCAGATGACTAAAATATAACTAAAACTAAATGGCATTTTATTCAAAAGACTGGGACTAAAACTAAATAGAAATTTGCTGTCAAAATGAGCATTGATTTTTAAGTAAGTATATTGTATGTAACAAACAGTACAATTTCCATACATATTTAACATGCAACCCCTGCTCTCTGTATGCTGTGCCGTAAGTTGCACACACTTGATTGCTGCACTCCCAGCATATAGAGTGCGGCAGTCAGGAGTACTTAACGAGACACTGTCACCTCGTCATGCAGAGCAAGTGTCTCTGCACAGGGCTCCTCTCCAGTCCCCTTACACTCACTTTACCCTCCCTGCTCTTTCCTCCTGCGCTGCCGTTCACTATACGCAGCATATAGGTATATATTGTATCGCATTAACATTCACTGGTGAAACTCTCAGGGTAGTAGCAATTGCCTAAGTTACTCAGTACCTTTTTGCGGCATTTGTAACAAGTGCCAAGCTCTGCGTGTTGTATGGGTACGGTTTTATGTTTGCTTAATCTTTGTTTATGTAAAATAAATGGTTTTATGATTTTCTGTGCACAGGTGCTACAAACCTCGGTCCTGCCTGTCTGCTAGATCAGTCCCTGCAGCCTCTTTATCCCTCTGCTCCAGCGATGGAGTGTCTAATATGCTGTATTAGACATGATGACTCATAGATCCTTAGACCGCGGGAGTGGAGGAGGAGAGAGGCTGCAGGGACCATGGTCTAGCAACCAGGTAGGACCATGGTTCAGGTGAGTATATCTTTGTGTATTTAGACTAGAGCTGCAGCTAACGATTATTTTCAAAATCGATTAGTTAGCCGATTATTACGTTCGATTAATCGGTTAATCGGATAAACAATAAAATAAAGTTTAAAAAATGGCTCCAGTGATAGGACTACTAGCAAGCTTGGAGCGGTGGAAGTAAAAAAGAAAAAAAAGATAGTGTGGTGTGCAATATAGTGAAATGGAAAGTGTAAAATTATACAGCAATGAATGCAGAATGGCACCGGCTATAGAGGACTACAAAACCCAGCAAAAGCACATTATAGCTGGCGGCATTCTGCATTGCGCTGTATAATGTACTATTGCTGGGTTTTGTAGTCCTCTATAGCTGGTGGTATTTAGCATTGTACCACTTTATAATGTACTATTGCTGGGATTTGTTGTAGTCCTCTATAGCTGGTGGTATTCTGCATTGAGCTGTATAAGACCCTAGACAAAAATGAGCATGTAACCCTTACAGAGCGGGGGTAGCCCTACTACAAGGGTTAAGTTTTATTCTGCCCAGAGTTCTTCTTTAAGCCTTCAAATGGCCGGTGTTATAGATGATCACATATGCAGCACCATGTCAATTGCAATCCAAATAGAGGCCAAGATGGCACCCTGTAAGGGATAGGAGGTTGTATTTCTGCTTTAACTGCAGTAGAGAAAGGTGCGGTTGCTACCCTGGCTGTCCTGTCTGGCAGGGCTGCGTACATTTTAGGAGTGGCTGGATAAATATACAAATCCTGTAGCAGGTAAAAACAGTTCCTATACATGTATTTCAACTGTGCAATCAGCTATTTGCCTGGGGTTCACTTTTTAAAGGTGGTTCAACGTGCAGAGGTCTGACCACCGGAACTTGTATATCGTTCATAATCATGAAGGCAGAAGGAGAGCCATGAAAAGCTGCAGAAGGCATCGCAGCAACCACCCGAAAACAAGCCACTTATCAGCTGCCTGCATGTGTACTATTTATTTGCATTGCAAACTTGTGCGGTGAATAGTTGGCAGGCCGTTAGGTCGTGAGCATGCCGTCTATGACTATCTTCCAAGCATACTCAGCCTTAGAGTTCAGGGGAATGCTCCTTTTCCATATAAATGATGACAATACAACTGGATTGTAGCCCTAGTCTCTGTCTGCTATGTACCTGCCTTCTCCTGCTCTGTTCTATATACGTTCCAGGCCTCTTCCCCCTCTAGCACTCTCCGGGTTTCCATGACAATGTATGGCGGCTCCCTGCTATAAGTGGTCATAGCTCACCCTGCTTCTCTCTCTATCTGCTCTCCTCGCTCCCCTGCCCACTCTCATTGGTCACGCTCCAGTTCTGTTGCCAAGCAGCTTAACATAACAGTAGTTGATCAAACACATGGCGATGTCTCAACCTTGCGTGTTTCTGCGTACTCTGGAGAAATGTCGGCGCCGGAATGGCCTTTTGACATCATTAAGGTGTGCTAGTTCTGAGTGCAGAGGGGAAAAAAAGGAGCCTCTGTTGTGTGTAACGTAATTTCTGCGATGGCAATAAACAGCACGGGAGATTTATGTGAAATAAATAGTAAATTTATGAAAGCTGGCAGACTCTGAAGGTTGCAGGTTACAATACATTTTAGCAGCTAAATCTTCAGGAATGGCAAGACGGTGAATAAGATCACCACGTTTTGCAGCACGCTGTAACACGTGCATTGCCGTAGTGCAGCCTTTCTCAACCAGGGTGCTGTGGTACCCTGGGGTGCCTTCTGGCCCCCTCAGGGGTGCCTCGAAATATTTACATATCGATGTGAAGACAGGGTTCCTGATGTGAAAGAGGGAGCCTCTGATATGAAGAGTGGCTCCTAGTGTGCTAGGGGGACTCCTAGTGTGCTAGGGGGACTCCTAGTGTGATGCGTGACTTCTGATGTAAAGGGGAGCTCTAATGTAAATGAGGCTCCTAATATGAAGGTGATGCCAATGTGAAGAGGGAACTGCCTTTTTTCCCCCTGTGGTTTGGTTGGGGTCCCCCCTTAAAATCCATAACAGACCCCCTATCTCGGATAAGTGTCTGGCATGGATTTTGAAGGGACAACACATCATTTTTTACATTTATATTTACACCTAGACTAGGGTACCTTGAGATTTTACATACTTTTAAAGGGTGCCGTGACTGATAAACGGTTGAGAAACACTGCCTTGAAGTGCTTTTTGTAATGAAATGCACCACAATGTGTAAATGAATGTGATTTGTGTTGTCGTTCTTTTGCAGTAACGTGTGCTCCTGCAAAGCATAGATGTTAATCGGTGCAAAAATGCACTGAGATAGGAACAGACGTAATCTTTATTTTGAGAAGGCAACAACACATGCATTTTAGCGCATCGTAACGCATACTTTGAAATGCAACAGTGTAGTCCTCAAGCATTGGTAACAATCATATTATTGCAATGTAACAGGTGTAGGAGCTCTGCTCTCTGTGGTAGCCTCTGATACATGGCGCTTCTTTGAATGTGTGCCTCCAGACAGCGGTTTATGTCTTTCGTGTAGTTGCTGCCTCTGCAGTTGGGTCTTCTTGGGCCTTGATTGTTTTTGGCTGTGGGTGTAGCATGACTTTTATAATGTAAAATGGCCTCCTAAGGATTGCAGGGAATTCTAAGGTGGTAGAATAGGGGAGGTGTATGTCAATGGGAAAAGAGTGGGGTGAGTAGGGGTATGCTTGTATTTTGAGAGAATGGAGAAAAGGGGATTTATCACTCCCTGAGGGAATGCGCACTCCCTAAGGCTAGGTTTATGCCAGAGAGTAACAATCAAGGGTGTCCCTAGACTATTTGTTGTTGAGAAGGTGGGTGATCTGTTGCTAGTGTACATTATTGGGGTGTGATGGGATCCAAACTTCCTGAATATTTATCTGTTCCTTGTAGTGATATTTCTTACCACTGAAATCCTACAAATAGAAAACAAACAAACAAACAAACCTTGGCCCGTTCACACATCTAGCAGTGACCTGTGTTGTACCGCACTGGATCAACGCAGGTTCACTTCAAGGACACCTAGAAAACAATTGTTTTCTGTGTCCCATTCACACCACAATTACTGTGGATGGTGCACTGCGATAAAAGGCAAACAGCAACACACTGTATGCAACCGCAAGACGCAGCGTGGCAGCACAGCACACCATGATATCTAGCATGGTGCACCGATAATGATGCTCCAGGATTGGCGCATCAGCACTGTACGTGTCATCACACACCAGCGGAGGTGTATTCAGCTCATCTTGTTGGTGTGAATGGGCCCTTAGTGGTCTCTCACTTGATGCCGCAGCAATTGCTTGCGACTTACATTGCTAACTATGGTGCAAAGCCAGTGAAAGGACTGTACCCGCTCTCCAAATATTCCTCTGATTCTTAAATTTGTTGTTACTAATCCGGCGTGAGCTGTTTATGGCCTACCGATAAGCTGTCTGCCTTCCGCTTTAATTGTAGCAGAGCTCTGTGGATTTAGACCCAGCGATTGCATCAATCTCTCACAAGTGTGTTTTTCTTAGAGAACTGAGCCGTGAGTGAAGTGGAGACTAGGTGGAGTGGAAACTATTTAAAGAGGAATCACAGTCAATAAAAGTTTTCTTTTAGCAATACATGTGAAAGAAGTCAATAAGAATCAGTAAGAACAATGTGTTAATATTCTCAATATCTTGGCTCTTTTTATATTTGTAAAGCTGCTAATAAACAATAAAGAACGTCAGGACGTGAACCATCTGACTGTTTTACAATGACAAGTTTACTCCTCGAAACAGAAATGTTCTAATTCCACAAGCACCCCTGTTCATGGCAATGCTAGGGGAACTGCATAACGACTTTCCTGGGGATGATCGGTTGTCATCTTCTGACCTGTGTTTTATTCCCTTAGATTGAGTCTAATTTTGAATAATGACTATCAGTGGATAGTAAGGCTAGCCAAAGGTGGCGATGCCCATCCTAAAAACTGATCACTTGCAGTCAACACCATTTGACTTGTTCACATTATATATCACATGCACAATGAAATACATGCACAAAGTACATATAGGTACATAGTATTTGAGGTTGAATAAAGACACAAGTCCATCGAGTTCAACCTTTGTGTGTAAGTGTGTGTGTAGTGCGTGCATGTGTGTATGTGAGCCACTGTGTGGTCCTAGGTTTTAAGAGTACCTGTACCCCTGTATGTTATGGTCTCTGAGGAAGGTATCTAATTGATTTTTTGAATGATTCAATACTCTCTGCTGATACCACTGCTTTTCTCTACCAATTTTAGATTTTTTCTTAAATAAACAGTCGAAAAGGGATGACATTGTTGTAGACAATTCTCCATATGCTGGAAAATCTAAACAACTGACACAGAGTGCATCACTTAGTGCTCCCTACTCTACTTGATTGATAACAGTGTAGTAGATACTGTGTTACTATATGTGGATAAACACACACGTGGATCTGAAGGAATATGATACCGTGGCTTGTTGTGAATAGATGATATGCTCCTGTCTCGGAGCATTTCTACCTACAGGCAGATGGGGCCCTGCTGTAAGTTCTAAATGTATGCAGGGTTAGGGTATTTCTTGTTGATTAATACATTTATTTTTTTCTATGAGAATTTTGTGTTTACATTAAAGTGACAATAAACCCTCAGATTTTTTAACATAAAACAATTCTGTAATGTGTGCCTTACTGTAATCCATGGTCGTTTCCCTTCTCTTTGCTGCTCTTCCTTTTAAATCTGTATCTGTTCTCATGCTGGGCAGAACTTCTGTTTTGCAGCCGACTGCCTTGTCTCTGGAATGGCTACATGGTGTCTGTGTATAGGTTTGCAACCTGAGCCAGCACTACAGGAAGAGACAGTCAGCTGCAAAGGGAAGTTCTCCCCAAGCATGAGAAGAGATAAGGATTTAAAAGGAAGAGCAGCAAAGAGAAGGGAAACAACCCTGGATTACAGTAAGGCACACATTACAGTATTGGTTTATGTTAAAAAATCTGAGGGTTTAATGTCACTTTAATATTTTGATATTCATAGTATGCTCTAAGGTCCTTTATTTTTTCCTCTTATGAATTGTTGGTAATAAAGCTTGAATCAAGGTGGTTAGCAGTGGCAGTCTTAATAGTTAGTACAAGCTTCTTTAAAATGATAATTACATAAAGGATTTCTGAAGTAGGCTATACTGTACATGCAGCAAATTTTATCAGGTTCTTGATGAACCAGCAGAAATTCTCATAGTGGGTACAGCTTTCGGCAGCCTTCCACCCGGCATCCCACAATCAGCTGATCAAAGGAGCAGGTTGGAAAGCACTATTCACAGTAGCCCATACAGAAGCCAAAGGTGGCTGAGCGGCTCACTCGAGCCGAAGGTATATGCTTCAGCTCGACTGAGCCAAAGTGACAGCTGAAGCGCTGGAGAATGGCCTGCTGAAGTCTGGCCGCTCTCCACGCAAATGACAGCTGGGTGGAGCCAGCCATAATCTCACGGTTCGCTCTGCCCACTTGTAATGACAGATCAGCGTCCCCAAATGACCTGGGGATGTTGATCTGTCATTAAACAATAACAACTAGGCAGAGGCGGCTGTGACGTCACGGCCGGGTCCGTCCAGTTGTTATTCATTGGTTGGGACCGCTAGATGAATCTAGCACAGGGGTGTCAAACTCAAATTCATCGGGGGCAGCATCAGCAGTATGGTTACCCTCAAAGGGCCGGTTGTATAGGACTATGCATCTACTCTTTATTATCATAAATAGTTGCCTCTGCATTCAGTTGCTACTGGTGATAGCGGCCACACCCCCAGTAACCAAACCCATTTATCACCCATATTTTTGCTAAAATATAAGAGTCAACTCGGTACCACGGAGCTACCGAGCAGAAAAGCCAAGCCGAATGCTGCTCAGCGTCATTCGGCTATTCACTCACTGCTATTCGTCCCCTATGAGAATAGGGGCGAACGGCAGCGAGTGAGCTGCTGGAGCTTCAGCTCAGCTGATCCAGATGTTGGATCGGCTGAGTCGAAGTACCTCTGCACTTTGGCTCAGCCAAACATGCAGAGCATGTTCAGCTGACCGAAGGCAGCCATACAGAGCCGATGTACGGCTGATTTTAGCCTATGTGCGGCTGATTTCAGCCAATATATGACTGAAATCAGCCATACGGAGCCAGAGTGAATAGCCAAACCACGATCGGCTCTGTTCACTGTGGCGTGGTTTGGCTTCGGCAGCTTTGTTAATAACCCTGTTAGTGATCGTGTGGCAAGGGGTTTTTTTTGCCTTAAAAGGACATTACAGTCAAAAATATTTTTCCCTCCCCCCAATGTTAATTAAAGCACTTACCTTAAATGAGGTTTCTTAATCCGATCTTCTTTCCTGTCTTTTTCATCTGTCGCACCAGCGATGCGGCGGGTCTCTGATTCAGCGTTGACTCCTCTGAGCTTGCTGGTACTTCCTGTTCCACGGTGTCGGCATGCAGGTGCACGCATCCATAGACTTACCTTGTGTCTCTCCTCGCGTCCCGGATGAAAATGTAAACTGCGCATGCGCCCGCCCCAAAATGCTTTGCGACCGCCTGAGAATTTTCACATTTTCATACGGGAACGCGCGGGGAAGACACAGGTAAGTATTAACCCTTTTCAATGCATTGTTTTTTTGTTTTTTTTTACACTCTTTGCATATATCTACTGCTTGCTAGCAGTAGATACATGCAGAAAAAATGGAGGGTTTAATAACCCTTTAACATTCTGTGCTAAAAGGTGTCTCTTTTTACCATTTCAGAAGATTGGGAAGAATGCAAAAATGGTAAGTATCATCCATATAGCATGATGATTTATGCTCATGTAGAGGTACCTTTGTAGACCCCTGCAGAGACAGCTACAGCAGTGAAAGGGTGCTGTCTGCACAACTAATCCTACATTTGTACAAACAAGATCAAACAGCTATCTGAGAACCATCACCCGCAAGGTCGGGAAAGTTCCTTCCAATCTGTAAAGGACCCTGGCGCCGGGCTCTGACCTGATCTAAGAAGAAAGCTTTGGACAACTTCACTATCTCCAACCGAGTCAATATTGACCCAAATCTCCATGTATTAGGCAGAGATGATGTCACTCAGATCTCCAAATGGAGTTTGCTCACTTTGATAAGGCGAAGAAGAAGAAGAAAAATGCCAACCAGGAAATGTGGCTTCTGCTCGACCTGAGTGAGGAGCTTTAATTTGGGCTCTTTTCTGCCTGTGCATTCCAGTGTAAGTAAAGAAAGGAGCAAAGGCACAGTGGCTTATTCTGTTTACACTGATCTGGAGAGCAGGCCGGGCCTGGAGCCAGCACTGTCCTATATGAAGCAATATAGAGGCCTATGATGTATGTGCTCATTGTTGCAGGATGCCAATTGGGAAATAATTGCAGAATGTTCTCTCATGTTTGCTCTCATAAAACGAAAATCAGAGACTAAATCATCATTAATCAGCCGGGAGCGACAACACCAATCCATTACCCTCTCTCAGGGCTGCAGCTCTTTCATGCCTTGAGAGAAATATGGCATGGCGGACTGGTTGTAATAAAGCCAGAATGCTCATGTTAATGAAAAGGCCAGATAGCATTTATTTTTGTGTTGTGATGTAAGTTTGCTGGCAGTGTAGGCTTTATGAAAAGGACAAAGATTCCTAGCCTGTTTTTTACACATGGCGATTTGTGTATGTTATCTTTTGGTGTGTTAAAACTGGCATGATTATTTTGGGTGCGATAGAATAGCGCTGTGAAGTGTGGCACTGACACGTTTGTAATAAATCTATTTTTGGTGCTGGTATGTATTAGGCAGTGAGAGCTACTTATAGCACATGCTAAGTATGGGGAAGACTATTCAAACCTGAAATTCAGTAAGTAGTTTTAATTACTTTTGTAATTTATATTAATTATAGCTTTGGATTGGTGGATAGATTTATTTTCCCCTAAGACTAACCTTAAACCTGATGTCGGCCAGCTAATAAAAATGTTAATTTTGGTAGCACCTCCCACCCCCTATCCTCACCTCGACAGTAAGGGTCTAATGCTCATTTAGTCTAGGGGGATATAAAAGAGAACAATACTTACCTTATTCTTTGCTGCCTTGGCAGCTGGCACTATCCTCCCACTTTAGAATGCGGGACGGCCCCTTGACCTCATCACATACAATGCAATGTACTTGAAAATGTTGGCTTTGGGGAGGTGACCCATGCAGAGGAGTGGCTTGGGAGGATCGGTCCTCTAGCAGAGGGGGTAGCCAGCAATAGCAAGGAATAGGGTAAATAATTGTATCTATTACATGAATGGTAACCATCACAGCATGGAAGGAGTAATCTCCACTGACGGTTATTGTATGCAGTCATCTGCAGCACCCATGGGTGCTTTGATTCTGAGTTGCTGCCGAATAACGACTGCATCTGATAGGATGCAGTCACTGTTGGCCAAGAGTTTTCTACCCAACTCTTTTTAAATTGACTTTTGTTGAGCTGGTTGGTAATTGGTAAATGAAATGTTTTCAGTAAAAATATGCGCCCTCCCCATGCAGTACAACACAACTTGTTAACTTTAACACCCCCCTGCCTAGCAGCACATTCTTTTTCCTTCGCTCCCCTGCAGTTCTGTTTAACTGACAGGAGCCGAAAAAATACCCGGTACTTTAAGGTAAGAGGAAGCATGTGACTCACTCCATTTGAGAGTGCTGCCAATCACCAATTCATGGGGACAGCTCATAGCCCTGTGCAGAATCAAGGTAAAAGTCTATTTCTACCTGTAATGTTCAGAAGCACTATCTGGCAACTAAGAGCAATCTTTGTGAACAGGGACTGTCAGCTAATACTGAAGCAGGAATGGAAAGTAGGGATGCACAGATACCGGTATTTTGGTATCGAGTACAAGTACCAATATTTTTTTTCCCGGTGCTTGCCGATATCGAATACCGATCCCAGAAGTCCCATTAAGGAAGCCAGGCAGCGTGTAATGACTCGCAACCTGCCATCCTGATTGGCCGGGAAGCCGGGTGGCGTGTGAAGACTCGCCACCCGGCTTCCCGATTATCAGGGAAGCCGTCCCCATGATTCTCGTCACTAGGTGTAATGACTCGCTGCCCGGCTTCCTGATACCGAAAGTACTCGCCCAAATACTCATCAGCGGCACCGATACCAGTATCGGTGCATCCCTAATGGAAAGTGTCATCTTTAGGGCCTATTCACACCAGCCGCTGCGCTAATCGCACAGAGGCTGGTGAGTGGTGCCTGGCACAGTGCTGATGCGCCAATCCCGGAACATTGCACTGTATACTTTTTTTTGTTAAAACTTAATTGAAATGTCACAGCAGAGTGTGTGGCATTTGTTCCACATAACATCTTGCTGCGCTGGAAAAAAGTACTGCATGCCGTTCTTTTCTCAGCACACGCCACCACATTGCCATTGCAACGCAGTTGTGTTATTGGTGTCTGTGACAAGGCAAATTGCCTTGTCTTGCTTTGG
The DNA here is from genome assembly GCF_000935625.1 of Nanorana parkeri. Lineage (NCBI taxonomy): Eukaryota > Metazoa > Chordata > Amphibia > Anura > Dicroglossidae > Nanorana > Nanorana parkeri. The sequence continues at coordinate 1,309,100 of NW_017306489.1, forward strand.
GGCTGCGCTGGTCGCTTTTACCAGCACAGCCCCAAAGCAAGACACATGGTGTGAATCAGCCCTTAGAGCCCATATTTTACATTCATCTTGTCATTGTGTAAAGGTGACGGTGCATGTAAATTTGTTCACATGTACTTTACAAGCTTAGCATGTAGTATTACCCTCATTACCCTACTTTGAATTAAGAACAAAAAGGCCAAAGTCATAATTTGCAGCCTGGCCATTTCTGCCAGCGGAAGCTAGCCTTAACCAGTTTACATCCTTCCCATCCAGGCCATTTTTCAGTATTCAGCACTGCGGTACTTTGACTGACATTTATTCCGTCATGCAGCGCTGTACTGAAATTAATTTTATACCCTTTTTTGGGGATACATAGAGCTCTATTTTGGTGGTATAGACACCCTCCGGAGCCGATCTCGGGCCGCAGATGGGCTAGCGGATCCCGGGATTAAAGGTGAGGGGTCAGGAGGGGGGAGATGGCGGCACTCGCGATCGGGGGGCTCCCGAAATTCACGCCATGCAACCGATCGGCGGCTATAGAGCCGCTGATCGGTTGTATGTGAAACAGCCGTTAACGGCTGTAGAAATTAGTGGGTCTTTCCTGCCCGTGCGCGCGCAGGAAAAAATGCCGTCTGGAGACGGCAACCCGCTGATGCGAGTCTGCCGTCCGTCCGTTTTTTCTTAACGGGCGGACGGCAAGAGGTTAATGTGTATTTCCACGTTTACCATCACATTTGAGAAACCTCTCTAAATGTGAGATATGTGATATAGGGACCTTAGATTGTAAGCTACTTGAGGGCAGGGATTGATGTGAATGCACAGTAAATTGTCGGTGCTATATAAATACTAGGGATGCACCGATACCAGTGCAGATACTTGGCATTTTCATGAGAACTACCAGGGTTGCAGCGGTTGCAGCTGGGACCAGGCTCTGGTGCTCCACCACTGTCCTGAAATCATTAGTTGATATTGTTTTAAAAAAACTGTCACATGACAATAAACAAAAATGTATCAGTACTTGTATCTGTAAGTACTTGGGCAAGTATCAGTACTTATAAAACTGGTATCTGTGCATCCCTTTATAAAAACAAAATCATACATTAAAACAGAGATGTACAAATCCCAGGAGCTTCGTGTGCTCCTTACAAATGACAGCTGCCTCCTAACTTTTTAATTTTTCTCTAGTCTAGTCTTGGAGCTGGAAAAGTATCTGTACTTGTACTTGTACCAAGTACTGTACTTGGTATCAGTGCATCCCTCATAAAGACCAAGTAATAAATTAATGAATTTGTTTTTTATGTGTACCCATTCACACAGCATCTTCACAGTGACCTGTCCTTATAAAAAGACTAAGGACAGGACTGTATGGAACGTGTTTCATTAACATACAATGCAGCAGCCAGGGTTTTAATCCTTTAACCCTTTGTTAGGACAGACATTTTTCAAATCTATTTTACAAATGAGAATGAAATCAGCCAGCACAGTACAGAAAGGATTAACACAAACCCCTCGGGGGCCCTTCTAACATTATAAAGAGAGTAGAAATTTTAGCAAGTAAAAAAACAATTTAAACTGCATGAAGCATTTTTTTTTTTTTAGCTTACGCAACAACATGGGAACATGTAACAAATATAAAATAGGTGCTATCCCAATTTGGCTGCAATAGTGGAAATACATTTTATGCTGGCCATACTATATAGTCCTGGCCAGTCTGGGCGATATTTGAGCTGTGGGTGACCCTGTCTGTACTACTCCGATTGACACAAGTTGATTTTTCAAATTACTTTTGTCAAAGGAGCCGAGATGAAAATTGTCAGCCGAACAGCGACTGCATTATTCGGGGATTCTGACAGCCGCTGACGCCGTTTGTAGAATGCCATTTCCCAGAAAACCAGGTAGATTTTATCCTACAAGCATATCAGTGAAAGCATATTAAGTATTAGGGCTGAATATAAAATTGGCAGATGTCCGCGAATGTCCCATACCAGCTCCAGGACCCACTGTGATATTCGTTGGGGCCGGCAATGCTTGGGAGGTACTTATCTTTTGTCATTTTATACAGAAGAGGCAAGCTGGCCATACGCTTATATTTTTTTTCTCATTCATCCCGCCAGCAATTCCGCCAAGCTAAACAGTGTGGATGGAGAGATTTACCCTAGCAGACACTGTATTCTGACAGCTTATTGGCTACTCACTGTTCAGCTGACAATTTTCCACCTGGCTCCTTCAATTTTTCAGTAACTTGAAAATCTTTGTTAAATACAAGCAAATGTAACTGAACCTTTTTCTTTACTGTATGCATTTTGTAAAAATATACAGACAAATATAGAATTTATTAATCTATTTGTCAAATAAACAGTCTTAAAGTTTATTGAATCACAACATGAATTTATTTAACAAGAGCCATAAGAAGAAACATTTTTACATGTAATTGAAATAGATTTCCTATCATTATTTTTAGATCTAAGCAATAAGAAAGCAAGGACATAAAAAAATAAATTAAATGAAAACATTGCTCACAAGTGAAGATGAATGAATCTCATGTTGTGCTAATACAAAGTAGAGACGTATTCGCCCTTCGGATTACTGGTGTTAAATATATCTTAAGCAACAATGTTTCTACAACACGAAAACTTAAATATTCTGATAAACCCTAAACTATGAAACAATTTTAACAAAGTATTTTAAATGAACATGCACATCAGTTAAAATATAGTAAAAAAATAAATATAACAAAAGCAAATAATGAACAAAATCTTATTTATTTTACTTGAGTACTGAAAAATTCTGTTTTGTACTCTTAAAGGCTCATATGCCCAAGTGCTATTTTTTTTATTTTTTTTAACCTAAACAGTATATTAATGGCGTTTTAAAAATAGAAAGCATTCACATTTTTGTTAATACTATAGTGGGTCTTGTATTAACCAAAGCTACCTAATATTGGGATTTATCATTCAATATATATATATATTTTAAAACTAATGTTGATAAGTGGTTAAAATAATGTAGGTATTTTTTTTGGTGTGTTTTTGTCTACAACAAGCAATGTCTTGAAGCATACAAAATACACTAGTGAACCTGAAACTTCATCATTTCAGCTACAGACTTTGTACCATTGCATAATAAAATGGCAGGCATTTAACCCTGTAATATTCAGTCACTCAGTCATTCATTAATAAAATACAAATAGTAAATATTAATGTAAGAGCTACTAGTGTTTTCAAAAACTAAAATGTAATGTTCTAGAGGAAACTGCATACCTCCATTATACAATCAATCCCTTCTTGTAGAGAATGCAATCTCCAAAAACAAATCTCCTGTCCTGCCTATTTAAAAAATATAAATCAAATACTAGGACACATTCGGGCCTATTTTCATTGATACTTTAAGTAGATATTGATATCATGTATTTTATTTTCCATGTTTTCTGGTTGGAAGGCTGACTTCCTTTGCAAATCTTTTTTTTTTTGTATTTAGCAAGAAGGTGTCATAAATGTTCTCTGTGAATAAATCATATTCTATTTGTCCTTTCATAACCAAAAATCCTCTAAAATTCATACGTTTGTCTACGTATGTGTAAGGCTGTCTGTCACCATATTAGTATGATTCTTCTTTTGATTTTATGAACACCACTTAAATTGTATGACTTCCTTTTTTCCTAATAAATATTTAGATGGCAGTAAATAATTGTTTAGTAGGATCCAACATTTGTTTAGCCCAAAGTGTGGCCAAAGCAATAATTAAGAGTTTCTGTCAGTGGTCACCAAGGCTTGAACATAATATTCCGAGCAGATTTATCAAGCTCTTGGATATCTGAAGGAGAGCTAAGAAAGTCCTGTCCCAAGAACAGATTATGACCGTGGAGTTGTTGTTCTTGGATGGAAGCCTTGTAGTCTAGCTTCATATCACTATAATCTTCCATGGAAGTGCATGGACTGTTGCAGGTCACCTTGACCTCTTCTGAGTCTATGCTGTAGGGTTTTTCTCCTTCCTCCGCAGGATGATCTCGATTTTTGGCTTGCCTTTTCATTTTGTAGCGATGGTTCTGGAACCAGATTTTAACCTGGTTGGGGGTAAGGTGGATATGTTTTGCTAGCTGTTCTCTCTCTGGGGCTGTGAGATATTTCTGCTGCTCAAATCTTTTCTCTAGCTCATACACTTGGGCCTGGGAAAACAGGACCCTCCTTTTTCTCTTAGACGTATGATGAAGGTACAGAGGAGTTTTGGCTCCTTCAGTGATGTATCCCAGACAACTAGATGGTGGTACGTTAAATCCTGAAGGTGTAATTATTCTGGAAACTGAAAGGTAAAGAATAATGTTACACAAATCGGATTGGCTACCAATCTCATGTTTACATTTAGGTAGAAAATACTCTCATTGAATAATCGAGAAAAAAACTAAAATACACAGAACAACATCAACAAACACAACAATTAAATTTCAGAGGCGAGTCAGTAAAATGTGTTATTGTTTGAAGGGGAAGAAGAGATATGCATCTAATAATTTAAGCAGGAATAGCTCTTAAAAACTGGACACTGTTGTTATTTTATTTTTTAGTCGCCTCAACTATTTGGAGGAAATGTATCCAGGATGTTACATTAAAAACAATAAGGACCACTATTTCAAAACATAACATCCTGTATACATTCCTGCCATAGTAGTTAAGGTAACTAAAAAAATACTTCTGTGCCTGAAGGTGTAATTATTCTGGAAATTAAAAAAAAAAAGTGATATGTTAGCGGTTTCCAAAGTTATATTTAAAATTAATTTTAGAAAATATTCTCATTCTTCATGTGTAAGTATTAAATAGATTAATATTGTGTTTATACAGCAGCAATGAACACAATAGGCACATTCTAAAGGTTGCTAGATGGTTTGAGAGGAAAAGGAAATATGCATCTAATGAATAATAAAAAAAAGGGAAAAAACTTCTACAAATTTGGCACTGAAATGACTGTTTAATTGCCTCACCTAACTGGCACCGTATCCAGGATATTTTTAAAAATAAAAAAGGCCTTAATGTGAACAATATTGAATTTGGATAGCTGTATGTAGCTGATGCAAGTAGTTATATAGTAAATAATATTTTATATATTTGTATTATTATTGTTTATTTTACATTCCTTTTTTACAATAATTCGTCTCCACATTCATGTAAAACTGACAGTGACAGGATTAGGAGAAACCTATATCACAGCCGGGGATGCTTTAACAGTTGCTGCAAAATTAAATATATAAAACAAGAAGGTAAACCATAGGGATAAATGGTAATCATTGTAATCACATCTGGCAGTCATAAATGTTGTCCCAACCTCTGTCACTGTCCTTTTTAACAGACAGCTTAGTCTGCATGCAAATGTGGAGTGTACAGCTAAAAACATGTGAAATAAAGAAAAATTACATTATAGTTTGAATATTAATATTTCAACTGTCATACATATACAGTTATCAGAATACTACATATTTTTTTCTAGGTAGGTTAATAAGTAACTTAACATTTTTATTACACAAGTAAATGACAAAAAATATTAACTGGATTTGTAAGAACAAAAATAAACGAGATAAAAACACACAACATTAACTCTAATGTATTTGGCTTGAAAAATGCTACAGAAGGGGCAGATGCTTTTTTCTTTAATACCCCCATGGTACTATCTATACAGTTTCCTACACTGCAATAATCACTATTATTATCATAATTGCAATACAAATATCCTGCTTTTCTTTGCACAATATTATATGTTATTATAGATAATTAACTTTGCATGAATGAAAAAACATGTTGCTTGTATATTTTTTGCCTGGCTGATTTTCAGTGCAATAATATAGACAGAGAGTAGACTGTCTGTTGGGGTCACCGATGTCTTAAATCAAATATTGGAGTAAGGTTGAGATAAGATAACATCTTCAATAAGCTTATTTTGTTAAGTAAATAGTTATTGGGCTCCTACAATAGATTCTAAAAAACAGACAAGTAGACAACTACACAGAGATAAAGAAGCAATTGCATCAAAAATAATTCTATTCTTCTCCATGTTTTCCGGTTTATCTTTATGTATAAGATATGTAAATATAAAAACAAAACAAGTGCCGTCACACATTATTAAGGACTTTTAAAGTAAAACATGACTTTTGTTGTAGAATCCAGGGCATTATCAGTGATAGTACCCTCACTGCCAACTTCGGCAACTTTCTGATTACCACAGCCATTACTGACCCTGGCTGATAAATAGCTGTCACTTTTTGGATTATTCAAAATGGTGTAGGTGATTATTATTATAATCATAAATAAAGGCCGGATCTTTTCATCATGGTGAGCAGATGTCATTAATTAGCTAGTGGCAAATAATGTTTTATTTTAGTTGAAGAAATATTGTTATTTGTTTGGTAGCAAATTATTTGTTATTCTTTGGATGATCCTAATAGTAGTCTGTAGTTTTGAGATGCAATGAATAAATAATAATGGATAAAAAAGTTCAATTTATTAAATAGCTAAAATTATTATTATCAACAAATTACAGTAATACCTTGGTTTACGAACGCTTCTGTTCGCGAACAATTCGGTTCACGAACAGAAAGTTCAGAAAAATGTTGCTTCCGTTCGTGAACTCCACATCGGGTGACGAACACGACCGCGGCCATCTTCCCCGCTCTGACACGTGGTCGTGGGTCCCTCTAGTCGAGATTGCGGTGCACAGACAGATCTGTGCACACTTGTGCAGCTTTTTTGTGTGCTTCTTAGCACATACAGTACTGTACAGTATTATTCAATCCAGCATGGCTCCAAAGAAAGTGGTAAAAAGAAAGTGCAGAGTGGTAATGAAGGTAACTAGAATGTGCAGAGCGGTAAATTTGATTTGGTTCGTGACCAATTCGGTTCGCGACCAGAATCGTGGAACGAATTAAGTTCGTGAACCGAGGTACCACTGTATTAATGCATGTATTAAAGTGACACTAAACTAATTAGCTAAATCTTAAAAATGCATTAATGTCTTATGCAAAAATTATCTTATTTGTGTATCACTCGGCTGTGGATCCTCAAATCACCTCTGAATTGGTGTTGACACTCTCCTTCCTTCTGGTGGGGGCTACTTTTGTTCCCCATGGTCCCTGTGTGTGTGTGTTGTAAAGTAACCACTGCTCCTAGCTGTATTGGACTACAATCTCAAGACAAATTAATAAACTAAAAGTGAGATTGTAGTCCATCATGGGAAGGAGCTTGGAGCGGTGACTACTTTACAACACACATATGGACCATGGGGAACAAAAGTAGCCACCCTCCAGAAGGAAGAACAGTGTCAGCACCAATTCAGAGATGATTGGAGGATCTACAGCCGAGTGATACGCAAATAAGATACATTTTTGTTAATAGTTAAGTTGAATGCATTTTTAAGATTTAGTGTCACTTTAAATAATTTATTTACATACATTCCATAATGGAATAATAAATTATATAAGATATTGAGAAATGAAAACAACAAAGAACAACTTTCTAACATACACTATAGCCCATAGACTATACATATGTGGCATGTTATCTACTTACATGAAGAATAGTGCATGTCCTGACCGTGTCCATACCATTCTGCACCCCTTATGTTGTCCTGATATGTTGGAAGCTCCCCCGAAGTGTTGTAACCCCCTGGGCAACAAGTTCTTATTGGGTTCTGAGTTAGGCAGTGGGTCATGGTGAATCCAGGTGACCCCATGGATGGCTGAAGGCAGGGCTGGTGAGACACCTGCACCAAAGGTCCGTACCCTTCGAGACAAGAGTCCAAGGAAAAAGCTTTGAGGTCCTCCATGGAAGCTGCCCTTTGGGTTGCAGCCCTCAGCCCAAGAAATAAGAAAATACACAAAAATACGCAACAGATAGACGTCGCTGTATGGTTGAAGGCAACTTCAACTAAAAGCACTGCTCCTGTGCACAAATCTCATCAAGGGTATGTGGGCCAGGGAACACCTGAAGAGAGAGGGACAAGTGGCAGAAGGGGAGGAGCGTCCTCCAGAACAATGGTGTTATTAGAATGTTGAGTGTCTCTTAATCACTCGGAGGGTGGGATACAAAAGGGCTTAATGTGTTTCTGACAATGAGAGTAAAAGCAATAGATTATCAATGTCTAAATAGTACTATCGCACAATAACTTTGCCCTGAGTAGGCAATCTGATGCCCATGTGTAATGAATTCACTTTAAGACAGCAACATACAGGTAGCCCTTTTATGGCTATACCAATGCTATCGTACATGGCATAACTAATCTGTTATTTCATTTATTCACTTTATTCCAAATGATTTATAATAAAGTAGTCTAATAGATCCCTAATGCTTCCATAAAGAGAACTGGTCATCCAAAAATTACTATAACTTAGGGGGTTCTCAGTCCCCTTATAATAGTAATAACGTTGAGTAAATTTTCTTTTTTTTAATTGTTAAAAAATATATATTCAAAAAATGTAAAGCCCCTGCCCTCCCCCCCGCACAAATGAAAACACCCACATAGGGTCATTAGTTATGGTTAATTCTAAACTGGCTTTTAATGCAATGCCTAAGGATAATTTTGTGGTTGCAAGCAAATTTAAATATTTATGTATTTTGCATCTTTTTACATTATATGGAGATTTCAGTGTGCATAAAAATTTACAACTACCATCACCCCTCTCAGTGCTCCTGCAGTACAAATAAACTTAGCTGGTTACATAAGAGCAGTGCTTCCTAACATTTTCAAGAAGGGACCCTTCAAATATTTTCCAGGTATCAGGGAACCCCTGCTAAAAATCATTATATCTACAGGTCACAAGGGCAATATGTTGTAGACAGGGGTGTCCCTAACCTTTTCTCCACCGTGAGGGGGTTGCAGGGCGGGGGGTGCTGCTTGTGCATCTGCCCAGGGGTATGGGTGGTATGCTGGTGGTGCACTCTAATTGGGGGGTGCACCACCAGCTCACTGATGTCACTGGTTGCCAGGAGCTGGGAGGGATACCTGCCAGAGTGCCCCAGGTTGCTAAGAGCTATGTACCTTGTTTGAGACCTGAGCTGATGAGGGGGCTTCTTTTGCACCTCTCATCCTACACCTCTGGAAGTGGGGACAGGCAGCGTAGGGAAGGAGAGTGGTTACGAGTGCCAGTGTAGTAAAAGCACTATTCGTAGAATTCAGGCACCAGTTCCTGTGCCCCTAATTGGTGCGCATGCCTGCACATGTCTTTCTACACATATTTCTGCGTTCAATCCTGTGCGTGCAAGCTCGTGCACACCCGCTCGCTAATGCATGTTTGCCTTTTGTTTTGAGTACAGGAGGTTTTGGTAAGCCCAGGTGTGTGCAGGCTTACCAAAATGCGCAGGGCTTTTTTACAGGCAGGGAAATGTGTATGGCCCTTAAACATCTCCCCGCCTGGCTATTAGTAACCTGGCATGGTTTGGCCGGAAAGGGGGCGACAGGCACACTGCAAACATTGTGCAGCAGGGTGGCCATGCCACGCTACCTGCCCACCCCCCCTCCCCACGTGACCCAAAAAGATGCCGCCTGAAGCAACAGCCCCAGACTGCCTCATTATAGGCAAAACTATTTTGTTTGCATCTTTTATAGCATTTCAGCTTTAAACAGTTGGGTGGCTTGTTGCACTGTGGCCTTGGACAGATAGGCTAAGGTTAAATCACTGACATTAATTCTGAAGCTTACATATATTTTACCATAAACATACACCTGACACAGAAAATTATCCACACAGCCGAGGTTTCAGAAGTCCCATCAATAGCAGGCCAGTAGTTGTGGAATCATAGGTCAAGATTTAAGGACTATCCACCAATGGTCGGTTTTTTTTATTCACATACTTCTTAAATTCTACAGGTAATACAGCTCCTATAGATGAATTTTATCTTTGTATTTAGCAAGTTATCCGGAGCTGGGCTTTAAGTGTATGTAAAGACAAAACTATTTATTAAGTTTTGGATAGAGTAGGGAAGGATTAGACCCTTTTCTTCAGCTTTTATTGTGTCCCCGGAGCCGCTGAGGAGATTTGTCCTGGTGATCATTGTCACAGGCAGCAAATAACCTTGTGGGGGGTTTTAAATTCCCTACTTTGTATGTCTCTGGCTTTACATATAATTTAAGTTAAAATCTTTTGACATCCTTAAAATATAAATTATTAGGAATTATTTTATGTTGAATTCCCCGTTCAAGCGATTCACGTCGCACAGCTGTCATCACCGAACATCTCCTTCCTGTTTCAGTGACATTCAGTGATTTTATTCTCAGCTCAGCACTGCCATTCAGTGGTCATTACAGTAAAACACATTACTATAAATGTTCTGTAGAAAATATTAGGGTTTTGTTGAATTTTCTTTTTGTTCACAAGTTTTGACGCTCACCTTATACATCGTTTTAATAATTATTTGTATGCAATCTAGATTTGACAGATAAAGATTTGCTATCGAGCTTTCATGACACACTGCTTGCAGAGATTGCTGGAAACCTGTTTGTTTCTGGCCTTTCTAGATCAACTCCTGGATATGTGGTTGGGAGCTCTTCTCGCTCGGAATTGGACTTCCCCTTCTTCAGGGCTAGAGCAACAGTTTGTAAGGGAATCAGAAAGAACTGTACTTTGAAGTCTAAAATAAGGGCTGCATTAGCACTGTCAGCATGACCCAGAGCCGTTGCTAGCTCCTTTTGCGCCCAAGGCAAGAACAGAAAATTGTGCCCCCCCAACAGACGTGTGATGTCACCCGACGCTGCATACGCACAGCATCGTGTGACGTCATGCACCCTGCCTCCAGCCAAATCCAAAATCGCATAAAAATGTATTTCGTTTGATGAAACTAATGAAAACATTTTTAGATTCTGTTCATTTCGTCCAAAACACATTTTTAGTCTTTGCACAAGTCAAATAGTGTGTGTGTGTGGTATTTTTGACCCCTGACATTTCCCTTTTAAACACAGAGCCCTCAAACTCTTTTTCTGCAGCATCTGTTCTAAATAAATGGAGAGCACTGAGTACAGAGGCTTCCCATTCATTCACAAACTGGTGATAGTAAAATATTTACTATCATCCAGTTATCAATGGGTAGAAGCCTCTGTAGTGAGTGCTTCCACCCTTTGAGAAACTCATGAATGAACAGGAAGTGATGTAAAACACTTCCTGTTCAATCATAACTGGGGACATGAAGGTCGAGCAGTGAAGAGAGAGAGAGCCACCGGCTGTCAGATCCTGGCCGAGCGGCTCTCTCTATCTCCCCCTCACCACTAGGCCGTCCTGAATGACAGCTCCCTCCCCCACCCCCCCCCACTGGCTGTAGCGCTCCATATCTCATCGGATCCCCGCTGCCTCTGCCCATAAAGGCGGGGGAGAGCAGCAGGGATCCGGGGAGAAGCTGGAGCCTGTGCCGCCCCTCTTCTCCCTGCAGAGCCCCGGCTGTGTCGGCTGCCTGGCGCCCCTTTTGACATGGCACCCTGTGCTTGTCATGGCAAAAGGGGTGAGGGGTCGCAGTAATTTCAGGGAGGTGGGGGGAGCAACCTCCTGAAATGATGGCAGATAGCAAAGAAGCTAATGCTTACTGTGCTATCTGCTGCATTTTAAAAAAAAGTATTCTGACAGCTGCTGCCGTCAGAATACCTAAAGGGAAAAAAAACTTAGAGGAAAAAAAACCAGCATAGGAATGAATAGCTAGATTGCTATTGGCTATTTCAATTTGCAATAGCCAATAGCAAGCTGGCGATTGCACCTGCCCTCTACTGCTGTCAATCAGCAGAGGAGGACCTGATGGAGAACTTCAGGCCCACCTCTGCTGATTGACAGCAGCAGTGGGTGGGTGCAATAGTTAGTCTGCTATTGGCTATTGTAAACTGAAATAGCCAATAGCAATCTAGCTATTCATTCCCATGCTGTTTGTTGTTTTTTTCCTCTGACTGTTGGTGTTATTTACACACAAAGGCTTTTACGGCTCTATCTATTTCATACATGTCCCTATTACCAAATCAAATCACTGTTGATGGGCCGGCATTAACAACCTGGCAAACTTAGCTGCTAGCAGATGGGTTAGGATGTTTGAAAGTATTTGTGGACCTTCACGTCGTGTTACCTGCATAGACTTCCACAGCGCTCAGCCACAATTCCTCTTTAACCTTATTCAAACTTTCAAGGTAATATATAAACATCATGTATTTGGCCCAGAGCATTTTGAGCAGTGGTGACCATTAACACACATTTCAATGGACCTAATAAATTCTGGTCAAGTGCCCCAGTTCTAGGCTGGAGCATTTGTTATGCCAAAGGTGCTTTTAGATCATTCAACAAGATCCTGCCAGCAGAACAGGGGCCGTGACTGCACAAGCGATACCACAATAGAGGTGTCTAATGAGTTGGTGTTATTTGTTAGAGGTAAAACAGAAGTATTAATAGGGCCTTGTGAGGTGTTGCAAAGGACCTCTAACGTGGATGGGCCATAAAGCAGGTACGGAAAGTCCATTGGCCAATTGATAACAGGCACACTTCAGATAGTCTGAAAGATTAAACTTTGCTTGATACACTCTGTTAGTATTCATGTCCCCAGCGACCCCATGTCACCTTCGTTGATACTTCCAGCTCCCTGTCTCGGTCTCCCCCTTCGTGTACGCAGCACTCGGCGGCAGTTCTGTGTGATGAGGGGGCGGGGATTACACCGCTCCCTCTCATTGGCTGCTGCCCGGCTGGATGATGCTTCACGCTGCGCCCGGAACAAGATGAGGGGAGCAGCGTGAAGCATGTAGGGCCCAGGACGGGAGGAAGAGGTCCCGGGACTGGTAATCAGCGGTCACCAGTGGCCCCTTCTTCCTGTCCTGGGCCCCCTCCAAGTGGCCGACCTCCAGGGCCCGGTCGCGGCCGCGACCTCTGCGACCCTGGTAGTTCCGCCACTGTGTATAGGTAAAAGGTTCCTGCTTGTCCATGTGAGGTCTTTGATATATTATTCTCTGAATCTTGACTATTATTCTGGTTCCAACCCTAGCCTTTTCACTGATGTCTGTTATTCATCTGTCTGCAATCTGGTACGCCCTTTTGAATTATATTTTTGTATGCCAGTTCAGTACATTACTTTGGTTGCTGGTCAGCTGTTGCCAATAGGGCAAACTTTACTTTTTAGGGTCTCCCAGTTTTCTTTACACACCATGCTCACATCTACCACTGTTAAATCAAAAGGTCCAATCTGACCCATGACCTATGACGAAACTGAACTAGCAAGAGGATACAGTTTAAAGACCGTGCCCTGTCAAATCTTAGATAAACTCATACACTAGAGAACCAAGCTCCAAGGAAATGTAAAAGCATACTTCTAATTCATGGGTATGTTCAGTGAACCATTGCTAAAATAACCTATAAACTATGTGATGTGTAATAGCATGTAATCTATTTGTATACATACCTCTCAACTTTCCCTCATTTGGAGGGACTGTCCCTCATTTGGAACCAAATCCCTCTGTCCCTCTTTCCTTCTCAGTTTTCCCTCTTTTTGGTCTGATATACAGCTATTTATGAAAAAAGCCAGTATAAAGGAAAAGTAATGGTGAAAAAAAAAAAAACAATGTTGGGTTTAACTAATTATATTTGGCATATAAATTCTTATGGTCCACATATCTGGGGACGTAGCAATGGTGTGTCCATTGCCTAAATACATTGTGTCGGAAGGTGTCCCTCTTTCTCATCTCATAAAGTTGGGAGGTATGTTTATATTAGATTTCTAGTGTATCCTATACACCAACTTTAATTTCAGATGAGACTGACGGTGGCTGTGCTTGCATTTGCTGCTCTAATGGGAAAGAAGAGACACGGTAAATGAGAATGACACATCATTTGTACGTTTTCTCCAGTCTGATGGTCTTATAGTATCTAGGTACAGGTATTGGGTGGTGTGGTGTGGTAGCAGGGTCGACCTTTGGGGTGTGTGAGCTGTGCGGTCGCACAGGGCGCCATGGCAACAGGGGCGCCAGGGAGCCGACACAGCTCGCTAAAAAAAGCAGCCAAGTTACAATGGGGGATACTGATAGAACCAAAGGCTAGCTGTCCTAAAATGTAAATTGGCCGCTGGCCATGGTGTTCATTATAACCATTTTAAAGTACTGAAAGAAACACGTGAGCTGCTTTTCTTTCTTGACCTGAAAATGCTAATTCCCTGGCTACTCTACTGATCCAGTAGTTTCACTGACCAGAACAAACAAAACAAACAAAAGCAGTAGCTCTAAGTCCTGGCTCAATGATTAAGAATGAACAGAAGCCAGTGGATAAGTAAAAAAAAAAAGTCAGTTTTAATTTTCAGAAGGAGGCCAGCTATGGCAGACTACAAACTCTCGATTCAGGTTTCCTTTGAAACAGGTTTCTGTTCTCGAAACAGAAGGTCTGAAATTGATTTCCGAGGAAGTAATGCTCAAATTCATGGGACATTTTGTTCTCTGCTATTAGTTGAAAATGAACCTAAAGTTCTCATTTGTTGAAGCAGATGCCTGTGTAGCAATGCAATTAGCCAGTGTCACAGTAGATTCAACACATTGCATGGTCAGCTAGAGCGCTTTATCAGGAGCAAGGTTGGTGGCTTCTTTTTTCAGCTGTCTTTTGTTGCACCCTAATATGTATACTTCTGGCTATATACTATTTGTTGGCTAAAACCTCTAAATATTTATGCACTTTATAACAACTGACAGCTTCTATAGCTTCTACAATAGCTTCTACAATATGCTTAGGAACAGTGCTGACCATGTATATTGGTTAAAGACCGATTGATCACTTTGGGAAAATACATTTTGCTTCCAATGGAAAACCATCAGATATGAGACTTTGTATGTTAAAAATATAAAATCTATTTTAAGATTATTTATAATTGTAATTCCTTGTTGTCTTTCTAAATAAATATACTAGGCTTTGTAGGTTGACCAAGATATAACATGAATGATGATAAAACGCTTCTTTTTAATGTAACAGTTGTGGGATGGCCAGTACTTCATGATCCTAAGGCCTCATTCACACACAACGCAAGCAAAATTCTATATTGCGTATATACGTGTCTATGCCAGTATATACGAGCGCATATGCGTGCACTATATGCAATCCCAGAATGCATCACTTGTAATGGAATTTTTAATGTGCTGTGCGCGTATATGCACGTAAATACGCAGAAATACGCTGCCCGGAGGCATCTCTGTTCCATTCTGTTTTTGCGCATATATACGCTACGCAAATATACGGCTCCATACGCGGCTGTGTGTATGGAGCCATTTATTTGCATATGGTACAATACGCGCGGCAGTGTGAATGAGGCCTAAGGCCCCTTTACACAGTCCAATGAGGATGGCATCCGTGTATGGCTTCACTCCTGATTGGAATGGATGTCACCCTTGTGACATCCGTGTTCGCACAGTTTTTTCTCTATCTTGAGATGGAAGAAAAACTGACATTTCCAGACTCATGTTAGTGTATGGGCAGCCGGATCTAAACGGATGGGCATCTGTTTACATCCGGGCTACCCCTGATCCGGCGCGATCAGGTCTCTAATCAATTTGTTTTTCTGGACCTGGCCAGCCGGAGCCAGTGGTAACGAATGTAAACGGACACCCGTCCATTTATATCTGGCTGCCCATACACTAACATCGGGCTTCCGATCAGGTCCATCAAACAAAAAAAGGGAAAGGATTCGGGCCGCCTACTACTTGTAGGTTGTCCAAGGGTTAATTTCAGATATCGGGACGGACCATCGTTATCGATTTGTAAAAAATTATTTATTTAGTATAGCAAAATGGATCACAAACATAGGCCAATCTTTCTTCGTTGACCAATAAAAACAAAAATGAAGCAGCATGAACTGATCATTATTTTTCTTGCTTTAGCTGGAGCTGTTTAAATTCAAGTGTTCTACATTACCTCCGTCGGGTTTTCCTATATGTCAATCTTCTCCTTTTGGTTACAAAGTATATTTAATGTCTTAAATGTCTTCCCCCTATGGGTTCCCTTCTGGGCTTCCTACTTATGGTTTTGGGTGTTTAGTTCTTCTTGTTTGGTACCGGTGGTAAGGTTAACCACTACCTTGCCTTGATCAGTATCTTTCCCCTGGTGGGACCGATCACCTATGATTAGTTAGAAACTTTCATAGGTCCCCTGAAGTTATTCGGAGGTAAGCTATGCCTTTGTATGGAGGCAGCTGAGACTGTTGCCGCTAGTTAGCAATTAGTAATCAATATGGTTTCGCGGCACATACTATAATGTGAGCATGCTTTTTAACTTTCTATTTAGGATTATGATTTCACTCGATTCATCCGAAATTTCATTTTTCCTTATTATGACAGTAGTTTTTCTTTCAAGAGAACAAAGATTTTTACTCACGTATCCAGTTGTCAGTCTTTTTGCATATTGTTTAGCTTACCTCTCCATTAGTCTCTTCATTTTGAGGGGAAGGTTTCATTAGTTTTAAATGAATGGGTCGGCCCAGAGGGTTAGTCCTTAATGCATGTGCATGTGTACGAGGAATTTGGATTCCCAAGGGGTCCGTATGTTATTGTTTCCAAAAGGATTTGTTTTCCGCTAGGATCCGCGGTATTTGGTGAGGATGTGTCTCTTAGGCCTTGGGAAAAAGAGCAAGCACTATTTTTGCAGATTGCACTGGACCCGAACGCAAGCACTGATGTGCTTGCGTTCGAGTCCAGGGCGATCACACTGTGGGTGGGGGCGTGGCTGTGGTGCCATTGACTTCAATGTACAGCCACGCCCCCTCCTGCCCCTGAATGCAGGGAGTCGGCCGGCTTGCGTTCCAGTACGTTCCGGAGGCCGAATGCTCTGAATATTTATGAGCAAAGTCACTAAAATAGCATCTGAGTCCAGGACGTAAGTATCGACCCTGAATACATAGTTTCCAGGAGCACCTTTCTTTGCTGTGGATCCAGCAAACCCCTCTTGGCAGAGAATGTACTTTCATTAGGAATGGAGCATTCATTTAAAATGGGTGTGGTTCTACCGGTAACATATTGTACTATTATGTATTTGTTTACTTAGCTACAATCTTTAGCCCTCGTTCACACCTGAACGTTTTGTAGCGCGTTCTACGCTCGACGAACGCTCTACAAAACGCTCAAAAATATAAATCCCATTGTATTCAATGGTCTCGTTCCCACCTTGCCGTATTTCCGCCCGTCCCTAACGCGCTACAAAACGGCCCACGCCTGAAAGGGTACAGGTACTACTTTGGGCCGTTTTGTTGCGCGAATCGCGGTAAAAAAAACGCGCAATGGACGCGCATATGCAATACGTCTAGGTGTGAACGAGACCTTACCCTGCACAGTCTATTTAAAAAGCGGCAAACCAACAGCTCCTGCAGATAATACAGAGATTAACACAAATGACAACATTATAACATCATTTGACACTGACCGTTGTGCTGAGACACGTGTTGTGGTTGCTGATGGGTTCGAGATTTTTGTAGCTGGTAAAAATTCTGTGTGATAAAACTAATTAGGACTCGGTCAGCCTGACCCAACTTAATATAATGTATAACATAACGTTCAAGCTGCAGAGGTCCGGAGTATATTGTACAACATAGCATATACAATGCAGAGGTCCGGAGTATATTGTACAACATAGCATATACAGTGCAGAGGTCCGGAGTATATCGTACAACATAGCATATACAGTGCAGAGGTCCGGAGTATAGGGTCAGTAAGATCAGTTAGGGTCTGGAACTCACTGCCACAGGCGGTGATTTCAGCAAATAATGTGGAATTGTTCAAGAAACTTTTGGACAACTTCTTACGGGACCGTAATATACAGGGGTACGGGTACTCCTAGAATGAGATCCTAATAGGTTGGACTTGATGGACTAATGTCTTTATTCAACCTCAAATACTATGTAACTATGTAACTATGTATATCGTACAACATAGCATATACAATGCAGAGGTCCGGAGTATATCGTACAACATAGCATATACAGTGCAGAGGTACGGAGTATATTGTACAACATAGCATATACAGTGCAGAGGTCCGGAGTATAACGTACAACATAGCATATACAGTGCAGAGGTACGGAGTATAACATACAACATAGCATATACAGTGCAGAGGTCCGGAGTATAACGTACAACATAGCATATACAGTGCAGAGGTACGGAGTATAACATACAACATAGCATATACAGTGCAGAGGTCCGGAGTATAACGTACAACAAAGCATGTACAATGCAGAGGTCGGGAGCTGTCACGTGCACACACGTACCTTGGTGGAGACAGAATGGAGGAGGCTGCGCCCCTTGCAATTCTTGTCCAACACCCTTGGATGTGGTAACAGGGAATGTGTGGGCACAGAGTAGCACTGGTAATTTATGTGTTATACGTATTACTTTTCTTTGAGCATACAGTATACAAAAGAATCACATTAACTAGTTATAGTATATATCTAATTATGCTGTAAATATGATTTGCACACCAAGGACGACACTATACTAGCAGTGGTCTGAAACAAAAAACAGTCAATCATCAGAGCATGACTCCCTAATCTAATTATTCTGAAATGAGCCTTGGTCTTGGGGTCAGTCATATGACAGCCGATAAAGAGGATATCTGATATGTGAATATGTGTGGGGGAGCTGGAATGTTACAAGTTTGTATTATTGTTCCTTACTGTTATTTGTTTTCATGGCCGAGATAAATCTATTTCTTACAAATACACCATTTCCTTTAAATATAAATTATGTCAATGTGTAGACTATAATCTATGAAACATGTGATAGTCCTCAGACAGAAAACAAAATCCAGAACTATATCTAATTAAAGGAAACACTTTCCACTTAAAATGGAACTGAATTTAAAAAGTGAAGACTTGCATTGTCATAATGCCGGGTGGGGACCCTTCACCATGATGGGGCTGTTTTCCCCGAGAGTGGAGTCTAGCTGAGATAGCTAGGGTTCCGCCTGGGACCCCCTCACTGGAGTTTAGACCTAGCTGTAAACTACCCCTATGTCACTCAACAGCCACTTATGGACAGAGAGGAGGGTAGTGATACGCAGAGAATCAGTTTGTCATAGCAGTGAACACTGCTGGTGGTGGGGTGACGCAGCAGTGAACGCTGGTATATCTGAGATGCTGCAGGTCCAGCTGGGATGCAGAAAAGTCTGTAATAGTCACTGGGAGCAGTGGAACTGCAAAGGTGGGTTAGAACTGTAGCGTGTAACAGAGGAAGCTCTCAGAGCACTTAGTACTGATGGTACTAGTATCACCAGTATCAAGGTAGCATAGGTAACAGGGGTAGCACTGGTGTCAATAGTAGCAAGGTAGCGTTGATAACACAGGTAGCACTGGTACTGGTAGCAAGGAAGCACAGGTAGCAAGACTGCACTTGTTTATACGTTTGCAGGTAGCCGGTTGCACTAGTAGCAAGGTTCGTAGGTAGCAAGGTACACTGGTAGCAAGGTTGCACTAGTAGTAAGGTTCACAGGTAGCAAGGTGCACTGGTAGCAAGGTTTGAAGCTAGCATGGTGCAATAGTAGCAAGGTACACTGGCAGCAAGGTATCAAGGCTCACTGGACACACGAGAGCTCAAGTAGCATAAGACTTCATGCTCAAGTAGTGACAGAATGTCAGAATGTTCGAGTTTAAATAGCATTCCCGAAAGTACCCATGGGAGACAGATGAAAAAAAAAATATCAGTCTAGCACTCCTGTTTCTAAGGCACTGCTGTCTCTGACTGCTAGCCCCATCAAGTAGGCCTCTCTGATCCTTTTTATGTGTTTTCAGGCTGTCTTCAGCGCCTCTTTTTAAGAAACGCAGTCTCTTGTTTATAGAAGTCACTATACTCTCTCTGCTGCTCCAAGGCCAGGTTCCTCAATGTGCCCCCCCCTACCCACCTTCTCCACCCCATGGAGAATGGCAGGCCTGCAAGCTGCATACTAGTGATCTCGGCGACATCATCGGGATCACTTGTACAAAGCAAGCGGCGGCTTCCCCGCTGTACATTTAGCTCTGCTTGCCCAAAGCAGGACTAAATGTAGAAAACAACTACTCACCCGGCGCCATGAACTGCATGTCCCGGGCATGGGGAGATAGAAATTCCACACCCTTGCTACCCATCTAGTCCCTGCTGCCCCAAGGCCGGGCCTTGGTTGGCCTTGTGGGAAATCCATCCCTGAGTGTTCGGCATAATACTGAGATTATTTGGTGCCAATAAGTCCAGGGTTAATTAACCCCGCACGTCAAGGGTTTACTGCTCATTGTGGTCTTGGAGGTGTATTAAAGCAGATATACTCATCTGATCCTCGATCCCCTTTTCAGAGGAGGTGACACCAAAATTAAAGTAATTTGGGTGTCACCCCTCCAATGGTAATAGCAAAAAGTTTCCCAGCACACTCACCAGCCAGCATGCAAAAAAACTTCCATGTGCACCTTGCTCTAAAGCTGGTAACAAATTGATGAGCCATTTCGTTTGCTTGACTGATTTTGTGCAGTGATGCATGGGGGGTCTCAGCTGCCGTTGTGATGTCCGTTGTGCGTACCTGTGCTTTTAAGGGAGGTTGGGCTTCCTCCTGACAAACCTACACCCAATTTGATCTTTTGCCACATGTGCTCCAAGATGGAGACTCTCATAGTTTAGAGTTAGGACCGCACTATATAGACGTGCCCTGGCGCGGCTGTGCGGCTTTCATATTTTCTGCAGAAGACGTGCATCTAAACCTCTGTTCTTAACCTTAGCGGTGAGACAAGTTTTTTTGCATGCTGGCTGGTGTGCACCTTCCATGTGCACTTTGCTGTAAATGGTGTCACCCGGGTGCGGGCCACATCCCCCCTAGTGATGCCACTGTCTATAGTTACCTTGTTAGAGGCTTGCCTAATGTTTTAATCGGCGTGCATCCTATTACATCTATATACACACGTGGATGCATGATTTTTTTTACGTTTTGTGTTTTCAGACACACCCAAACATCATTTTTTGCCTCAAGCAATAATAAACTGAGGAAATGTACAAGTGAGCAATTGTGCACTCCGTATCTTCTCTGTTTCCAGCTGCCATCTGCCATCTGTATTTACTCTTCACTGAGGCATTGTAGAACCTTGGCTCCTTATCAAGCCCCATTTTCCATGCACACAGTTAGAAAACTTTGTAAACCATGAAATATTGAATAACATGGCACATAACGTGACAGAATATTACTTGTCACGCCAGCCAAAGGATTTTTTTTTAAATTTGGATAGCAGGTGGGAAAGGTTGAACTTGAGGTGGTTATTGTGGTCAAAGTGATAAAATGTATCTTGGCTTCTTGTCTATTTGATGAAGATGGATTGGATTGGATGTCCAGGAGGCCCAGGTATAACCTTCATGATCCTGCAGTAAACAAGGGAGATACCACATTTGGTCAAAGCTGTGCATCTGCCTGTCACTTCACAATGGAAGAGGTACTTGTAGGAAGATGGTGTCTGATGGGGTGCAATATTGGGGCAGTTTCTCTGTGCCTGGTGCAATTCTTATCAAGGCCAGTTGAAGGGATGGGGGTGCAGACATTGCTTCCTTGCCTAGGCTCACCTTAATGAATCTCTGATTGGATGGCTGACAGAAACAAAAAGTGAGGGGAGCATTTAAATCCTGACAAACAAATCCCTCAAATGGGAATTCCAGACATTATTTAAAACCTGGAACAAGAAAAGGTAAAGATTGGTCAGAACGTGATAAAAAAACAATGGCTACGGTGAGGCCACTCTCAACAAGAATGAGACGTCCCTCAAACAGGGGAAACCCGAATTGGAGATACACATACAAGAAAGCACTAGAGTCCAAACACTTTTAACAATAGAATGAGTTCAAAAGCGACAGCACAGACCAGCCAATGCATTTCAGGGGCTCAGAGACCTTCCCCAGGGTAGGAGTGTGGATTTAAAGCTTTCACAAATCATCAGGGACTATTTGCTACAGCGCAAAAAATTCAGTTACACCTGTGATGCTAACAGTGGGGGCGGAACCTGTTGGGGATGCTGAAGTACTAGTTCCCCATCAGGTCTGCTCTGCTACTGGTTGACAACAGACAGTGGGCAGATTCTAAAGCCAATAGCCGGCCTGCTATTGACTATGGAATTCACCCGCTGTCTGGTGTCAATCAGCAGCAGAGCAGATCTGATGAGAAACTAGCACCTCAGCATTCCCATCCCTATACAAGAGTTGTAGATACTTTATGAAATCTACTAAGCGTTCTCTGGTTATTCAATGCTCCTATGTGTGCTGCGACAGAAGTTTGAAGCCTGATACATGGGGAACATGTGCCCAGGCCTGTCTGGCCTACACAGGCCTCTGAGCCAGGCTAAGATTGTAAAGGAACAGAGATAGTCCCTGGCTAAACAGACTGGTGTGTCTGAGCTAAGCAAGTAGCAGTCTACACGTGAGCCGACAACAGGTCCAGTCTGGTGACTGATTGAACCAGTTAAAATGGAACTCCAGTAAAAAAAAAAATATATATATTTTTTGAATATTTGCCTAATTTTTGACTATATATATCATTGCTATTTACCAATAAATGATCTCTAATGATGGGTGTTCCATGTGTGGATGCTGCAGCCTTAGATAAAACTCATACTTTCATTCATCCCTGGAATTTCTGTAATCACCGAAATGTCAGCAGTGTAAATCACAGTTCCATCTCTCATACAGACAAGAAGAGTGTCCTGCACCATCCTGCCTCCTCCATTCATCAAACATCTTGTACATAGGCGTGCAAATAGGGTGTGCCGGGTGTGCTTGGGCACACCATAATCAACCCAAGCCCAACACCGAAATTCCAACAGCGAGCACTTTGTTTTTAGTTACTGAGCCAGTGGAGAGATCACAAAGATCTCTCTGTGACCGGCTCAGTGATACAGAGCGCAGCAGCACTTGCCACTTATGTAACAGCCGCCGTCCTCCACCTGCCAGGCTCCCTGCTTCATTACTGCACCTCTGCTGGAGATGGAGGGGAGATTGCGACATTCATCTGCACCTTCTACAATCACAGAATGTCTTGCATACATTGAAAAGAATGCAAGACGTGTCCTCAATGGAGGTGCAGATGGATGTCGCAATCTCCTCTCCTCCAATCACAGAATGTCTTGCATCCATTGAAAAAAAAAATGCAAGACCTTTTCTGAATGGAGGAAGAGTGGAGTGAGGGACACGCTGTGATCTGTGTACTCCATCCAGAAATGTAAGTTTCAGCGCCGGATGTTCGATGCTGACTGTACTGTACTATGCTGTATTGAATTTGCGCAGGGTTTCACGCTCGCTCGCCAGAGACAATTGCTCTACATTCATCTCTCCGGTTTAACTTCGCCTAACTTAGGGTCGGTGCAGACTTGGGGCGATCCCAAGACACGCCTCCTGGGACTGCGCGATCTTGTGCGGTTGCACACAGCAGTTGCCCCGAGGCCCAATTGATTTCAATGGGGTTACATTCGCGTGGCAATCGCTGGAAAAAGGTACACGTAGCTTTTTTTGCGACATGCACCACATGGTTTTGTCAACTGTGAATGCACGGGCGGGAAACCAAGTGATCTGCCTGGCACAACTGGGGTGCCATTGGAAAATAATGGCACGGCCAGCATTGGTGTGCGACTCCGTGACCGCGCGGCCATCCGCACAGTTTTGTGCACGATGGCCACGCGATCACGGATCACTCAAGTGTGAACCTGGCCTAAAACAATGTTTTTTTTTAATCCGTGTTTATTAAACAAAATGATAATCAGACACTCCCATGTATCATTAAAAAAAACAAGGACCGCACGCAGGCAGTCAACGGATCCGCATTTGCAATGTATGAGCATACATGTCATTAAAGTTAGCAAATTCTCAAACGAGTCAAGCTGTATTGAGACTCAGCGGCACAACAATATAATTCGGTCCTGATGAAAAACATCATATCTGCCACTGGTCAGAAACATTACACAACATATTTCGGATGCACATCTGGATCACCTTATCGCATAAAGTGTTAGTGCTTTGGGCTGTGCCCACCTGTCTTAGCTCACATCTATTGAGTAAAGTAACAGTAACAGTAAAGTAACCCAATCCTTAACTGCTTGCTGCTTTTCAACCTTCCCTCTTTTTCTTCTTTCTGCTTTACCCCTTAAGGGTACTTGCCTTATTCACCTTATTCTCAGTTGAAATGCTATGGTGCTCGGGGCTTAGTGCCTACCTTGTGTATTGTACACAAGGGGACAGTGAGAGGAGAATGGAACGTGGAAGAGAGGGGCCTACCAATTCCAGGACCCGCCTCATAACATAGGTCAGCTGTCAGTTTCCTTGGACAGGTCTGTAGACCTAACAGGAGTCCAGGGCACAGGTCTTCAGACTCAGGGGTACCACAGAGTTTAACTCTCCGGGGTCATGATCTGCAAGTAAGGGCCAGTGGTGATGTAATGTGTCCACGCTCTCCAAGTGGTGCGGAACCTCTCTTCAGTGTTATGGACGGCGGACGCGAGATCCTCCATAAGATAGATCTCGTTGACCTTTGTGAGCCATAGACGCATTGATGGGGCCAGGGTCGATCTCCAGAGCGCTGGCACACAGGCTTTTTGCGGCATTAAGTAAATGAACCGACAGGGAAGCTTTGTATTGGCGATGTGTTAGTTTGGTCATGTGCAGTAGGAACACCGCCGGGTTCAGCTCCGGCGTCACCAGGTTATTGATGGTGTCACCCACCTCCGCCCAGAATCTAGTCAACAAGGGGCAGCTCCAGAAAATATGGAGCATAGTACCCCCAGGAGTGCCGCATCTCCAGGAGACGCCAGGGATGGCTGGGTTCATTTTATGAAGAACGTGTGGGACCCTGTACCATCGGGATAAAACCTTATAACCCTGCTCTTGGAATCTGTTGGCGATGGAGCACCTAAGGGCGAAATGTAGCATGGTATCTTTCTGTTCGGGGGAGAATGTAACGCCCAGTTCCACCCCCCACCTCTGTAGGAACTGAGGGGTATACTCCTCTGGGGGTGCAACTAGTAGTTTATAGAGCAGGGACAAAGCATGACGCACCGGGTCCCCGCATCCGCAGATGTCTTCAAATGGATTCAGGGGTCTATCCAGTTGAAGGGAAGCAGGGATAGCTAGGAGGAAGTCCCTAATCTGGTAGGCGGTCCAGACATCTAGGGGAGGGTCTAGCAGCGTCCAAATGTCAGGTACCGGCATCCAAGAGCCCCCCGCTTAAAAGTCTTTGACGCGAAACTTGATGAGGCCCACGAGGCTACGCAAGCGTCTGTGTTCTAGACCGACGGGAAGTCCCGATCTCCGATCACTGGGGTGAGCGGGGAAGGAAACAGGGAGAGCTGGGATGACCGGAAGAGAGATCGCCCGATCCTGAGCGTGGCCCCAATTGTGAGATGCTGGGATCACTCTGCAGGTATAGCGCAGGATAGCCACGGGAGTCCCGTCAATGTCACCGAAGCAACCTGCACCTCCATTCGCACCCACTGTTTGTGGGCTGAGTGACAGCACCAATCGATTACTCTATTGAGGTGCACAGCTCTATAGTAAAGGGCCACGTCAGGCAGTCCAATCCCTCCTGAGGCTTTAGGCATAGTTAGGAGACGTCTGCTAATTCTGGGTGCCCCATTCGCCCAAATGTACGACAGGATCAACCGGCGGAGGCTTGAAATAAAGATGGCGGGAGACAAAAAGGCAGCACTTGCATTATAAATAGAATCCTAGGTAGGATGGTCATTTTGAGTGCGGTACAGCGACCAAACCAGGTGACCGTGAGAGCCTGCCATTTCCTCAGATCCTGTTTAATCTGGAGCAAGAGAGGAGTAAAATTGGCGTCATACAGTGATTCCAGATCGGGGGTGAGAAAAGTACCCAAGTAGGGCAAAGAGCGTTCCTCCCATCGGAATGGAAACTGGGCCTGGCTAAAGCTCACTTCCGCCGGAGGTAAAATAATGTTCAAAGCTGCCGACTTAGACCAATTGATGGCCAGGTTCGAGAGAGCTCCATATTCTCTAAACTCCCGCATAAGTTCCGGGAGGGAAGAGCGAGGCTGGGAGATAAAAAAAACAGGAGGTCGTCAGCATACGCTGCGACCTTATGGTCCACCGAATGGAGCCGGTGTCCAGCAATTCGACCATTAAGTATAACATGACAGAGAAAAGGTACATCAATGGGGATAGGGGGCATCCCTGTCGCGTACCATTCGTGAGAGGGAAATACGGAGATGTGGTCTCATTGACCCGTATCGCCGCCGTGGGACGAGAGTAGAGGGCGAGCAGCCATGACAACATATTTGGGCCAAGTCCGATGTGTTGAAGGGTGGACCGTAAAAACGCCCAGTCGGCGTCTGTGGAGAGGATCATCAACGGGGAGGAGGTGGAGCGAGCCCCATGTATGATATTGAGGGCTCTGGCGGTGCTATCCCTGGCCTCCCGAGTCAAGACAAACCCCACTTGATCATCTTGCACTAAGTTACGGACGATAGGCGAGAGCCTGTTTGCCAGAATTTTCACAAACAATTTAATGTCAGCATTAAGCAGGGCTATTGGGCGATAGCTCCCGCATTGCGCGGATCACCACGATGTGCGCCCTCAAGGAGTCTATCGGAACAGGGCGGTTCAGAAGTATGGAATTGTAGGCTTTCAAGAAATGAGGTGACAGCAGGTCTTGAAACCCACGGTAGTACGGGATCGTGAACCCATCTGGTCCCGGGGCTTTACCCGACTTGGACTGCTTTAACGCTCCCTGTAGTTCCTCCGGGGAGATGGGGAGCTCCAAACCCTCCCTCTCCTCCACTGAGATGGCAGCTAGGCCCGATTGTCGAAGTTACAGATCCATCGCCGCCAGTCGGGCCGGCAACTCCTGTATAAGGGGATCTGGCTGTAGGTTGTATAAATGGCGGTAAAAGTCACAAAACTCCTCCGCCATGTCCGTAGAGAGCGTGAGTCGGGAACCCTGTCTGGAGGTTAGGTGGGAAATTAAAGTTTTATGTTTCGGGTCACGTAATGCGCCTGCTAAGTATTTGCTCGGTTTATGGGCGTGTTCATAGAAAGTCCTGCGTCCCCACATAGCGCGCCACTTAACCCTCAGAAACAGTTGGGCATTGAGAGCCACCCGGACCAGTACTAGTTCCTTGTAGGTCGCCACTGCGAGAGATCTCTTATGGACCGCTTCTAGTTTGCGGAGGCGAACCAACAGGGCTTCGGTGTGGGCAATACCCTCCCGATTCCGCCGTGCACTGTGCTTGATGAGGACGCCCCGTATGACACATTTGTGTGCCTCCCACACATTCAAAGGGTCAGCACCGTCTTCGCCATTAGTACGGAAATAATCCGTCAGAGAAGACGACACATCACCTCAAATGATGGGATCCTGCAAAAGAGACTTGTTGAGCCTCCAGGAGGCTCCACAGTTAACTGAATCGGGGCGTGATCAGAAAGGAGGGGTGAGCCTATAGCCGCTGACATAACCTTAGACAGGTCCGTGTGGCGAAGCAGGAGGTAATAGATCCTGGAGTAGGATTGGTGTACTGCCAAATAGTAGGTATAATCCCGTCCCTCAGGGAACAGGGAACGCCACATGTCCACAAGAGGAAGTTGCTGTAGGGCCAATTTGAACTTCCAGAGAAAAGGGAAGGAGAGGGGAGAGACACCCCTAGAGGTATCAATGGTAGGGTCTAGGGCCACGTTAAAATCGCTGTCTAATATCAGCATCCCCTCTTGGAACTCAGGGATGTTGAGGCCCCTGGCATTCAAGGAATAGACTGAGAGCGGAGCCATTATCTCCACCTGCTATGTACAGGGCCTGGCAGTGGGCAAGGTTGGCAGGAGGGAAGGATGGGGGTCAGGGTGAGTGGGAGAGTGAACAAAAGACAAAAGGAGATGAGATAGAGCAGAAAGAGGAAAGTAGAGCACAAGTAAAAACCTTCAAGTTGCGAACACCCTGTGTAACTAGGGCATGAGCGCGTGTCCTATGGGGGTAAAGTGGTAATAAAATAGTGGTCAAAACAATAGCGATATTGGAGATGCATCAGCTCGGCAACACAACCCCACAACATTATTAAAGTCAAGATAAAGTGAAATGAAGCAGTCCCCAGTAACCGTGACTACCGTGCCCAGGAGGGGAGAGGATACCGCCCCCGAGCCACCCATGCAGCGGTCACTCCAAGGCCGCATCCCCCCCTGCGCCATCCGTCTCCCCGTGCCTCCCATGAGGCCTGCATGCATAAACCTGTAAGGGGATATAAAAGGTGTCCCACCATCCACATGAGTAGCAGTGACCAGGAGGCCCCCCTCCGAGACCTCCACAGGACCAAACGTTAGGTCCAGTAAAGAGCCAGGAGAGGGCCTTCCCCGGTGGATGTCATGACACAACAACATATGAAACATATCCCATTTAGAAAAAACATTTAAACACAGGGATTGCGACAGAAACACCTGGGGCTGAGACTCAGCAACCATTGCCGTGGATCATCAGGCTTCGCTCCGTGTGTGGGAAGGGTTTTGCGTTGGGCGTCGACTGGCTCGGCTGCGGGACCTCTGCAGTCTGGGGGTTCCAAGCGGGAGCGGGGCAAGCGGCCGTCGATCCTGGGAGAAGTCCAACCAGTTCGGGATGGGTATAGCCTCCGCCCCCAAAAAAGAGAACATATGCGGCAGCTGTTGAGGATGGTGTAGTTGAAATGTGGCATCGCCCTTCCTCACAATAAGGTGGAATGGGTGCCCCCATCTGTATGAGGCATCCGAGGAGCGGATGATCTCCAACAAGGGCAGCAAGGCTCTTCGCATGCGAAGGGTGTGTCTGGATAAGTCAGGCATGATATGAATAGGCGCCCCGTCAAAGTCCATTGGCCCCCAGGCCTGGCGCAAGATCTCCTCTTTGATCGCGTAAAAGTGGACCCGGCACAGGACATCGCGAGGCGGGGAGTTGACAGTGGTCTGTGAGCGGACCCCCAGGACTCGATGGACCCGGTCCAGTTCCATGACCGCACCCAGTTCCATGACCGAATACCCCTCAGGCGCCGGTTGTTGCGTCTGTTACGGTTTTCACTGTCATCCAGTCTGAGAAAAGCCGTTGTAGTCTGTGCGCCCATGTCAGAGTGAGCCGACTCTAGGGCCAACATCCTTTGAGTGAGAGAGGCCGTAGTGTCTTCTAATGTGGACACAAGGCCATCTAGTGATGTCATCCTCTGTCCAATTTCTTGCACCTCCTGCCTGAGGGCCGCCACCATGGCTGCTGCCATAGCCTCCAGGTCACCCTTGGTGGTGAGCCGCGGGAGGATCTCTCTCCAGTCCCCCCGCCCCCCTCGATTGACAGGCGGTCTCTAGAGTCTGCAGACGGGAGAATGGGCGAGGGGATCAGGGATGATGGCCGGTCTCGATCGCGGGTCGGATCCACCGCGTCAGTAAGAGGCGCCGCCGCCGCTTTGGTCCGTGTCTTAGACGGAGTGGGGCCGCTGCCGCTGAACGGGTAGTCGCCATGTGGGCGAAGTGTCGGCGGGGGCGAAGAAGCCTGTCAGAGCGGATTGTCGGGAGCTCCGGGGTTGCACCTGGCTGCCCTGTGGTCAGGACATTATCATCACCTGGAGAGTGGGTTAGTGCCGGCCGGTGCAGAGCTCCAAGAAGACTCATCCTCATGGCGCCATTGTTAAGCCACGGCCCCAAAACAATTTATAGCAGCAAATACCAACATAATAACCTGCAGCTGCGAAAAAATATCTTCTTATCGACAAACTGAAATGGCATTGCTAGCTGCAGATCGCTGTCTATTGCTGATATTAGCGGTTTGCAGCGGCAAGGCATCATTGTTGCTGAGGCCCGGTGCAGACCTGAGCGATCGCGGATACGCGTCCCAGGATTGCGCGTTAGTGCACAATTGCAGACATCGATTGCTGCATGGCCTCATTGATTTCAATGGGGTGCATCCCGGGGACCCCAGTCACGCGATCCACCCAGCGCGACTGGGGTGCCATTTAAAAATAATGGCACCCACAGCGTGATCGTCGGTGATGGGCGACTCGGTGACCACGCGGTATCGTGCACAATTGCCGCACAGTTACAGATCCCCCAGGTGTGCACCGGCCCTGCCCCTTTTTGCGCGACAGGCAATTTCTACAGCGCGACAAATCGCGAAGCTGTGAACAGCTTCCATAGACTTCAATTCAATTCTGTGTTTTGTGCGATTCTGCGCGATAAACCGCCTAGGTATATCCCCCGTCTCAGCATTCACGTTCTGCTGTGATTGTGTAACAGGCTATTTTCGGAGTCGGAGCTTCCTTCTTGTACACTGATGAGCTGGACGGTGTGGCCGATTCCATTAATCAGAGATAGGGGGGGTCATTGTATGTATCCTGTGTTAACCTCCAGACTGACAGCTAACAGTGTGGAACAGGAAGCATGGGTGAAAAATCATACATAAAATCAGGTGCTAGAGACATGTGGCCGGCGTTAGTTCTGGCTTTGTGTGTGGGGTTGTGAAATGGTACCGCCTCACTTTCTCACCCCCCCTATTAGTTATGGTGCGGTCACGCAAGACGTATAGTTTTCAAAGGTGGGCGGTGCTATTATACGGTTGGTGGGCGGGACCTACGTGCATTTATACGGGGAGGCTTCGGTGCTGAGTCACAGTGACTGACAGCTGCTGGAAGGAGACTGCTAGAAACGTACATAATGCCTGTCAATGAGCCTGTGCTGGTCTATGTGGTGTATTGGTAAGTCCTCGTGTGCTGCTCTGTGTCCTATTATTACATTGCAGTCCCTCGTGTGCTGCTCTGTGTCCTATTATTACATTGCATGTGGTATTTGAGGGCTTTGAGAGGCTTTGGTTGCTTTCATGGTCTCTATAGTCCTAAGATAAGCCTATAGAGACCAACTGGAGCAGTTGCCCATGGCAACCATCAGTTTCTCTTTTTAGTTTGTTGAAAGAGAAGCTGGTTGCCATGGGCAACTGTTCCAAATTCTGTCCCA
Organism: Nanorana parkeri; assembly: GCF_000935625.1. Taxonomy (NCBI): domain Eukaryota; kingdom Metazoa; phylum Chordata; class Amphibia; order Anura; family Dicroglossidae; genus Nanorana; species Nanorana parkeri. The sequence continues at coordinate 1,339,993 of NW_017306489.1, forward strand.
GTTTTTATAGCCCCCACTATTGTCATGCACTGTCCTCAGGAAGGGTCATGTTTAATAACAATGGGGGGACTTTTTATCAAAACTGGAGCAGGCAGAATTTGGAGCAATCAGCATCTCTTTGGTTTGCTCAGGTAAGATTTGAAATAAGACAGAAGCTGATTGGTTGCAGTGCAAATCTCCAGTTTTTGTAAATCCCCTATTATCATGCACTGTCCTCAGGAAGGCTCATGTTTATTAGAAATACAAAATAAATGTTTGTTGGTGATGATGTCACA
>NW_017306489.1:1340293-1397191 GCF_000935625.1 Nanorana parkeri
CTGAAAAGTGTTTTCATAGGCAATAAAGATGCCGATCACCTGTCATAGTTCATAAAGTCAGGAGGAGCTGTCCCTCCATCTGGGGATGAACGGGGAGCTTTATAACCTGACGTGTGAATCTTTATTTCCACCTGTAGCATTCACTCCTAGAAACAATGTTCCCAATATCCTCCCACTGGCTATTCTGGGCGTCCGTCTATTGATACAATTCTCTAAGTGTTCTGATTGAAATGTATGTAGGTCAACCTTGGCCCTCCAGCTGTAATGAAACAAACCCATCACTCCTCTGCCCGTGGCTGTCAGTCTTGCAATGCCTCATGGGACATGTAGTTCCACAACAGCTTTGATGGCACGGTAGCATAACCGTGTGTGTTTACTGCAAAGCAAACAGGGCGTTTGCCTGGAGCAGCAATTTGCAAGGGGGCTGCAAAATATGCTGCCCCAAATCGGAGGGGAAAGCTGGTGCCGGGTGCACAAAATCAGACAGCCTCGGCTGCCTAATCAGGTGGCTGCTGGGTGAAAGAGGAGGCGGGGCCGAGGGAGATACGGCCCAGCCGGTGGAGGCTACAGGCGATTTTGAGGAAGAAGCTTCTGCGGCTCCAGGTTGCGGGAAGAATTGGCATGTCCTGGAAGCAGGCTGGGGAGCTGCAGGTAAGAGGAGCAGCATGTGTGCAGGGAATGGGACCCCTGCGCAGCCCATCATGGACAGTCAGGTAGGCTGTGCAGGGTTTCTGGTGGGGTTTGCGGGGACTCAAATGGGCTGTGCAGGGTCTTTCATCATCTCAGCCTGAGACCCTGCAGAGCCCACCAGAGATCCTTTACAGCCCACCTGAGACCCCGGCTTCCCTGCAACGCTAAGTGCAACCTGTCAGAAGCTGTATCCAGAGACTGACAGGTTACGCAAAATGTCATTAAGGGTTGCGACAAATTTAGATGGGTGGCTGTGGTTGTGCTGCGTTTCATCTTGCCTAGGGAAGCATGAAACCTAAATACACTGCTGCTATGGGGACTGGTCTAGCAGATGGGTGGGACAGAGGATCAGGTGATTATATTCTTTAGTTTCATCCCTAGAACAAAAATGTGCACTTAACTCTTGCATTCGGGATAGCCCCACTGCAAGGGTTAATTTGAACACCTCCTGCAGTTCTTTCAGGCACTGACCTGACGCAAGCTCACATCTTAATCTATTTAAGTTAGCAATTTTCAAAGGTTTTGAATCCAAAGGTTTAGAATGAGTTGGCAATGGCAGCCTCCATGAAGCTTCGGGTGAGGTTTCCTTAAGTTTGAATGGACATTGGTAAGATAAATGCTCTTTTCATGCCAGTGATGGGGTTATGTAACACGGTGGAGACAAAGCTTGGACAGGTGAGTGGCAGGCAGTCCTTTCTTTCAGGAGGCTGGGTCTTATGAGGGTGACAGGTTGTGGCTAGAAGCGTTTATGTAACCATTGTCACTAGGCTACCGAGGTGTGGTGAATGTGTTATGTTTGACATTTCCTGAGGCTGTATTACTAGCGTCTAGTTCTGGATCTATTTATATCTGACCTTCCTGATGTACCTGTACTGATCTCAATGACTTTGTGGTTGATAATGGCTCTGAATGGCAGCCATGTCTGTGGGAGGAGGGCTATTATGGGATCCCAATGCCTCTAACAGCCCTATGCATGTGGTAGAATAAAGCATGGCTGCCCCTGTGTGTTTCAGGACCAGTGGTGACAGGCTTTCATTTGATTCAAACCGGTTTTACATTCCCATAAAAGCCGATGGCAATTCAAACCCGAGTCAGGAGCTAAGCTGCAAGTCAACTGCACATGTCAAAGCCCAAAGCCAGAGGACACGGGGCCCGGTCAAAGCTATTAGCAGTAGGCACAGTAAAGCATGCCTCAATTCTTCACCAATTGTGGTAACCGGTGAGCACGTGGAGCCAATTGGTTGAAATTTTACCAAAATCTTGCTTACTGGGCTTTGTTGGATTCACCCAGGTGCATAATGCCAGAGACTTGTTTCTTTTCCATGCTGAGGTAGAGCAGTGAGCGTGTGAATGCTGCTAAATCTCCTCAACGTGTCCACTAAAGAGGGGGAACAGAAGGGAGCTTCAACTGTATTGAATGGGACTTGTAAAGTACTTCCTGTGTACTCGTTCCTCCTCAAGACTCTAGGTGCTCAGTTGGTAATTATCATTTCTGGTTAATTTTAGCTTCAGGGTTAAGTTGGGACGACTATAGCAAAATGTTAGTCTATGTATGGGGAAAGAAGGTACAGCATGTACATTACTGATGTAGGTGTGCTAGGCTTATTACAGTATTGACAAGCACAAAGGTGCAGTTGTCCTTCAAAACCAACTGGGCCAAAAGTCAAGGTGCCATGTACTGCCAGGGTTTAGAATTCTAGGAGGCTCAATAGAATACAAGGCTTAATTTATGGAGTAGGGCACTGCTAGGTTCCTGTACGGTTGCCTCAAATTTGAGGGTTCACTTTAAAGCAGATGTTGCAGAAACCAATTACCCTCTTATTGATTAGCCCCATGTGAGGTGCTTGCTGTGGAGGTCACTTGGCCTTCCTGTGAGAAAGTGGGAGGGTCCACAAATAAAATCTACAAAAGCTCCCTGCATTTTGTTATATCGGGTGGGGGATTGGATTCATTTTACTGCATGGTTGCTTTACATGTCGCATGCAATATTACTCTCTAGTGGCATTCTGTTGAAAAGCAATGGCATGTTGCATGTCTGCGGCAGATGAGGCAGGTTGGATCATGAAGCTGTGAGTGTAACTGACCATCACTTACAATTTCACCACTGCTTTCTATAATAAGCTTAGCCATACACTAAGCAGCGCTTTGCAATTGATATGCCCAAGTGATGAGTAGTTATTTTGCTAGCTGGATGAAGGACTTCGTACTGAGGGTGTTTGAGCCAACCTAGCCAAGCAAAAATACACAAGGTAGACCCAACATTCATAGTGACTTGTTACACTAGCGAGCCAATTGAGGACAGGCAGAGCTCATAGTCTCAAAGATCTTCAAGTCATGGGTAGCCTGAGCATTCCCTTCAGAAATGGCTGAGCAGTCTGCTTTAAATACAAATTGCAATGTTGCCTAACCACTTTTAGTGATGTAGAGTAGACCACGTGTCAAACTCAAGGCCCAGGGGCCGAATCCAGCCCACCAGGCCATTTCCTAGACTTCTACTTTCAGATGTAGGTATTAAGTTATTACTAAAACCAGTGATAATCGAATGCAGAGGCAATTGTGATTAAAGATTAGATGCATTTTTATATAGTCTTAAGGCCGTGACACACTGCAGGCAAAGCAGCGCGGAGCGGTGGCGCGCTGCCTTTGCGAGCAGTGTGTCATGTAATTTTCTCCTCGGCATGTCAGCTTGTGACAACTCGCGGAGCTGAGCGTGCCGAGATGAACAATTTCAACTTCAGCCAATCGGCTCGATTGTTACGGACGAGCCGATTGGCTGAAGGTGCTGTCAATCATCTGACTGCACTCAGCTCACACACTGCACGCAAAGCTCCGTGCCGGATAGCTTTGCTTCGCTCTGCACGGCTTCGCGTGCAGTGTCACGGCCTTTACAGATACTTTTGAGGGCAACCATAATGTTGATGTTGTCCACGATTAAATTGAGTTTGACACTCCTGATGTAGACCAATGTTACAAAAAAAAAATACTTCTTGTACTTGCAGGAGTGATAAATCCCCAAACTGTTTTATTTCTCAGGGTTTTTGGTGGTGAGATGTGTGCTGAATGTCACAGGTCTGCACTCCTGTCACTGCAGGACTAAGTCTTGCTTTTCTGGTTGGGTTTTGTGAAGGACAGTATAGTGGAAGGAGTGACTCAAAGATGGGTGTACTCTATCTTGGGGAACTTTCTTATTTTATTTGCCACAATAAGAAGCAAGACTCAGCTAAAGTATTCCTTCTCGGTGGACACTTCCCCCTCACAGATATAATGCATTTATAGAAAGTAGCCTTGATTTGAGTCATTATAAGAATATCAAACTGTTCTTAGTGACAATAGGAGTGTTCACTGTCCTCTTACCACTGCAATGTGGGGGAGTGAAAGGAGGAAAGTTGGCGCTATAGGCTCAAAGTGTGACTGTCTCTCCTCCAGATCCACTTCTGAGGTGCAGTGCTGGCTCACTGTTGCCATATAGAACATTCTTTGAACAAGGTACTGAACATGTTGCTGCCCCTAGTATATTGGTGGCATTACTGTTCTTTCCCATGTTCTGCAAATCCTAAAATGTGGATCCAAAATTGGTTTAGTCATATGGTGTGACTTTAAACCAGACCTATTGTCCGCTAGAGTAGAGCGTACATGGAACGGCTCCTTTTTTGAAGTTTGGAAGCTATTGGAGTAGCATGAAGTCCAAATAACAGGCATTTTCAGAAGGGGAGGCTCAAGAAGGGTAGCGTCCATAGGTCTCGGTACAACTTTTTCCTTACAATGAAACCATGTGACTTTTGTAGGTCAGTAGTAATGTAGTTGGGGGTTTCGGTGTTTTAACAGTTCATTAACACAATTTTTTATTTATGGAGTCTGAGATTAGGTTTTATAATGCGTGCTAGATTCAGTTTTATGCTACTTTTCTGGTCATCACAAGTACAAAGGGTTAGATGATGACCGCTTTCTAGTCAAATGCAGGAACCAGTTTAAAGCATATCCAAACTGTATAAAAAGAGCAGATCGTTAATTTTTTTTGTGTTTTTTTTTTTTTCTTTTAGTGGAGCCTGAGGGTACCAGCCCAAGGTAAGACTCTTCTAATATGGTTACAGGGCTTGAGTTTCTTAATTTTAGACTGTTCTTCCACAATCATGACGATCCATGACTTCCTCTCCCGCAGTGCTGGTTCCTGCAGATTATGGGGTCATCTTGGCCCCTAAAATGGGTAGATCAAAAAATGCATACCACATCGTCATGTCATGCCCTGCTGTAACCTCTATGGGTAAAGTTGCAATGATGGCTCAGTAGGTTCAGCTCTACAATGCTGAAGCTTACAGATTCTTAATGTTGCACAAAGCCAAGCTTGGTTATATACTTGGGTCTTGCATGGGTCTATCCTTTTGGCACGGGTGCTGTCATTCCGCTTACACCACTGCAGAACTACATTTACTTCCGTGAAATGCATTACATTTCCAAAAGAATTGTACCTTGGTGCAACAGTTTTTAAAAATCTACTGTCAGCATATAGTTACTAGAACTCAGTGACCTTATCAAGACATGGGGTATGACCCATTGAAACAAATCTGTGATGTTCTGGATATTTGCCTGAAAAGACAATAAAACCTAGAACCAATGAATGTCCTGTTTGGGTTGTTGCTAATAGGCTGATTTGCTTAATGGGTTCTTGTTTGATTCCACTCTACTCCACCCAAATTCATGTAATAGGAATAAAAAGAAATCCCTGCTAAACTGAAGTATTTCACTCATACAGTGGATCCTCTGTTTGCAGGGTTCAGAAAACCTCTAATCAGCGGAATGGGGGTGCTCTGAGCAGACTGTATTTGGGGCTTGGCAGTCTAAAGTTTTTACTGTTACATTTGCTACGTAATTTATAGATTGGGAGAACATGGCGGGTTTTAAATACACAGCAGTATGTGTTCTGACAGACTGATCTGTTCTCTATGAGGGGAGGGTCAAAGTCCTGGCCACATGTATGCAAGGGAAGATTTGGTTTTCTACTGCTTCTAGGAAAATGAATCATTGGCAATGGAGGTGCGTGTGTGTTAGTGAGACCCTGGTTGGTTCTTTAAACACTCTTTATAGTGCTTTTGTATATACACTGCCCCACTAAAAGTCACAAACATTTCATTGGACCGCCTTTAGATTTGATTACGGCACGCATTCACCATGACATAATTTCGATACGCTTCTGCGATGTCACAACATTTTATCTTTTAGATTGTAAGCCCTCACGGGCAGGGCCCTCCTTACCATCTTGTCTTAAATTGTATTGTGACTGTAATGTCTTCCTTATATTGTAAAGCGCTGTTCAAACTATTGGCGCTATATAAATCCTGTATAATAATCAAAAGTTGCATTAACTTTTCACCAAGATCTTGTAGTGGTGATGGGAGAGTCGGACCTGTGTAAAGTCTTCTCCAGCACATCCCAAAGATTCTCAATGGGGTTAAGGTCTGGACTCTGGTGGCCAATCCATGTGTGAAAATGTTGCCTCGTGCTCCCTGACCCACTCTTTCATAATTTGAGCCCCTGACTCCTGGCATTGTCATTTTAGAATATGCCCAATGTGCCATCAGAGTAGAAAAAAATCAATTGATGGAAAAACCTGGCCGCTCAGTATATACAGGAAGGCAGCTATATATTTTGGTGGGGACATAACATTGCTGAACCTAGACCTGACCAACTGAAGCAACCCCAGATCATAACACTGTCTGAAATCCAGGTCACTTTTTTTGACTGGGCAGTGTATGTTTATAGTTGGGGCTAAAATAGTCTGAAAACTAAGACTGTGCTACTTACCTGTGTCTGTTTGTGTAGGTGCATTAATACATTTTTATTTTTCATTTTAGTTTCAGCAGTTAAAGAAGGACCTGGAAAAACGGTTCCCAGGGCTGCTGAAAATTGTAAGTTCACATTCCTGAAGTCTAAATTGTGTAAACTATTGAAGTATGGCAGTAAACCTCCTAATCTGGGTAATTTATTTCAGGATGGCGAAGGTACCCCAACTGCTACAGGATGGCTTGAAGTGAAGGTTAATGGAAAGCTTGTGCACTCCAAGAAGGTAAGGGAAGTCCTAATTCTGCTAGGCTTCATTTGGTCGCTACAGGTTTCTTTAGTTGGAAGGTTATCCATATACTGCTGAAAGGTGGCACAGGGTGGTGGGTCCAGAATATAGTAGAAATGTTTTGGTCTGCACCGCGCTTATAATTACTGTGAACATTTGGCCTACAGAATCTAAAGCCTCATGGTGGACCTAGAAGGCTGTAACGTGCCACCTCTAAATTGGCATCCCCTACTGTTCTCTAAAAGTTCCATACACTTCTCAAAACATTTTTCTTAACATTGAACTCCAGGAAAAATACCTGAATTGGGGCTTGGTAGGACCTCTTTATAATCTTCTGTACAGTGAACTCAAACTGGAAGAGGGCACATGAGTGGGTGAGTGGGTGAGTGGGTGAGTGGGTGTGTGGGTGAGGGGGGGGGGGGGGGGGGGGGCGTGCAATCAGGTGTGTTCTATGCACATGTGCTGACTTTCTTACTGCTTCTCATTGAGTTTCCATAGGCTGTGGCTCAGCAGGTGACCTAGCATATCTGCTCAAAGTGGAGCTGAAGTGGATTTTCAGATCTCCCATCTGTTGTGCAGCACCTGGGATTCTCTGTTCTCTTGGTTTCAGCTCCTCTGAAAGCACAGTACAGAGGTTATAGGCTTTCCACACCTTACCAGTATGTTGTCATTCTCCTACATGACGCAGTGATGGTCAATGGCTGTAATGCCAATGTGGCCCTCCCAGTCCTGCCCTGTGTGCTTCCATCTCATTTGATTGACTGTTGCCTCTTTTAAAAACAGTTACAAGTGGCTTTTGCAGGAGACCTCCTTGTAGTTTATGAAACTGCTCCCAAACATTTTTTTTTCTCTTTACCTAGATTTTAACTTTAACACTGCAGTAGGAGGTTATGCTGATGAGACCCGGGGTGGTAGGAGAATGCATCGCTGGCTCTAACATGGTAGTGGGCAGGATTTGGTAGAGAGCAGATATGAGATGCATCTAGAAGTGGCATAAAACCATGAGCAAGAAATGATACGGATATAGGGCTACAAAGTTTTCCCCTGCATGTGGGGGCTCTATGGCCTTCATCCATATTCTAAGGGCTCACTGCCCATATGTGAGCTATAGATATTTTATTAAACTTTTTTTTTTCCTCCCATATCCACTAGAACGGCGATGGCTATGTGGATAAGGAGTCCAAGCTGATGAAAATTGTGGCAGCAATTGAGGCTGAATTGAAGAAATGATGGCGTTAGGGACGTGGGGCTAACTACAGCTTGAGCAGTGATGGTAAGTTATGCTGAGGCTTTGGTCCTCGTGTACAGAAGCTTGGAAAGAAGTGTTGCCTAGGGCGGCTAATCTGATTCCAGATGTTGGGCAAATACCACTATGGGTTTTGTTAGAGACTTGATGTCCAAACATGGAAGTTATTATACAGACGCATGTGCTGACCTACTTTTACTTATATTCCAGAGTTATTGCCTTCCAGACCCCCCCCCTCCCACCTCTGAAATGTATTGGCACCTACAGGTGGAGCACAGTAATATGGAGCACCTGCTAGGATACAAATATACAGTGTCCACCTGTTGCGTTTGCTCAATCATGAGACATGATGACACGTGACAATCATATTTATCCTTGATTTACTAGAATTGCCCAACTCGCACAAGGATGCACCCAGTAAAGGGTGGAGGCCTCTGTTGCATGCACTTATTTTGGTGTGGTGTCTCGCAAAGTCAAGATTAGAACAAACGGAGGTGTCACCAGAGTCCAAAGGAGATTTTATTGCTAAAAGCATCAAAGAGTGCCGATGTGTTTTGGGGACAAATGTAGAACCTCTATCAGGGCTCCAAGTGCTCTTTCAAAAGGGGAATACCTGGACTTGGAGAAAGTTGCACTGATGGTGACCACAAATGAGGACTCATGCAGCAGTCGGCAATGCAACTCTTCTTTGTTTTGGTTGCACCTCCCCTTTTTTGTATGCGCTTAACATGGGCTTTTATGTGTGTATGCGTTTTGTAGTTCAGTGCATTTCAGACCAGGCAAAATGAGACATGCAGTATTTCTGGTCTGGAACAGACTGCGCTGGTGTGAACAGAGGCCAGAAATGGCATAGGGATGCATTTTGTGTCTGGAAATTGTCTGGATGTGGTGTGAATGGGCCCTTAGCCAGAATAGGCAACCCTGGCATGCCAGCTGTGCTGAGACTACTATTTGCTTCTGGAGTTCTGAGGTGGATTACCCCTGGCCTAAGCAAATATTCCCACAACCTCCTCACTATCATCCGTGACCTCAGTTTCATTTTCTAATGTTGATTCTCCGATTTTCCACATTTTGGAAGGATTTCATGCAGCTGAACTTGAAAGAATCGCTGGCATTTGGGTTAATTTGAAGTGAACAATGTTCTTGATTGAATATTTTGAATAAATGCCTCGCGGCACGAGAACGGCGTGGTTGCCTTCTGTAGCTTGAATGTCTTCATAATCGGCCTTATGTATGAAATGGAGGGGACTTCTGACCCGGGCCTGCACTCTTGCACACAGACGCATTATGCTGATTCATAGGAACATGGAAATTTAACTATATCCGGTTTGAGATTATGGACACTAATACACAAACCACAAGGCCCCATATCTGTAGGTTAAAGGTGCCCATACACTGTACGAGAATCGCGGGAAATCCTGCGATCGTACGAGAATCGTACAGTGTATGGAAGGCGTGCGACAGTTTCTACTGTACGGTCTCTACTGTACGGTCGCATGTCTTTTGTTGAACAAACGTGCTCGAAAACCCGCCGAGAATCGTACGATTGTCGGTGGGTTTCTAGCCTGCTCGTCCGATAGCTGCGGAATGGGCCGGTGTGCGCACACTGCCCGTTCTGCATTGCGGTCATCGGAAGCCCGCCCCTCAGCGGGGCAGGCTTTCGATGATCGCAAGTACGATCTGCCCGTCCAAGATGGGCAGATCGTACGAGCTTTCAATAAGCATACGACCATCGCAAGACAAAAGTCTTGCGATGGTCGTAAGGTGTATGGGCACCTTTTTAGATGTGATCTAGGGATTCCTGTGTCAGGAACTTGCGTTTTTCCTGCAGCAGGAATCCCTAATCTGGTGTTTACAAGCAGCAGCTGTCACCCGTTCAAGTTAATAATCAGGTAACCGCAGCTTCATGTAAACGCCTGCCCACGGCATGTAGTGGTATGTGATATGATTACATTTGGTTAGGAATCGATTACTATCCCCGGACGCAATGATTGCGCATCCAGGGAGTGTTGTCTAACCGCATGTAGTAATATCACATACCATTACATGCAGTGTGCGGGCGTTTACATTCAGCTGCTGTCACCTGATCATTAACTTGAACGGGTGACAGCTGACGCTTGTAAACATCAGATTAGAGATTTCTACTGTAGGGGAAAACGCAAGTTCCTGACTCAGGAATCCCTAATCACACCTAAACTTGCAGGTGTGAATGTTGCCTAATACACCCCCTACGTACACATAAAGATACTTCCCCCCCCCCCTGCACAAATAAAATACACCCCCCTGTACATACACAAAAAAAATACACCCCCCCTGACACACATAAAATAGCACTGCCCAGTCCCCCCTGCACAACCACATGTAAAATGTAATACAGAGCCCCCTCCTCTTTTTGCAGGGAGAAGGCACGATCCTTGGATTGATTGGTGCGGGCCACATAGTACCGGCTCGTGGGCCACAGGCCGGTACTTTGAGACCACCGCTCTAACCTGTTCTTGTTGAGCTCCATCCCTTACACAGGGCTACGGGTTGGCAGGTAGAAGGACCATGACCAACTATAGCAGGAAAAGTTCAGATTTGCATAGAACTTTAGCTGCCTTGATCCTTGAATTAAAGAATCATTTTGACATTTTTTACAGACTGTACGGTTTCTTATCAAAGCTGTTCTCTACCCCTACCCTCAGTCTTGTACAGTTGTACCAGCTCCTCTCCTGGACTCAAATGGCTTCCTCCTTTTTTTTTTTTTTTTTTTTCCCCACCCTGCGAGCTTCTGACAATGCATTAGAAGCGGCAGCAGGTCGGAGGCTGCCTCATTCCTAGCTGGAGGACATTCGGCAGCATCAAGCTCTTTCTTGGCCCACCACTTCCATTGGATTTAAATGTTTAGTCCTGAAGGCTCCGTGTCACATGTGGGCAGTCCATGTCCATGCAGCCTGCCTAGCAATGCCCACTCCTTCAGACTGAGATCACCCATCAAGGCATCTTGATATTTGCATAGCTCCTCCCAAAAGCTAGCCCGCTGCTTATATTAGGGCTGAGGGCTCTTGAGAGAAGAGTACTGAGGCAGGGTGAGGCAGAAAAGCTATGTACAGCACCCTGCTGACTCCTCCCACCATCCATTAATCTGCCTGCATTGTGCAGAGACCCAGTGATGGCATTTCCTGTTCAAAATGAAGTGTATATAATGTAAACTGGCTTTATATAAAAATGTTGCTGGAGGAACCAGGAAAGGCAAAATATAAGCAGATTAAACTTCCGTTTCTATTTAAAAAAGAACTGCAGGCAAACTTTCTTTACCTTTTTGTAGTGGGGCTACCCCAGCACTGCAAGGGTTAAGTGCTCACTTTTGTCTAGGCATTAAAATAAAGTTGTTTGCCTGATCCGCAGAGCCGGTGTGTGCTTGGACCGGTCCCCTGAGCCTGATCCGCAGAGCCCGTGTGTGCTTGGTCCGGAGCCTGATCGGCAGAGCCCGTGTGTGCTTGGTCCGGAGCCTGATCGGCAGAGCCCGTGTGTGCTTGGTCCGGAGCCTGATCGGCAGAGCCCGTGTGTGCTTGGTCCGGAGCCTGATCGGCAGAGCCCGTGTGTGCTTGGTCCGGAGCCTGATCGGCAGAGCCCGTGTGTGCTTGGTCCGGAGCCTGATCGGCAGAGCCCGTGTGTGCTTGGTCCGGAGCCTGATCGGCAGAGCCCGTGTGTGCTTGGTCCGGAGCCTGATCGGCAGAGCCCGTGTGTGCTTGGTCCGGAGCCTGATCGGCAGAGCCCGTGTGTGCTTGGTCCGGAGCCTGATCGGCAGAGCCCGTGTGTGCTTGGTCCGGAGCCTGATCGGCAGAGCCCGTGTGTGCTTGGTCCGGAGCCTGATCGGCAGAGCCCGTGTGTGCTTGGTCCGGAGCCTGATCGGCAGAGCCCGTGTGTGCTTGGTCCGGAGCCTGATCGGCAGAGCCCGTGTGTGCTTGGTCCGGAGCCTGATCGGCAGAGCCCGTGTGTGCTTGGTCCGGAGCCTGATCGGCAGAGCCCGTGTGTGCTTGGTCCGGAGCCTGATCGGCAGAGCCCGTGTGTGCTTGGTCCGGAGCCTGATCGGCAGAGCCCGTGTGTGCTTGGTCCGGAGCCTGATCCGCAGAGCCTGTGTGTGCTTGGTCCGGTCCCTGGAGCCTCTCTCCGCTGCAGTGGTCTAAGGTCCCTGAGTCATCACGTTCTACAGTCTATAGGACTTAAGGATGCCAAGGGAGATATCATGGCTGGAGCGTAGGAGAGGGAGTGCTGTCACAGCCAGCCGGCTCTGAGGGTTGGGTGAGTAACTGTGGTTTTTTCCCACCTAGGCAAAAATGAGCACTTAACCCTTTGTAGTGTGGGGGTAGCTCCACTGCAAGGATTCAAAAAAAATTTCCCCCTGAGTTCTTCCTTTTATGATTTGCTTCAATTGCTCCTAATATATTTTCGGTCTGTTCTAGGTGGAAGGATCTTTGCTTCTTTCATCTTTTCCGAACGCTTCATGACGGGAAAAGTTAAAACGCCACCAGGCGAGGCGGCTCCCAGATAAACTGCGATGGTGTGACTCAAAATACCTGTGTAAGAAGCCTCAAATGGAAGCTGGCACTAGACATGAGCTTGATGCAGCAGCATCGCTCATGGTGAAGGTGGAAGGTACAAAGCTGGGGCCCACTAATTAAGTGACAGTGCTGGTGTCCTGTGTGTGAGGGCACTACAAGGGTCAGCAGTCCCTGTTCATTAAATGGCCAGGGACTGCTGACACTTGTCGTGCCCTCACACACAGGACACCAGCACTGTCACTTAATTAGTGGGCCCCAGCTTTGTACTGTGGCATGCATCAGGGTTAAAATCATTAATATTATTATGCTCCAAATCCCATGAATGCATCTGCTTCTAGAAGTCATTCCTGTGGCTATTGGTCTTGCAATGCCTAATGGGATTTGTAGTTCCACCACAGCAAGGAGAGGGCTACCTCCTGGTACCAAATCCCTAATTTATGTATTGCTATATGGGTCCTAAAGTGGGAAACTGTTGGCAGCCCTTTGTCTGGCTTCTTGATGAACCGGCCCCAATGCGTTCAGTAGGTGGCACTTTTGGCAGCTTCTCGCCTGATATCCTTTGATCACAAAAATCAAAGGAGCCGAGTGAAATATTGTCAACTGAATACTAACAGCTGCCAATTGGTTGCAGTCACTGGTCGTGTATTCTGACAGCTGCATACCCACCACTGTTAGTCTTTTCCACCAGCAGTGCCGTAACAAGTGGTAGCACCATTGCAGGGGTGACACCAAAATGACTGACACTCAGTTTTGAGACCGAGAGCCCAACAGTGTCAGGAGAGAGGCAGGGACCCGGTGGCATACCTCATCCCACTGGGTGTTTCAGGGGTCCAGACCAGCTGACAATGGTGTTGTGTGAACAGCACTGGAAATGCTGCAATGTAATAGAACATAATGGAATGCACATTGGAACATTTTGTTATAACGTTATTCATTCTGCCATCTCCCTCAATCAGTGGAGAGTTGTGCTGCTGGTTCAGCAGAGTTCAGGGGGGAACCAAACGGTAACAAATCAGGCAATTTTATACTTGACAGGCTGAAAATTTTTACGCATATGGAATACATTTTGACGACAATGCATACAGTACACTCATTGTATTATGTAGCATTTTCCAAATGGGCATATTTATTGGGCATGACCCCCCCCCCCCCCCCCCCCCATTTAAAAAAAAAATAGGTTATGAGATGACATGTTCTGTAAACTTTTATCTTTCAGCCATCTGGGGCTACCACAGCATTTTACCGGGACATAAACCATTTAATAAAGCTCCACCTGGAGGGGTTAATATATCAAACTGAAGCTACAGGGTATCATTCTAGTGAGGACATAGATGGTTCATGTATTCATAGTGCTGTTATGGAGTGATGGCATCTCGGTTGTCACCCTCGGTATAAGAGAGCACCAGCACTCACAAACTTCATAGTCTGAATTTTTGTTTCTTATTGAACATTTGTCATCAAAGCCAACATTTCGGGGCCATGCAGGGTCCCTTCATCAGGGTGTTGTCTATGTTGCCCTGATGAAGGGACCTGCATGGCCCCAAAATGTTGGCTTTGATGTTGCATGTGACAGGTGTTTTAATAAAGAACAAAAATTCACACTTTAAACCTTTTGAGTGTTTGATCTTCTATGCAATGCCTTGAGATTACATAGTGCCATCTGTATTATCACTGCGAGCACCACAACTGTGGAAGGATATAACGCCATATGGAGCGCAGCTGATCTACTACAAAACGATCAGTTGTCACCCTGTCCCATGCCCCCTGGTTAAGGTTACAAGCAGACATTCAGACACTTTGCACAGGCATGGCCCATAGTCTCCAGCAGGAAGTCTATCTAGGGTAGTGATGTTTAGCAGAGTGTGAGTGCATGTAGATGGGAATGAATTGACTGCAGTAGATCAGCAGCACTGAGGTGTGTGTAAAAGTTCATGGTACTAGAACACGTCGGTTGGTTAACCATTAACCTGCTGGTCGTTATCAGTTTAGGGGAAGAAACTAAAGTACGTGCAGAGTAGTCACACGCACATTATATTGGTTGGAATCGATAAAGGTAAATAGTTTACATGTGAGTGGAAATTCGGGTCAGGAAGATGGCTAGAGTGGTGTGGGAAGCACAGACTCGCAGAGGGAAAGAAGCAGAAGCAAGAGTGAGATGCTTGCACAGTGAGCCAAACAATGGTGACATCATAACCTCATGAGACCAGCAGTAAGAAGCAGCTTAAATGATCTCACACTCCAGCTATAGAGGCCACTGCCATCAGGGAATACCGTTTCCATAAAGGGGTGCACTTGGTCAGCAACAATGTTGAGGTAGGTGGTGTCAGTAACATCCACATGAATGGGAGGACCCAAGGTTTCCCTGCGGAGCAAATGCCCAAAGCATCACAATGCCTCTGCCACCTTGTCTTATTCTTCTCATAGAACATCCTGGTGCCATCTCTTCCCCAGGTAAGACACATACACCCACACCCCTACACCTGGCCATCCACATGATATAAAAGAAAATGTCATTCATCAGACCAGGCCGCTGCCTTCCATTGCTCTGTGGTCCAGTTCTGATGTTCATGTGCCAATTGTGGGTGCTTTTGGGGGTGGACACAGGTCAGCATGGGCACCCTGACTGGCTACGCAACCAACTGCAATGCACTGTGTGTTCGGACACCTTTCTATCGGAACCAGCTTTAACTTTTTCAGCAAATTGAACTACAGTAGCACTTTTATTGGATCGGACTAAACAGGCCAGTTTTCGCTCCACTTGTGCATCATGACCCTGTTGTGTGTTCACTGGTGTTCCTTCCTTGGACCACTTTTGGTCGGTCCTAACCACTGCAGACCAGGAACATCCCACAAGAGATGCAGTTCTGGAGTGGCTCTGACATAGTCTACACATCACAATTTGGCGTTTGTCAAAGTCGCTCAAATATTTACACTGCTTCCAACGCATCAACTTCAGTGACAAAATGTTCACTTGCTGCCTAATATATCCCCCCACTTCCAGGGGCCATTGAAAACCAGATAATTTGTTATTCACTTCACCTCTCAGTGGTCATAATGTGCTGATCCGTGTAGGTCACAAGTGAAACCAATTGGTAAGCTAATTCTAAGACAGAGACACATTTATTAAGCAACTTGGTGACAAAATGACATGCAAATTATCCTGCCTCAAACTGAGTAAAACCCCTGGGCCGGAAACCTTAAGCACCTGAGACAGATTTGCAAAAGTCTGAGATTTGGCGAAGATGACGACCTGTATTGAGCAGAAGTACAATAAGTGGTTACCAGGGGTGTAACTAGAAATTGGGCCCCATAGCAAAATGTTATATGGGGCCCCTGCGATTTCTAGTTATTCCCCTTGCAGAGCCCACCATAGAGTCTCTATGGTGGGGTCTCAGGTGGGCTGGTCACACCCCTGCACACCTCTTACCTGTCAGCCCCGATCAACTGTCCACGGGCGATGGCGGGCCCCACTTCCTCCTCCGCTGCCGTGGCTGGACCCAGCCTTCTCCACTGCTGCTGCCTGTCACTGACTCCGTATTGGCTGTGAGGAGGAACTTGCCGCTGAACAGATCACTGACAGGTTGTCAGTGATCTGAACAGTGGCGCATTCCTCCTCAGAGCCGCCAGTGATAGCCAGCAGCCTGCGATGCCATAGCGACCCAGGCGGCCTGCACGGCATCAGGAGAACCCCTTTGTGCCTCGTCCTGGTTGGGCCCCATAACGGCCGCCTGGGTTGCTATGGCGATTGTTCTGCTACTGTTGGTTACATCAAGTTTATTGTAGTGCAGTGCTTCTTTGGAACATCGGAGTGGGGTAATTTATGAAGATATAAGAAGATGGCCTGTATTGAAAAGAAGTACAATAAATTAGTGAATGGGTCAGATTTATTATGTTGCAGTTCTACTTTACACAGTGGAGGCGGTCATTTATGAATCAATCTCTACTCATCTTATAATAAAGCTCACTGCTCCTGTTCAGCATTGCCTTGCTGTACTATAGAATCGATAAATATTCCCCATTGTATCTGTGTGATAACAGAAATAGCAAATTCACTCCTTTTAGAAGTAAATAGTGTAAGGTAGAAATCAAAGAATTCACATGTACGTATTTTCAGGGTCTTTAGCTACAGCTCCATAATTCAGCAGGTAAGTAACAGAAGATGTATTGCAAGCAATCAACTATGGCATACTAAAATTGGAAGGGTAAGTATTATAACTTGAGTGCAGGGTGCCATTTTCTTTTCTAGTAACGCTCTAAAGAGAAGGAATAGACAATATCTAGGGAAATGTTCCACTCAGCAAGCATGGAAGAGATATATGACACTTTTATATTTGACTTTACTGAAAAATCCTTTTCTCTACATTGATGTCAGGCGGCACGGGAAGACTCATGACCGGTCTAAGTGTCATTCTAAGAAGCCCTGCACTCATCTTTGCCCTCCAGCCAGAAGTGTGAATACTGGTAGTGCAAGGATCTAAAAAAAATAAGGTTCTATGGGTAAGTGAATTAATTGCGTAAAGGTACATTGAGGCTAAGCATGGTCACATCCTGAGCCCCCAAAATCCACCCCCCACTTACCTGAATTGCAGGGTTCTCCTCCCTGCAGGCTGCTGTAATGTTTTGAATGTGGTAACACAGAATAAAAATGGCTATATACTGAGCTATAAGAGACACACAACACACAGAATAAAATGGCTATATACTGAGCTATAAGAGACACACAACACACAGAATAAAAATGGCTATATACTGAGCTATAAGAGACACACAACACAGAGAATAAAAATGGCTATATACTGAGCTATAAGAGACACACAACACACAGAATAAAAATTAGCTATAAGGAGAGCTGTAAGAGACACACAACACACAGAATGCAAATGGCTATGTACAGAGCTATAAGAAAGTGTTACAACACATGGATGACTTTCCAAAATGTTTGTATGGCTGAAAATTGCCTGTAATTATGGTCTGATTGCTGCAGTCATTTGCGCCGGCCTCCTTTTTACTGACTTGACGTTGAATTTAAAAGTAAAGTTGTGTGTTGCTGCGACTCCCTGCGATTGATAGCTAGCAGCTACTGTAAATGCAATTGATCCCAGGGAACTGCAGGTCGATTGCACATACAGGTGAAACTCGAATAATTAGAATATCATGCAAAAGTAATTGCAGTCATTGCTGCAAAAGGGGCCCAAACCAAGTACATACGCATGCTTGTACTTTTCAGAGGTCCGATATTGTTCTATGTACAATCCTTGTTTTATTGATTGCATGTAATAATCTACTTTTTTGAGGTTGTGGATTTGGGGTTCTTGGGGTTTTCATGAGCTGTAAGCCATAATCATCACAATTATGACAAATCACGGCTTGAACTATCTTGCTTTGCATGTAATGAGTCTATCTCATATATTAGTTTCACCTTTTAAGTTGCATTAGTGAAATAAATGAACTTTGCACGATATTCTAATTATTCGAGTTTCACCTGTACACTTGATTGACGATTGCAATACAAATCAATGGGAAGCAGGCTTGTACAAATGATCGTGGCAATCCACAACCAGCTGTTTTCAAGTTTCAGCCATAGTTTTAGTATAGTCAAGTCCAAAAACAGGGAGTCATAACCAAACAACATGTCTTTAAAATAAAAAAGATCAGCCGCAGCCCGCATGCTGACTAAACCCCCTCAATACAAAACTTAAAAAAAAAAGTTCTGCCTGGGTTTTAGGCTTTAAAGAGTTAGGCATTAAAGAGACCCTGTCACCTTGCCCATTCAGGCCCTAATCAAAGTGTCTTTGCAAAGGGGCCCTCCTGACCATACTTACACTCATCTTTCCAGCAATTCTACGCTCCCCTGTCTTGCTAGGGTCCAGCAGCCAGTCACTAGGCCCAAGTACTTTCACGTGACAGAGGGAGTGAGGTCACTGCGCTCCTTAGCGTCCGACACCATCTGACACTGTGTATTTTTGTGCTAACTGTCACAGAGAAAAGCTTGGTGGAAGAACATTTGGAAAGTGAATATCTATGGGACGCGAGGGGAGCTTTGCAAAAACTTTGTACTGAATAGAGATGAGGCTGAGCTTGGTGGGAACCCAGTTTGCTTGAGTTTGTTCAAGCCCGCTCAAAACTATGGCTGCCACCCCATCCTCCCGACCCACCCAGGTGCAGAGAGGTGCATTCCCCACCCTGCAGCAATATGTCAGGGGAGGAAAAGTGCCCCCGGCGCAACTGTCACCATTGATTGAGCCAGGAGGAGAGGGTTGCAGTCATAGTTCTGACCATGATAGGATGAATTCAGGTGAGCTGGGCACACACCAAGCCTAGGCTCATCTTTAGTCTTGAATAGGGAAGGTGACACTTTCTCCTAGATTGTAAGCTCTCCTGAGCAGGGCCCTCCTAACCCTCTTGTATTGAATTGTATTGTAACTGTACTGGCTCCCCTTTATTTTGTCAAGCGCTGAGCAAACTGTTGGTGCTATATAAAACCTGAATAATAATCTATTTAAGCATGCATTGAAACCAAACAACTGTCTGTGCTTTACGCTTATATTTCTAATGTTGAGCCCTGGGGGCTGAACGAGAGAAATCAGTCCGGTCTCTTCTCCATGCTAAACAGCATGTATGGAGGAATTGCTGTTGTATTCACATAGTCCGCGCCTGTGGCTGTCTGACTACCTGAATAGTACTGGCTCCAGTCACTTGTCATCCAACAATTTTCCACCTGGTTCCTTCGATTCGGCCACCTTTGGCTCAAATTTGGGCCGATTCAACAGGAATCAGACACAATTTGTGCCATGTATGGCAACTTCTAGTCCAGTTGGACAGTTAAACACAGATAGTCATGAAAAAAAATGGACATCATTGACCCCAGGGCTCAAAATTTCAAGTCCTGAGCTACTAGCCAGGCCTTAAGAGTTACTCGCCACCAGTTGCCCCACCTAACCGCAACCCTGCCTCGGCCTTAACTCCGCCCCTAAACCCACCCTCTTAAATTATCTTATGAAATTACACTTTTAAATGTTGAAGGCAGAATAAAGTTACAAAAATAAATATTAACAACAACAAATAAATATTAACAACAACAATATAAATACCCTCCCCTCTGTTCTCTGCCTCCCCCCATATAAAATAATACCCCACCGTTCTCTGCCCCCCACATATAAAATAGTGGAGTAGGACATGGTAGCTGAAAATCTGAAGTAGGGTTGCCACCTTTTGTTCAAGCGAAACCCGAACATACTCTAGCGACGCACTGACGTTTTTTGGGGGAGAACGAGTCGTTGCTTATTCATATGTAATAGAGCCACCCATTACTATGTAAATATCACAGTTGAGACTATTTTTAGTGGCGGGCCAGTAGCCCCTATCTTAATTTTGGTTGCCCCTGTCTGCCTGACAACTTGTGTCCGGGTTTCTGCTGCCATGAAACCCGGACACAGCATTCAAAACCCGGACTGTCCGGGTGAATCCTGGACAGGTGGCAACCCTAATCTGAAGCCGTGTGGCACCTTGGAGCAGTAACATTCTGAGAGAGGTTCTAACCTTTCTTTGCTGTATCCAAAGCTAAAACAACATTACTGGGTTGTGTTCTAGCCTATGAATATCACTTTAGAGCCAGCTGGGCATGCACAATTGCATTGTGGGAACATGCATGCTTATACCTAGGGGAAGGAGAGAGAGGCGCTCTGTAGACTTCTGAGTGCACACTACTTTTGGGGAATAAAATAGAGAATACTTGAGGATCCAACCCAGCTGACCAACTCTCACCAACAATCAGAGAAGGTTTACAATGCCTGATCTAAGGCCTCATTACCAGTGGTTAAGAACAGATGTTTGGCCCTGGACTCAATCTATCTGCATCCAGTGTCGGACAAATGTCCCCAACAGCAGGTAACTGCTGAATGTGCGGATACATGCTTACAGCCCCGGCTCCTTTCAGTCTGTCAGTGAGTTCTGCAGGCCGAGCAGCTGCCGCTGATCAGAGTGCCAGAGATATCAGTAGTATGCTTGCCCCACTATGGCCAATTGTGGGAACATACATGCTTGTGCCTAGGGACAGGACAGAGGGGCACTCTGTAGACCTCTTGGCGCAGACTTCTCTTGGGGAATAAAACAGGGAAGTTGGGAAATCCAACCCAGCTGACTCTCACTAACAGTCAGAGAAAGCTTACAATCCTGTTCTAAGGCCTCAATCACACTTCACATGTATCCATGGTTACCTGCGGTTAGGGACAGATGTGTGGCCCTGGATGCAATCTATCTGCATCCAGGGTCGGACATATGTCCCCAACTGCAGGTTACTGAGTCATTAAGTTGTACAGGCTGAGTGGCCACCACTAATTGGAGCGCCCGGGCCGCAGGTATCTGCAATATACTTGCCGAACAATGGCCAATTTAGGACGTGTGAATGAGGTCTTATTACTGTAAACGGAAAGACAAAGTGAACACTCTTTTCAGGTCATAGGCACCATTTTCCCCAATCTATTCATGCAGTCCTGAACATTCCTGATGGTGGTTGATGTGATTTTATTTGCATCGTAACTTTCTGCCAGTATTGTGTGTGAATTTGAGCTGATTATGCCATTCCAGAGAGGATTTCCTTCCATTTCAGAAACAATAAAACATTTTGTCTAAGAGACTATACAAGGAGTGCTCTGGTACGGCCAGCAGCAGAAAGTGATAGAAAACGTGTATCAACCAGAGCTACGGTATGTCTAAAGCTGCCCGTACATCTGACGATTATCGTATCCGGGTGATCCTACGATCGTACTATAATCGTAAGGTGTATGGGCAGCGTGCAACTGCATTTACTGTACGGTCGCGCGACTTTCGTCTTACGAGCACGCTAGAAAAACTGCCGAATCGTATGATTTTCGGCGGGTTGGTAACGCAAACGCAAGACGAAAGCCGCACAGTCGAGGTGCGCAAGTGCACACTGCCAGCTCACCATTGCAATCATCTGTAAGCCCTCCCCTCAGCGGAGAGGACTTTTTATGATCGCAAGTACAATCTGCCTGTCCAAGATGGGCAGGTCGTACAAACTTTTAATCACCTTACAACTATCGCACAACGAAAGTCGTGCGATGGTTGTGAGGTGTATGGCCAGCTTTATGGTACATTACTTGTCCCCATTAGAGATATCTACCCTGCCCTCATACATACAGGAAGTGACATTAACCTCTTGCCGTCCGCCCGTAGTAAAAAAACGGACGAGTAAACCCTAACAATCAAATTCTCTCATTTGCTTCCCTTTGGTCTGTTCAATATACCACTGGAAGCATTTTGTTCTATCTGTTAACATACCTTTCTCTTGAAGTCTTCTTGTTGGTTCAGTGGCGGCAGCACAGCAGCTTCCTCTCCTTTCTGGCAATGGTGGTGGTGGGGGTGAGGGGGCATTCTTCTAGGACCAGGCATTGCTCAGACCTGGAGTGATGTAGGCGCAACATGCATGATGGCATTCCTCCTAGGGGGATGTGTACATGACAGGCCGGGTTCACAAAAAATGGGCACAATTAGGCCAGTGTGGTTCTGCCCAAAGAGGACCTCTGCCGCTGGACCAAGGAGAAAGTCAGGGACAACAATGGAGTGTGGACAGGGTAAGTAGAACTCGGGATTTATTTATTTTTTATGAGGGGGGAATCATAGGAAAGATTAGAGAGACAATTAGAAGGAGTTAACAGGGACTCTCCTGAACAGAGACAAGGACAGCCATAAAATCCTGGCACATGCTCTAACTCTTTTCTATCCAAAACTACAAAAAGATGTTTTGGTTGGAGGTTCTTTTGCACTTACTTATATGTTTTTATATTGTGGACAGAAACATCCAGAGCAGACCTGCGTATTTTACGACCCACGGGACGTACCCAGGCCCTTTGTCTGGCCCGCAGTCCGGACATTGATTGATCGCTGACTTGCACTCGGGTATGGCTGTCTGACAGTGGATGCGCCAGCCTCCAAGGCCAGTGCATACACTGCAAGCCATAGCCCAGCGCAGGTCGGCGATCGATCCATGTCCTCTTTTGGTATTCCGCTATTGGTTGCTAGGACCGCTGGCGTGCTAGTAACTTTTTTAATCTGCAGTTTTGATTAAAATAATTCAATGGAGATCCTGCCATAAAGGTCCTTGTTCGGGCTCTTCCTGTTATAGGGTGACAATGCTCTGTCTGTCTTCCGGTTGTGCTCCTGGGTGGACACATGGGCTCTCCGTGGAGACTACAAGTTGCCATTTCAACACACATTAAGCATGCATGGTCCACTGTTGTCCACCGGAATTCGATCCTGAGAAACTCCATGCAACCATTGTTGGAGTGCATGCAGACAGGAAGTCGCTGCAAACAGGTCGCTGGAGATCAGAGCAGGATGAAAAGAGGTGACAACTAGTGTTTTATTTAAACAAAAGGGCAATTGTTTATGATACATGGTGCTTTAGGGAACTAAATACCATTAGGGTGGGGTTTACATGCAGACTACATTGACAAGATAGGGACACCCTTGTAAGGTTGGCCATAAACAGACCAATTTAATGCAATGTTCAGGCTATTTAGGGGCCCCCCTAGGAGGCAATAATATGTGCTTCAGAATCACTTATCACAGTTTGTTGGAAAACCTCAGTGTGACCTTACTGATCCTTTTAGATTATAGAAATAGGCAGGCTGCCAATGCTGAGCCCTCTGTCTCATGTGTCAGTATGCCAGTGTTAGTTGTCTGGCTGTCATGCTCATCCAATGGCTTCAATGCTCTCTGAGTTGCTGACCCAAAACAACGATGAAGATAAAGATTTCTGACTTTCTCTGTTACTTGTTTGTTCTGGCTCTGTGAAGTATAGAAGGCCAGGCAAGCAGTAGTTTCGGAGGGACAAATGCAATGGACGTGACCAGATTGCTGTCATAACAGGTGTACTTTAAGAACCCAGCGGGTCATTGAACTCTCACTTATCAGAGCAGTTATAGGATATCAGTTTTGGGTGTGCACACCCTAATTAACATTTACTTCCACCCCATGCAGCAGATACTAGCACAGTCAAGTGGTTTGATCTCATCTAGTAATGGGTCTATTATGCTGCTAATGGTATTGCTGAATATTGTCCCGATAAATACACTAAACCGGGCCAGTCTGAGAATGACTTTAAGCCACTTTATAAAAACCTCAATTACACATTAAATCTGATTCACTTCTAAATACCACTTGCAGCCACCATCCATTCCTCCAGCAACCAATACACTGATTTAAATGTAATGCTAACACCCAGCTACTAATTCAAGGGGTAATTAGCTGCCTAATTGTGTCTACAGATAAGAAGCATTGATATGATAAACAGGTCAGTGTTCCCCATTGTCCAGATTAATGAGCCCGCATAATTAAATCAATTCTCCCTCCAGGGGAAGCCCAGGGGATGGGGGTGGGGGGCAGTTTTCTTAATTGCATCCAATTTGGGTGTGTGACTGTAGTTTACATTCCAGCACCCTGGAAACTAAATTAGTTTGCGTACAGGACTTTGGTCACATGTCACACTCACCTGGTTCTTCCACAAAATCCCCTACCCTGATTGAATCAACATAGAGATCCTGTGCAAGACCTATTTTTAGGCCATCCATACCATTACTGGCCAAGTATAAAGACCAATTCACTGTGTATGAAATGACAACTAGATATGGTAGATGTGAGCTGTGTCCAGGTCTGTTTCATAGTGCAAGGACTCCCAGCAGCACCCTTCTACCCCAACTCTAGTATTAACAGACCCCCAAGTCCCAAAGGGCCCATGTGCAGCTGTACAGTCTGCAGAAATAATATGTTCAACCCCAGGGCCGGATTTAGTCTTTCTGCTGCCCCAAGGCCAGGTTCCTCAATGTGCAGCCCTCCCTGCCAACCCCCTCCCCCCAATGGAGAATGGCAACCAGACCTGCAGGCTGCATACACGTGATCTCTGCAACATCTCCGGGATCACTTGTACAAACAAGTGGCAGCTTCCCAATTGTTACATTTAGCCCTTCTTGCCCAAAGCAGGGCTAAATGTAGAAAAAACTGCCCACCCAGTGCCCAGAACTGCATGTCCCAGGCTTCAGGTGATAGGAATTTCACACCCCTGCTGCCCCTCTACTCCCTTCTGCCCCAAGGCTGGGCCTCGGTGGCCTTGTGGGAAATCCGGCCCTGTCCACTACTGATCCTGGTCTTAATTTATAGAGATTTCCACCGCAGCCACTACAGCTAAGGACTGGTAAGCTGCAATATATGACGTTTTTGTTTTTGGGTTAAGATATACTTTCATTGGCAGCACTGGCACAGAGGGTAACAAAGGCAATCCTGAATTACTACACACACAAAAAGTATTTGAGAGCAGCCTTAATGCAGGCTTTTCTACACGGAAACATACATGTTGACCTTGACAAAATTCCAGAATACTTGCGAGTTTTTGTACATTGAACTGATAACCCAAACAATGTTATCAGATTTCCCAGCAATCTTCTGTAAACTACAGAACATCTCCTCCCTATGTAAAGGGGATGAGCAGAGGAGGAAGTGTTGGTAGCCCAAGTCAGAAGAGCCTGCTGCTCCATCATAGATACAGTGTGGTGGGTGAGTATTGCCCTAGGACACAATTGTGTTAGGCTAGCCATACACAGCTCCAATTTTGGCTGAATGGTGAATTATCAATGGTGAATTGATAAAGGATTGTAACACATTGGACACTTCATTGGCTCCAAAGGCATATACGCACCAGAATAGTTTCTTACAAAAACAGAAATGCCTTCCTCTGAGTTATTTAGACTGTGCCAAATACTACATTTCCTTCATACACAATACAGGAAGTAATTTCCTAATTTACTTCACACCCAATATAAAAAGTGGTGCCTGCAGGATTTTGGCAGAAAGGGGCAATTTACGGTCTGTATGTGCTCACCTCAATTTGCTTTCCAAAAAAACTATCCTACATGACCACATGGGAGGCTGACTAGGAGTTATTACAGAAATTGGGTTCCCAAATATTTAAGGGAAATGTCCATGTTTGCCTGACTGAAGCAAATGGTAAAGTCTTATACAGGTGGTATCTAGTTCCCTTGTGTTTATCCTATCTTATCTATCACCCTTATGTTTTGGGGTCTGTGGACAATAGGGAACCAAGTTTTACACCTGATGCTCATGTTTTAAATGAATGTACTGCACTTAGAAGCATTGCGGTAAATCACATGCTTTACCCCAATCTAGAGATGTGAATGGACCCCCAATGTAGGTGTGGTAGTTCTTGTGCTCTTCGACTTGGCTATATGTGTCTGTGGCCAAACCTCTACACATCTAATAGTCAGCTTGCCTTACTTGTGGATGGGTACTTTCTATACTCCAGGCTTTAGAAGCACAGGACAGCACAAAAAGAGGCAATATGTAGCCCCAAGGCTGGGCCTCGGTGGCCTTGTGGGAAATCCGGCCCTGTCCACTACTGATCCTGGTCTTAATTTATAGAGATTTCCACCGCAGCCACTACAGCTAAGGACTGGTAAGCTGCAATATATGACGTTTTTGTTTTTGGGTTAAGATATACTTTCATTGGCAGCACTGGCACAGAGGGTAACAAAGGCAATCCTGAATTACTACACACACAAAAAGTATTTGAGAGCAGCCTTAATGCAGGCTTTTCTACACGGAAACATACATGTTGACCTTGACAAAATTCCAGAATACTTGCGAGTTTTTGTACATTGAACTGATAACCCAAACAATGTTATCAGATTTCCCAGCAATCTTCTGTAAACTACAGAACATCTCCTCCCTATGTAAAGGGGATGAGCAGAGGAGGAAGTGTTGGTAGCCCAAGTCAGAAGAGCCTGCTGCTCCATCATAGATACAGTGTGGTGGGTGAGTATTGCCCTAGGACACAATTGTGTTAGGCTAGCCATACACAGCTCCAATTTTGGCTGAATGGTGAATTATCAATGGTGAATTGATAAAGGATTGTAACACATTGGACACTTCATTGGCTCCAAAGGCATATACGCACCAGAATAGTTTCTTACAAAAACAGAAATGCCTTCCTCTGAGTTATTTAGACTGTGCCAAATACTACATTTCCTTCATACACAATACAGGAAGTAATTTCCTAATTTACTTCACACCCAATATAAAAAGTGGTGCCTGCAGGATTTTGGCAGAAAGGGGCAATTTACGGTCTGTATGTGCTCACCTCAATTTGCTTTCCAAAAAAACTATCCTACATGACCACATGGGAGGCTGACTAGGAGTTATTACAGAAATTGGGTTCCCAAATATTTAAGGGAAATGTCCATGTTTGCCTGACTGAAGCAAATGGTAAAGTCTTATACAGGTGGTATCTAGTTCCCTTGTGTTTATCCTATCTTATCTATCACCCTTATGTTTTGGGGTCTGTGGACAATAGGGAACCAAGTTTTACACCTGATGCTCATGTTTTAAATGAATGTACTGCACTTAGAAGCATTGCGGTAAATCACATGCTTTACCCCAATCTAGAGATGTGAATGGACCCCCAATGTAGGTGTGGTAGTTCTTGTGCTCTTCGACTTGGCTATATGTGTCTGTGGCCAAACCTCTACACATCTAATAGTCAGCTTGCCTTACTTGTGGATGGGTACTTTCTATACTCCAGGCTTTAGAAGCACAGGACAGCACAAAAAGAGGCAATATGTTAGTTCCAGCTAAACAAAATTTCCACTTTATTAAATATAATGAAGTATTAGTATTAACTTTATTATAGTATTAACTTTATTATAGTATTCCTCAAAAGCACAAATATCCCTGGCACATGCATGTACAGAGTTCCAGCAGCAGACTACAAGTATCCACAGACATCAGGTGATTGTTGCCCAGACTGGTAGACTTCACCCATCTAATTACTCCTAGGGTTGGATTTTTGGGTCAGGGACTATTGTTTTCTTTGGGATTAGGCCAGCAGCAGGGGTGCCTGGTTGCTCTCCCCTCCCCCCCTTCTATATGTTAACAGGCATGTGTGGACATTAGGACCATGTGTTTTAAAGTCGTTTTAAACCGTAACTAGATGGCATTTAGTGTGCTAAAGCAATGTAGTCCCTTTAAAAATTGCCATGTTTTTCTTTTATCATAAAATACTGTTTTCATCTCTTTTTTTTCATCTCAGTGCTGCTGATCTCCTCCATACTCATTCATTCACTTCTACACGCACTCGCTCCAGTGTCAGCTCCATATCATTCCTTCTGACCGACTTGGTTGACCACCCCTGCATAATGAGTGTCGGCACATTCACTTGTGGTCTTCATGAGGGACACATGTGACAGGTTGACAATGTAGGAGGACAATTGGGAGACAGTTGTCACCCCATAACAGGAAGTGTCTATACAAGAACCCCAATGGCAGAAACACTGTGTATTCTTTTAATGAAAGCTACATATTTAAAGAGATGAACAACAACATTTGAAATCACATTAACATGTAACATTAACAGCTTATATGAGAGTTTAATGATTGAGTTTAGATCAACACTATATGATCAACAATTTATGGACACCTGGCCATCATACCTACCTGTTTGGCCAAAAGTATAAACACAGTCTAAATATTTTCTGTGAAGGGGATTGTTAATGCTACAATATACAAGAAAATGTAGACAATTATTCACTTCAAACCTTAGAAACATAGAACAGTGATGGCAGAAAAAGCGCCCCCTTCCCATCAAAGCTCCCTTTTACATCAGAATTCTCTCTTTCACATCAGAGTCTCCTTTACATCAATAACTCTCCATTACATCAGAGTCACCATTTTTTTCAAGCAGAAGTTCCTATTATTATCAGAAGCCCCCCTTCACATTAGAAGTTCCCTTTAAATCAGGAGTCCTGCCATCTCAAAATTTCAAGGCACCCCAGAGGAAGCCAGAGGGCACCCCAGTGTGCCACGGCACCCTGGATGAGAAAGGCTGGTGTAGATCTATGTTTGTCATAGCCATGTTTAAATTCACTTACTGTTGACTGACTCACTACCTCTGCTGGATGTCTGTACCAAGCATCAATTACTCTTTACTCTTTTTTTTTTTGTTCCAGCATGACCATGCTCCTGTGCACAAAGCCATTTCCATAAAGACATGGTTTGATGAGTTTGGTTTGAAGGAGCACAAGTGGCTTGCACAAAGAAATAGGTTGCCTCACCACACACAGTCATATACGCAGGAACCAGTGCAGGCCTCACATGTAGCTGAGAAGAGCTATGTATTTATAATGGTACCAACAGACTAGCGGTAACAATGCAGTCAGTGGATCAGCTGATAGGCTGCCGTCACTATTCATCCAAGATTTTTCGGACCAGCTCTTTCA
This sequence comes from Nanorana parkeri, assembly GCF_000935625.1. Classification (NCBI taxonomy): domain Eukaryota; kingdom Metazoa; phylum Chordata; class Amphibia; order Anura; family Dicroglossidae; genus Nanorana; species Nanorana parkeri. The sequence goes on from NW_017306489.1 coordinate 1,369,142, forward strand.
ATAAAAGACGGTGGGGAATTGGGCAGGGCCCTGAAGGAGCCACACACTGGTCCAATTTCAACTAGTATATGGCCAGCTTTAGTTACATTAGTGTCCTAAAACCAATATATTAGAATTGCATAAACATTCAAAGCAACACAATTGTGTAAATAATTTATAGTGGGGATTGTTGTGGATTAAATGTTACATTTTATCTATGTGACCAGTTTAGATGCACCTGCTCAGAAGCAAGACAAAGTTAATTTTGAAATGTTTAGAGCCGTATCTATTGATATCCAGGGAGATGATTGGACGGCTGTTTGGGAGCACTCAGACCCCGCCTCCGGCTTTGTGCATTATCATAATAAAGGGAAGATGAGCGCAGACAATACATTTCATTATTTCCAAATGCCAACAATAAAAAAAAATACCTTGAGAAAATAAAAACAAAAATGAAATTGCCTGGACACTGTGCGAGTGCAGGAGGAAGGAGGGGGGCAGATCTTCTCTGTTTTTTATTGCGATTTTCAATTTCCTCTAAGCCAGTTGGACAAATTAAATTGTAAGTGTATAATTGTGGAGTATATTATATGAGTTGTGTAGTGTGCAGTCTGTAAGATTGAGAATAGGGATTAGGACGTGGAAATCAATTTTCATCAGGATTTAATACCCTGCTCCTGCTGTCCTCACAGTCGGCCTGCCAGCTTCCATTTGTTCCCGAGTTATTGGCCCATTCATTCACTGCAAAGAGAGGTACAGACCGGACTACCGTAATATCTCTATTAGAGGCACCCTGATTTTAAGGGGAACACTTCTTCATGAGTACTATAGAAAAAAAAACAAAAACTGAATTTAGCCTTTGCATTTCCTGGATTATCTGCTAGTTTAAATAACAAGCACATTAGAAGTCACTGAAAGTTCCCTGAGCTATGTAAAGCCATGAGATCACAAGGCAGGGCAATTGCAGGCTTGAAAATGTTCTTTACAGTTTGATCCCTCTGACTAGCTAAGCCTACTGTAATAAGGAAGGTTTTATAAATAATGCCATCCAAAATTATTTAGGTAATTTAGCACTCTTGTATTTTTTTATTTTTTTTACGTCTGCAGCATTTGATGCATGGATTATTTATGCTGCTACAACAGCCCGCAGTACTGTGAGATCAGCACTGATAGCTTTTAGCGTAGAGCTCCCGACACAAAGATCGCTGATGCACCCTAAGACCCCCTCACACCAATATTTTCTGTAACCCCAAGACTAACCCTTCCTGCAACCCAAAAACCAACCCTTCTTCTAATTCTAACCCTCGCATTAACCCTTCCTGTAACCTTAAACCAACCCTTCTTCCAACATTAACCCTTCCTGCAACCCAAAAACCAACCCTTCTTCTAATTCTAACCCTCGCATTAACCCTTCCTGTAACCTTAAACCAACCCTTCTTCCAACATTAACCCTTCCTGCAACCCAAAAAACCAACCATTCTTCTAATTCTAACCCTTACATTAACCCTTCCTGTAACCTTAAACCAACCCTTCTTCCAAAATTAACCCTTCCTGTATCCTTAAAACCAACCCTTCTTCTAATTCTAACACTAACCCTTACATTAACCCTTCCTGTAACCTTAAAACCAACCCTTCTTCCAACACTAACCCTTCCTGCAACCCAAAAACCAACCCTTCTTCTAACCCTAACCCTTACAATAACCCTTCCTGTAACATAATCCTTAAACCAATCCTCCTTGTAACTTCACAACTCCCACAAATAACCCTCCTTGTAGCCTTGACACTAAAGCTTGCTATGCATGTGCAGGTTTCTTGTGCTCAGCCTGCGGGCTGAACAAGAGAAAATCAATAGATCTGTTTAGCATGGATAGATGGATCTCCAGTGATGGCTATACCTGTGGCTGTCTGAATACCCGAACAGTGCATCTGATTGGATGCAGTCACTGTACACCTTACAGTTTTTCCACCCGCCTCAGTCAATTTTTAAATCAACTTTTGCCAAGGTGGGTGGTGCCGACAGGGCCACTCAGGGCTTATGTTTTGGCTAATTCAGAAGGAATGCAATGCCAACATAAACCCTCCCCGTAACCCCAGCACTGACACTAACCCACCCTATTACCTTAATATTAACCATTTCTGTAGCCATAACACTAACCCTCTCTGTAACTCTAACATTAATTCTCCTGTAACCCCAGTCCTGACTCTAAGCCACCCTATTAACTTACTATAAACTGTTCCTGTAGCCATAACACTAACTCTCTCTGTACGTCTAACATTTACCCTCCTGTAACCCCAACCCTGACTCTCACCCACCCCATTAACTTACTATAAAATGTTCCTGTAGCCATAACACTAACCCTCCTGTAACCCCAGCCCTGATTCTAAGTCACCCTATTACCTTCATATTAACCCTTCCTGTACCCATAACACTAACCCTCTCTGTAACTCTAACACTAACCCTCCTCTAACCCCAGCCCTAACTCTCACCCACCCGATTACCTTAATATTAACCCTTCCTGTAGCCATAATACTTTACTAACCCTCTCTTTAAGTCTATTATTCCTCCTGTAACCCCAACCCTGACTCTAAGCCACCCTATGACCTTAATAGTAACCCTTCCTGTAGCCATAACACTAACCCTCTCTGTAACTCTAACATTAACCCTCCTGTAACACCAGCCCTGACTCTAAGCCACCCTATTACCTTAATTTTAAGCCATAACACTAACCCTCTCTGTAACTCTAACATTAACCCTCCTGTAACACCAGCCCTGACTCTAAGCCACCCTATTACCTTAATTTTAAGCCATAACACTAACCCTCTCTGTAACTCTAACATTAATCCTTCTGTAACCCCAGTCCTGACTCTAAGCCACAATATTACCTTAATATTAACCCTTCTTGTAGCCATAACACTAACCCTCTGTGTAAGCCTAACACTAACCCTCACATACATAAGTTGTATCCTTTTTTGGCATCCTTGCCTCCCCTGTGCCAAAGGACAACCTTCCTGCATCAAATGATACAATGCAGCAAAAACTGTTTTGGCATATGTTCATGGAGACTTTCTTTTAAATAAAGGCCTATAGTATGAACAAAACACTGGGTGCAAAGACATCTTGTTTTTGCACCCAGTGTTTTGTTTGTGTGCAAATATCCATACAAGGCACAGGTTAGCGCTTTCATAAGCAGAGCATTACAAAACCAACACTCCACTTAGAGCCCACTGACAAATAACAGGTTTTTAACCCTTCATGACTGAGGTCCTTTGTTATATTCCACATTTTAGGCCTGAAAATGATGTAAACCCCATCATCCGCAAACACGGAAATATCGCTGTTAACACCCTCCCCGATGCCATTAATAAAAAGTGAGGAAGAAACCTTCAGAATAGGGATTTTCCACAAATGCAAAAACTACACGACCCAAGTGTTCTACATTTGCCTTTTTAGTGGACCCTCTTCAGGTACAGAAATGCACAAAAATGCAGACTTGCTTTTTTTTAATGCATAACTCTGCAGTGCATAGGTGTGAATCAGCCACATAGAATGGGATTTCTACTTGAAATGGTTTTTCATGCCGTGAAATGCATGTGTTATAGGTTCTTGTTAGGAAACTGGGTAACATGCCCTACATTGAGATAGAATCTGCTCATCAACATTGGCTGCCTGATGTGCATTTTTTTCATGTGTTGGCTGATCCTCATCTATCCTATAAAGAACCATAACAAATACGCAACATATTCCTTGTGCTGCCACCCCACATACAAAGCCATTCAAGCAATTACATTGATTAAACTTACAAAAAGAACAAATATGTTTGTTTTGACTGATAGTAAGCTAGAGCTGGTCAGAATATAGTGCCGTATAGAAAACTAGTAGCATTAGTTGGGTATCATTTAATGTAATGTTAGAGAAGAGTTAAGGCATTTATAGCAAACAAGTGTGTTTCTAACAGCGATGTCCAGATAGGTAGAAACTATAAAGTGGGAGGGAATTTCCCCAGATTTTCTACCATGAAGCCCACTGTCAGTAACAGAGGAAGTGAAGAGAAATCTCTCCGGCAAGCAGCACACAGACATCTATAAAAAAGAGAAAGCTCTAACCGTTTCCTCTGCCAAAAAAATGAATGTGTATGTTGTCTGCATCAGTCCTGTAGAGCTTTGCCCTACCTTGATGACCATCAATGGAGGAGGAAATTAGAGAAATCCTAACAGAGAGGAAATAGGACAACAAAAAAACCTGACAGAGGCTATAACCAGTGGCATAAGTATAGCCATAGCAGTCCATGCAGCTACTATGGGACCCGAGTGTGGAAAGGGGGTCAAACTAGGGAGGTTGTCATTCCAGGAGAGCTGACATCAGATGCACAGGATCATGCTTTGGGATCATACTGCTGGTAGTCACAGTTCTCCTTTGCCTCCGCCTTTCTGTTTTGTATATTTATTGACTTCAGAGCTCCTTGCCTTTCTGGCCAGTACTTTGAAATTAACCCTCTATGACTAACATAGTATTTCTGAGGCTTAAAATTCTAAGAGTGTCTTCTTAGCTACAAAGTGATATCATTTTAAGTTTGTAATTCTGAAGAATAAGCCGCAGCTTAAATAAATATCTATTAGGTTTATAGAGTATTTGTGCATATGGGCACTAGAAAGAAATTATGCAATAATATAAAATAAAATAATATTGTTTTTAGTTTACTAGCTACGACCCCAAAATGTTAATCACTTGCTGGCTGGGGTGGTGAAAGGGGTCGGAGGGCTTAGGATTTACACCAAAGCCCGAAGGTTTTATACTCCAACAAGGATCAGTTGTTGCTGAAAAATGCTTGTGAGCTACTGAGTAGCTAGATGAAGAATTAAGGTTGAAAGTGAATTATCTGCACTGCTGCTCTTCCCCCAACAACTTTTATCCACATCATTGATCTCTAGTAGTGCCCTGACTATGCTAACAGTCTTCCTGCAGCCTGTCCTTGATTTAGGCATACTTTATGTTAGGACCAATTACACTATTGTTCCAATTGACATCGCCAGGTGTCATAAAGGGAGTTCGCTGGTGAGCTCCATCAAAATTTTGCTATGGGGCCCCAAGGATTGTAGTTACACTGTTATTTCCCTATTGTACTCAAAATCAAAAAAAAAAAAAGGTTTTGATTGGAATAAAGTGTATTTTTTGTGTGTTCTTTTGTCATTCTGGTAACAAAGCAGCCCACATGTGCACAGGATGTGCGTTGTGAAATAATAATGTATGCCGGTATAGGGTGCAATGGCTTAACCTGCAAATTTGCTGGCGTTAAGCATCACCACCTCGCGTGGGCACATTCCCTAAGGAGATCCCATTGGGTACATATGAGTATACCTTTCATGAAGCAAGATGGGCAGGGAAAGATTTACCTTCTTTGCCGATATTACCAATATTTGCCAAGGCCTGCACAATGCTTTCCCTGATTTGCCTGATGTTGCAATGCAGCACGTGGTAATGCTTTTAGTCTCCTTTCTATTAGGAAAAGGGAATTACATTTTATATATATATATACTGTACATATTCAACATATTCCACTTTGAGAAAACCATTTAAATTGTATGTAAAGCCAAATTTTTTGGTTGTTTTAGTTAGAAAATTGAGATTAAAAACCGTTGTTGTGTTGTTTTTTGCTGCCTGTGTCCCACTGGGGAGATTTCCCCTCACTTCCTGCCCCGGAGACGCTGGAAATAAGAGAAAATCTCTCTGAAGTACACAGAATTGACATGTTAGAGAGTTGTCACAGGGAAAACTCTCTTCATTGGAGAATTTTCTCTAGCCTCTTGCCCAGTGGAGTCAATTTAAATTTTTTGGATTTCCCACATTCTCAGTGAAAATGAGAATAATAAAAGGGTGAATCTCAGTGGGGACCCAGAACACAATAAGAACTTGATAAGGTGGTCTAACTGTTCCCTAATCTATACAAAACAACAACAAAAACATACATACATACATATATCTATTACCTTCCATTCCCTAAATCAACTACTACCACAGGCAAATAAACACAGCCAAATTAGGTCAAATTTTGGAGTCCATTAACCTATCATTACGTTTCTAGGTTTTGGGAAGAGACTAGAGTAGTGACAATATGTGTCAATAAACAGCCGTCTCTTTGACGCTACATTACGGTGTGCTGGTCACGTTACATTCAAGCTCCGACTCAAGCGGCACCATCAGACTCAAGCGGTCATTTCAAGCACCCATCTTGAGTTGGGATATCCGGTAAGGAATGCGGCAGGATATCTGTACATAGATCAACAAAAACTCACTCAAAGGCAAAGAAAAAATAAATAAAAACTCATCCAAATATCCAGGACCGTAAATATGTGTGACAGGGTCCCATACCAAAACCATTAAGCGGCCCCTTATATCCTTAATCCCCATTTCAAAAGCTGTTCATCCAGTGATACAGAATAGTACTTTTTATAACAATTGTACAGCAGTTCCCAAACTTCAAATGCACTGGTTTCATCCAAATGTGTTTGACAAATTCTATTGCTACCTTGATAAATTACTGTGTAACCAGACAGCTCTGGACCTCATAGGAATTCATAGTTTGCTAACGCTCAGTTATCCTTGGTGGGAACTAAACCCAAGACCCCAGCACTGTAAGGCAAGCATGGCAAGTCCCCCCATGATGCCTATTAGATGCTTTTAGAAGAGTTACATGTTGAAGAGCAAGCACTATAGACACTCAGGAGCACTTGTTGTCTCTTGAGGTCTCGCCATCACCACTTGATTGTCACAAGCTGCTCAGATGGGTTGCAATGTTTGCATAATTTGGCCCGTGTATGGACACACTAAGTAGCACATCTTATAGAGTAACGCGCCCCAGCAACAGGTGCATGTCAGCAGGAAGCAGCCCTGGCTACCGAGTTTCCACTTCATTGCCGCAACTTGTAGAAATAATATGGCATTTAATCCCTCTCGTACTCCAAGACAAGGGATTTCTAATTAAGAGGACTTACACTGTGTCTCTCTCCCTCCATTTGCCTAATGAGGAGGGAAGGACTGCAGATGAAATGCCTGGTGGACGGGGCCCTTAATCCCCTTGTGCATTCTAATTAAGGTGGATGGAGGGAAGGGGGCTGCGCAGCTCGGCCGCCATGTAATTAAAGAGCACGTGGCTGTTATTGGTACAGGATTAACGAGCACACTATCTCTGTGTTCATTTTCCCCAGGAACAATTATGAAACTGAAGCCTCTTATGGAGATTTTATCTCACCCCAAAGAGTTTGCCATTTACAGAAAAAATTCTCATGACTGCTAACGCCAAAGACCTGATCAACACAATACAATGGGTACATTATAGCTGCCTGCTAACGAGGCCAGTTATAGGCGGAGGGACGCTCAGCAATAGCTATGATGGGGATGGAGGGGGTATATCTAGTAAAGTGAAGTAATAAAAAGTATGTTTTACAACTTTTAAGGGCTTAATCAACAAGTCAGTGGAAGGAGCAGTGATGATCTGCTCACCACAATATCTCATAGCAATGAATTTGTTTCAGTTTGCTCTAGTCAGTGAATCATAACTTCTGATTGGTTACTATTGGTTGCATGTGCTATGGCAGACTGAATAAGCCCAGCACAGTTACAGGCAGATTTTATTATTAATGCTGAACTCCAGTAAAATAGCTAAACACATAATTATATTCTATAAACTGGATCTGTTTTACCTGCCAAAGGATTTGTCATTCTGTCTAGACAGTCCTGAGATTTACACAACCTTGCTAGGTAACACAGTCAAACTGGTGACCTGACTTTTCTTTACTGGAATTAAAGCACTACAGCTTGGTCACCAACCTGCCCTTAGAGCAGCTTTTCTTAACCAGGGTGCCTTCTGGCTTCATTAGGGGTGCCTTGAAAATGTCATGACTTTCCATGGTAGGCCGACCACCAGCATTATGGAAATATATGACGCTAATCCTCCTCGCGCCCTCTGCCATGTTGCTGTAGCTGTGGCCTCTGTTATGATGAGGAAACTGAGGTCTCCTACAGAAAATGGGGGCTCCTGATGTAAAGAGGGACTTTGAAGCTAAAAGGGGGAATCAAGTGAAAGGGACTCCTAATACGAAGGGTGGACCCTGATGTGAAGGGGGAATGTCCCAGAATTTTTGTGTGTTTTTGCATGGGGTTCCCCCTTAAACTCCATACCATACCAGACTCCTATCTTGGATAAAGGTCTGGCATGGATTTTGGAGGGGCCACACATCGTTTTTTACCTTGTAAAAAGCTTGTTCCCGTGATGGACTACAATCTCAAATTTAGTGTACTAATTTGTATGGCAGTTATAGTCCATAATGGGAGCGAGCTTGAAGCGGGGAATACTTTACAACACACACAGGGACCATGGGGAACAAAAGTAGCCACCCTCCAGAAGGAAGGACAGTGTCCGCACCGATTATAAGATGATTTGAGGAACTACAGCCGAGTGATACACAAATAAGATACATTTTTGTTAATAGTTAAGATATTTGGATGCATTTTTAAGATTTAACTCCTTGAGTTTAGTGTCACTTTAATAAACATGTGCCTTCTATGCAACCAGATTATATAACTATGAGTTACATGTATATGGCTGAATAGATTGGGCTATACTTTCAGATTAAGCTATAGGAAATACATAAAACTGTGAGAAACATTTGTGAACCCTTTAGGGAATTTTAATAGTTCCTACAATGTGTTCTATTCTTCATCTACAGTAAAGGATTGTTCATAGCAGGCAAAAAGTCCCACATTTTTCTGAAACCTCCAGCACAGGCAAAATGCATGGACATCAGACAATCCACCAAGGACCTTGATTGTCTACAACTGTAAGTTTCTAATGGTGACAGCCTAGATGGATGGAGTATGCATGGAAGAAAAGATAAACTTTATAAGTGAAACTCAAACAATACTTGAAGTCTCGAGTCTAAAGGTGCCTATAGATATTAGATAACAATCCCCCATAGGGAGGCACTGATACCGATACTAGTTTGAGTATCAGTGTCGATACTGAGTATTTGGGTGAGTACTCATACTCGCCCAAATGCTCTGATACTTATCCCTGATACCAGAACTTCTGGTAAGAGGGAGATTTCCTCTGACCGGCAGTGCCGTGAGGGAACATGGAGCCGGCTTCCCAGCCAATCAGCATCGAGCTGGCCAAACAGTATGAAGTTTGGCTTCTCGGCCAATAAGGAGGCCGGACGGCGAGTACCGGAAGTTCCGGTATCGGGGGTAAGTATCAGAGCATTTGGGCGAGTATGAGTACTCGACCAAATACTCTGTATCAGCACTGATACAGATACTAGTATCGGCGCATCCCCATTTATAGATACAAACTCATTTATGTCATTGTGGTACATTTCAGTTACTGAGTTCTAACAAGTATTGTGGGGAGAAACAAGGAGAGTTTAGTAAAATAGTCTATTAAGATCTCCAAAAAGGATAATTGAATTTTAAGCTAAAAGATTGTGGGTAGTAATAAGCTATAATATTGGGACACATCACAAAAAAATGTGCATGTTACTACAAATAAAACACAAATCAAAATGAAGTAAAATATAATTCTGTAGAGATATATTGGACAACAAAATAAAACTGCGATATAAAAAGCCTCCAGCTTGTTTAATGGCGTAAGCACAGGCCAGCTAATGAAGTGACTCGTTGTTAGCCGCTGCCCCAGTTTGAAGCAGAACTTAAGTTGATGGACAGATGGGGCTAATCTGTTTCCTTAATTAAAAGCGCGTGTGCTGTTGGGTTCGGGGATTAGGGGACAGAGAACATGTTCCTTTCACCGACTTCACCAAAAGCAGCAGAGAGAGAGAGAGAGAGGGAGAGGGGACGGAGTGACTTAACCCCCTGCATCCAACATAGACATGTCTCTAGACCAGAGCTGAGCTAGCCAGACTCAAGGTGACAAATTGGTGTTTCCTAAATCTAGATCAGTGTTTCTTCACATTTTTTCAATCACGCACCTCCTTTACAAGTGTGCAAAATCTCGAGGCACCCTAGTCTAAAATATCATGGATTTTAAGGGGGGACCCCATGCAAAAACACACAAAAGTGAGGTTCTCCCTTCAAAGTTGGAGTCCCCATTCACATTAGAGCCCTCCCCTTTCACAACAGAGTACTCCTTTACATCAGGAGCCCCCACTTCACATCAGCAATCCCCTCCTTTTATATCAGAGTCCCCCACTTTCACATTAGAGCCTCCTCCTTTCACATCACACTCTCCCTCTTTCCTATCAGGGCCTTCTCTCTTTACATCAGAGTCCCCTTCTTTCACATCAGAGTCCCCTCTTTCTACTCAGAGCCTCCTCCTTTCACATTAGAGTCCCCCTCTTTCATATTAAAGCCTGCTTCTTTCACATCAGAGTCCCACCTCTTTCACATCAGAGTCCCACTTCTTTAACATGAGAGTCCCCCTCTTTCACATCAGTCCCACCTCTTTCTTCTTTCACATGAGAGTCCCCCTCTTTCACATCAGTCCCACCTCTTTCACATCAGAGTCCCACCTCTTTCACAACAGAGTCCCACCTCTTTCACTTCAGAGTCTTCTCTTTCACATCAGAGCCCCCCTCTTTCACATCAGAGCCCCCCTCTTTCACATCAGTCCCACCTCTTTCACATCAGTCCCACCTCTTTCACAACAGAGTCCCACCTCTTCCACTTCAGAGTCCCCCTCTTTCACATCAGACTCCCACCTCTTTCAGATCAGAGTCCCCCTCTTTCACATCCGAGTACCTCTTTCACATCCGAGTCCCCCCTCTTTCACATCAGAGTCCCACCTCTTTCACATCAGAGTCCCCCTCTTTCACATCCGAGTACCTCTCTTTCACATCCTAATCCCCCCTCTTTCCCATCAGAGTCCCCCCTCTTTCACATTAGAGTCCCCCCTCTTTCACATTAGAGTCCCCATCTTTCACATCAGAGTACCGCTCTTTCACATCAGAGTGATAAAATATATATAAAGAGACTGCCATGCCTGGAAGGGCAGAAGGCCTGACTTTCCTCTGCTGCAGCTAAGTAACTCTTACAGGTTTGACCCTTGACCCTTCTGCATTCTGTGATTGGACAGTGAAAACAGAAGTAGCTGACTGATGAGTCCTATGGAGCCACCCTTGTGTGTGCTAGTAAGCTGTGTGTGTCTCCATAAACACACAGGTTTAGCAAATCAAGGCAAGCTGATTCCCTGCTCCCGCCTCCTCCCTTCTCCAAGCCTTGTAAACAAACAGTTGCTGTACACTGCTCTATCCCTTGTAATCTTGTACCGAACAGGAAGTTCAGGGAAGTCGAGTTAAGAGAGTTTGGAGCTGTTTGAAACCATGATGACTGTAAGTGCTTGGGCAAAAATGTAAAGAAATACTTGTATTCCTATGTGTTATATATGTATTCTATGTGTAATTGCTTAAACTGGATTCATTTGTGAAAAAAGTTTTCGTGTTTAATACTATTTTACCGTGTTGCTGCAACGTCGCCTTAATCCCAGTTAAAAGCTGGTTGAAATTGTCTGACCATTGTTACGTGTTTAGCCACCGTTCATTTATTTATTTTTTCCACAGAAAGGGTTAATACTTTCCTGGAATAGCTTTGCAATTGTGTTATGCAGCCAGCAGCAGAGTTCTGCTTTAAACTTGTTTTGCTGTAGTCCGTCCCCCCGTTCCCTGATGCCGCACTTGTGTCTGATCTTGTGTCACAATAAGCCTCTCAACATCCTTTAACTGGTTAAACAGTATTGATGTCTTGATTCCACCATAATCACTGACGGCAATGAAAAACCTACAATTACTTGTCCCTTGGGTCATAGAAAGATAGAAGAGTGATGGCAGGAAAAGACTGGTGGGAGATGTGGTCCGCGAGTCTTCTCTGTCGGGTCTTAGAGAAGCTAAAATTGCAATATAGTGCCACTGGCAACAAAAATAAGGCCCCATTCACACCTGCACATTTTAGCATATGTTACAGAAACACATGTTACCCAAATGGGTAATGAAATATGTTTTGAAACATGAGACATTTCCATTTGTCTTTGCATTAAAAAACGCATTACAATGCATTACAAAGCATGGTAAAAACCTTACTAAAAAATGGACAAGGGTGGACACAGATAAATGTGAACCTGACTTCAGAGATACTCTAGTGAATGCTCATATTATATTACATATTATGATTTGCAAAGTACTTTATTAAAGTGGGCCTTTCAGGATTTTTACAGGTCAATAAATCCCTGACATGTCACAAACTACAACAACAGTATCATTTTTCTAAAAAGCTTGACCATTTATCATTAAAAAAAACATCCTTGAGCTCCAGTCAAACAAGTTTTCCTAGGCTGAAATGATGTGCCTGCTGAAGGAAGAAAGAAGTATTTACATAGTCTCTTTTCCTCTAGTGATCAGATCAACCTTTCTCAACCTTTTGGTCCAAGAGCAACTATTGAAATCATTTTCAGGTCCTGAGGAATCTTTGCTAAAACCATTTCACTGATGGTCTGTGTGACTGCCTATTTGCCTTTAGTAAATCAAAGTCCAAAGTTGCATCAAAGTCTAAGCTGCACACATGAAATTATTACATAAATTTGACCGTCTAACTTGCTCTGAAATAGCCGACGAATAAGGAACATCCATTGTGCAGCACTATGAAGCAGATCTTACATAGACATCGAGCATATTGTTCCCATGTACTTCCATTTTTACACATTATGCACATTAATCACAATGCAGACAGAATCTGGAGCAGTTGCACATAGTAACCAAACAGCTTCTATCTTCAGCTTGTTCAGGTAAGCTTTGGAAAAGAAACAGAGAAGTTGATTGGTTGACATGGGTGACGGCTCCAAATTCTGTCTGCTCCAGTTTTTATATATTCATCCAATTAATGTGTATCTAAGCCAATCCTTTTTTTAAAGTTTCGGACAAAGGTAAGGAATGGTAAATCCCCTGTCAAGTTTTCCCTTTGGGGGGATTTCACTTCACTTTCTGCCTCTGAGACACGACAACAATTAAGGGGAAATCTCTCCAAAAATAAAGGGAAATCCTCTCTCAGGCATTTGTCACCAAAACAGGTGTCCTCATTGGAAGGATTCCCCTTTATTGCTGTTCTGGTGATTTGGGATTTTTCTATACTTTCAGTCCTTGTGTGAAAATGGTCACCAGAACAAACAGAGAGAGTCAATCTCCCCAGCCTCTGAGACACAGCGATAAAAACCTCAGGCCTCATATCGAAGGTTTTGGGTCTCGCTCTAGTTCAGAAGCTCTAGGACTGGCGAACTAGAGGAGGACATAAAGTATCCAATGTGATGTTTATTACTTTCCTGTCATTCTGATACCACTACCCGGGTCCAGATTTCATTCCTTTGATCATATTCAGCCCTGAAGAAGGGGGTCCTTCTTCAGAAAGCTCTAGGACAGACAAAATAAAGCAAGACATATCCAATGTAATTATTATTATTTTCCTGTCCTTCTGATACCACTGCCCGGGTCCAGATTTCATTCCTTTGATCGTATTCAAACCTGAAGAAGGGGGTCCTTCTTCAGAAAGCCCTAGGACAGACAAATAAAGCAAGACATTAACAGGGTTATTCACAAAAGGGTGAAGAGTTTGGAGACGACAGGAGAAGTGAGCTATCTAGGATAACATAGCTGATTTTGGAAAAATTCTCCAATTCAGCTCACTTTCCAGTTCAGCTATGTTGTCCTAGATTGTTCACTTCTCCTGCCTTCTCCACACTCTTCACACTTTTGTGAATAACCCTGTCAGTATCCAATGCAATTATATTACTTTCCTGTCTTTCTGATACAACTGCACGGTCCAGATTTTATTCTCTTGATCTCATTCAGCCCTGAAGAAGGGGTGCCTTTGCAACCCCTAAAAACGCATTGACTTTCCCTTAGTGATTGCATATTATTCTGGACTTGTGGAGTGGCACATCTGTGTTTTATCCTGTATACTTAATCACGTAAGGGCCATACACAAAAGTCGTAGGAAAACTAGAGCTGCCCGCCTACTTTCACATAAACACTTATGTCTATAAAAAATATAATGAATAATCCAACATTCCCCACCACTTGAAAAATCATGAGTAATAAAAATCTGACAGACGTTCTTACACTCCTCTACTCTAGTCCATATATATATATATAAAAAATATTTCTGTTTGCTATAGGTGCACTTAGATTCAATGTTTTTTTTTACATTGAAATATAATATTAAAAACCCCATAATAATATACAAACTAGTCACCTGTACATGGAAAAAAAAAACATTTACAAGCCTAAAGCTTCTCCTCATCTAATGTGTTTTGAAAATTGTTGATCACAGTAGAGGAAGATTGGAAAAATTGTCACTTGTATTCACAAATTGCTAGTAGAGCAATCAGATCATGGTAAAAAATAGCCAATTTCAAGTGGAATACTACATATTTTTATTGTTATAGGTTATAAAATGTATTGGGTAAATACAAGATATGGGGGGGGTGTTATGGGGACCACAGTTTACTTCTACAAATATTAATGTATATACAATAACCGTAACCACCATACATGACAGAGGGGAACAGTGCCAGACATGTTTATTAACCCACAGAGGTTATAAAAGGGAAGATCAATGCAATACTTCTTCCAGACAATACAAAATATGCTATACTGACAACTATCAGGCCATATGGAAGCCCACCAGCTCTAAAAAACCACCAGCTGCCCCCAACGTCCTACCAGAAAAGGGACCAGATCTGTCTATGGGGACATCTGCCCAAGGCCCCAGAAGGGAGCCTACGTGTCAGCATCCCGTCTAGGGAGATAAACACTAATTGGTCCCGGCATGTCATCTCAGGATTAAGTCAACACACAGCGCACACGAGCCAGGGTGGGCAAGCTAGCAATGTCACCTCCATGATAGACCTCTCGCCCTCCCCTTACCAGTCCACCCACTGCCACACGCCTCATATTAACCAGTGAAATTCACACAATGCTCCATGACATCACAACCCGTCCGGCTTAAAGATGGTCACCCAACTATCTTTCATGATCCTTATTTCCAACTGAAGCCCTCATCTTCCAGCTTCCTTCAGTGACATCCCGAGCAAGACACACTCCGCTACCTGCGTTCCTTGCTGCCCATCCGCTCTGCTCCGAGGTAAGTCTCCGAATCTCATTCCTCTTCCAGTTTTCTATCCGCAGGATATCTGATCCAGATTTAAAATAGAGAGGTTTAGCCATCCTGATAAAATTATGACTAATGATTTAAAGTCCTTACCCCGATAATGCAGCTCTGCTCCTCTGATCTAGATTAACTTCTTTATGTTGGGGTCAACAGCTCGGGAAATAAACACTGCACAAGGGTCTCTTTATCCAGATACATCTCTTTTTCACACCAGCATTATTCGGCCAAGTCCTGCAACATATTTTGAAGACAAATGCTTGAACTTCAAAGAACTTGAATGCAACTCAACAGGCAGAACAAGATACAGGCTGAAGCTAGACAGAAATCAGAGACAAGAAGACGGAAAACTGGATAGAGATAGATAGATAGATAGATAGATAGATAGATAGATAGATAGATAGAGAGAGAGAGAGAGAGATAGATAGATAGATAGATAGATAGATAGATAGATAGATAGATAGATTTATTAATTGTTAAATTATTGGACTCATACTCATTTTCCACACACTATGCTTTAAGGACTGGAATTTAAACAAAAAAACATTTATTTGAGTTTTTTATTTTTACGTATAAGAATTATAAATATATTGTATGCATTTATATATATACAGAGAGAGAGAGATAGTATATATTCTGTATTTATTATATACAATATACATACCTCCCCAGACACACACATACACACTTGCACACACACATTGCACCTATACATACTTGCATAGTATATACACATTATAACGCTACTTATAAATTGCTGGGTCTACTGACAAAATAATTATTTTCATTGTTCCAACTTGCCCCTTCCTAACGTCAAAGTTTTTATGAGATATTTTTTTTTTTTTAAATTCATTCTCGTCAAAGCCCTGACATGTTCCCACAAAGGATATGGTGTCTCTTTTAAAAGCGTAAACCGCCTGTGGTACCAGATCTGTCATTAAAACACCCTCCCACTATGGGAATGTCTGTCTCAGAAAAGCTGACACTTTTACATCTCTCACCTCGATCAGTGAAGACCTTATTGTTCTCGCTTTTAGACCATTTTCTTATGTGCCACGAACAAGTTGTGTTGTCTCCTATGTAAGTGACAAATTTTGATGTTTTTGTATGGCTATATCTGGTGGTCTTGAAATGAGACGTCTGTATGAGAGATCAGGCGCCCTGTGATTCTTTTTTTAGGAGTCATATGAATGATCAGAGAGCTGCTTTAAAAAAAAAAGGCAAAATGCATTGAATGCTTCATGAGACCGACTACATGAGACGGAGATGGGATGCTATTGTTTTGCTGTGAGGGTGCTGCACATCTTTTCGGAAGCAATACCCGGGGCTGACTTTAAATTTCATGCAACAAGCAGTAAAGCAATCCGCTATGCAAACAGTATTTAGGACATATCTTGCTTTTGTATGCTCTTGGCCTACTTGAATGTTTCATAGTCGGTTTAACTTAACTGAATCGTTTATGGCCCTCGATTCATTATTCTGGCAAAAAGGATGAATGTTTGAATGTACACAGCTGGGGTCAATGGATACTTTAAAAGCCTGTAGAAGCATGGCTTCATGCATACGGTCTACAGTATTCACCCCTGCCCTACCAAAATGGTTTTATGCCCTAAAACCTTTATAATCATGTGACAAGATGGTTATATGTGTATGTTTTTCCAGTTATATAGTCTATTAATTGTGTGTATCTTCTAAGTACACTTTCTAGCTTCTTTTTCCTGGCTTTAGCTCTACAATTTTGCCTCTTAAATATGATGTTACCATTGAGAAATGGGAGATACGTAGTGAAGACAATAAAGACCTTAGAGTCACATATTTTAATTTATTTGGCAGAAGACAGAAATAAATCCCTGATTGAGTTATTGCATTAATCTTACCTGAGGAGAAATCATTCCTTTCAGATGCAGTCATTGCATTAACCTTACCTGAGGAGGAATCATTCCTTTCAAATGCAGTCATTGCATTAACTTTACCTGAGGAGGAATCATTCCTTTCAGATGCCGTTACTGCATTAACCTTACCTGAGGAGGAATGCAGCCTGATGTAATTTTCAGATGCAGTCTATTGTAATGTTCTGCCAATTTCAAACACTTCTTCCCTAACCTTTAAACCCATAAAACAATAGCATTAAGGTAATCTTTCCCCCAACAACGGATATATTTGCATAGTTTTATCCAAAAGGCATGGGCGATGGTGGTAGCTTGCATTGGTCAATTGTTTTTGTGATCGTAAGTTTCTTATAGATTGTCATCTGAATAGACAGCATTAGGGTGACTCACAGAAGGTTGCTCACAACAGGAGAAGTTGGCAGGAAATAACCACTAAAGATAGGGGCGAGCAGAAGCTCTTCCATGGCCAACTAAGGTCCATTGTTCCTAATGGCAGCATCATGGTGGCTATAATTGGTCAAATCTCACTCTTACATATAACGGGTTGATGCCATGCTTTAGCCAGGATGAGCCACTTTAGAGACATGCATGGGAAGCCATAACAAGGGCTCTCAGTTGCCAGAAGCACACTGAGGTTTGCAAACAGAGATTTACCACTTATTAGAAATTCTCCATGCAAGCAGGGACCAATCCTTTCCTCCTATATTGAGGAAAGGAAGAGTATAGCATGCACCACGCTGTCAGTTGGCTAAGAATGAAGGCCGAGTACCCTAAAATAGAAGGTTGCTCCCTCTGGTTTTATGGCCCAGTTCATCACCTGGATTAGCTCCATGAATTATTATCACCCTTGAAAATATTGGGGTACCTTGCCTAACTTAGGCTCAGCTTCTGAATGCCTGATGATATGTGTTAGATCCTGCCAGATGTATATGGCCAACTCTGCAAGGAACCATTGCAGACCCCTTTCGGAGCCCTTGAAAGCAAATATAAAACATGTGATAACAGATTAAGTTACTGCGCAATTCAATTTTTGATCCCTCAAATTATATCTAAGTGGATAACCCTGAGGTGGAAAAGTTGAGGCTTGAGGTAGTTGACATATACCTCCAGAAATCTGCAATTAAGACCGTAATGACCTTTGTTTGCTGATCATTGGCATATGGGAAGCTACAATGTCTAAATAACACAATCCATTTTTTTCAATGAAGGACAATATTGAACTGCGTGAAGTTGAGAGATGCAGTAATAAAGTTGAGACATCTGCATAAGCATCTTATAAAGTGCTCTTGACAAAATGTTTTGCAAATACATAGGAAGACATTTATCACTATGAATATGTAAGCAAAGGACTTGTCCGCTTACTGGGCCAATTTCAAAGTGATCAACCTCTTTAAATATTAAAACTCATTAAAACGTCTGCCTTAGCTTCCACAAAACAGAATACTGGGCTTAAAATGCATATGCATGCCCCCTGTTCTGTATTGGGTGACTTGCTAATAAAAAGAGGTACCCATACATCTCTAGATAGAGCACAATATGACTGAGCACCGGTGTTGGTGTGAATAGTATACACAAACTTCAATAGATTTGTAAAGTTCAGGCAATTCCCTATATTCTGTGCTGATAGTTCAAAGTTATTCCAGCATTTAATCCAGAACGGTGCATGTCAAAATCCAAACAGATATCTAGTAGGGGTCTGGTTGTTCTTAAATTGTGCCAATGTATTGATAGCTATACACTAGTCCTGGATATTTGGTTGAGCTAGCAAACAACCTGCAAGCTTCAGTCAATAACTTCTGTAGAGTCTATCCCTATTCATCTCCTGCAGTGCGAGACAAATGGAGGGTTAACCAACTCCCAAGACAAGTCTCCTTTATGCCTTTGCATTAATCCCAATGTGATCTGTATTACTCAACCTATTAACCCTGCAAGGACCGCACAGTGCAGGTGACAGTCATACTCCTGGCTTCATTGACTGGGTCACAATGGTACTGAGATTTCCTGGTACTTGTGCTGCAGTTTTTATACATGACTGTTTCATTGTTCTTCATTGCAGATAACACGACTGATGCTGAGACTGACTGGGGGCAATTGGCATAAGGTAGGTGAATCTATCTGTCCACAGATAAAAACCAGTCACACTTTCTGAAACAACGCTCCTACAAAGTTCATACGTAGCTGAGCATTATTAAAACGCTTCTGTTAATTGTCATTGAAAGGACATAGCTCGTTATAAGTGCTCATCACTAGACTGGACTATCTATCTATCTATCTATCTATCTATCTATCTATCTATCTATCTATCTATCTACTACTGGTAGTTATCTATCTATCTATCTATCTATCTATCTATCTATCTATCTGTCTATCTATCTATCCATCTATCTACTACCGGTATCTATCTATCTATCTATCCATCTACCTTCTATCTATCTATCTACTATCTATACATCTATCTATCTATCCTTCTATCTACCTTCTATCTATCTATCCATCTATCTATTTATCTATCTATCTATTTATCTATCTATCCTTCTATCTACTATCTATCTATCCATCTATCCTTCTATCTACCTTCTATCTATCTATCTATCTATCTATCTATCTACCTATTTATCTATCCTTCTATCTACTATCTATCTATCTATCTATCTATCTATCTATCTATCTATCTATCTATCTATCCTTCTTTCTACTATCTATCTATCTATCTATCTATCTATCTATCTATCTATCCTTCCTTCTTCTTTCTATCTATCTATCTATCTATCTATCTATCTATCTATCTATCTATCTATCTATCCTTCTATCTATCTATCTATCTATCTATCTATCTATCTATCTATCTACCTATTTATCTATCCTCCTTCCTTCTATCTATCTATCTATCTATCTATCTATCTATCTATCTATCTATCTATCTTTGCTATTCTAATTATGTCATTCAAATATGTGCAAAGCCCCATCAACAGGTGTGTAATACAAGCATAAGGTTGTTGCTGTAGCAGCTGGGGATGGTCAGTTCTTCTCTTTAATTATCAGGGACAAACTGTTTAGCACTAATAATTTGGAATGGTCTTAATGCATTCTAGCAGAGACTTCTACGTCTTAATCTTCTGCAAAGATAGAGCTCTGCTGGATGACTTGTGGAACGTGTTCGGTGACAACAATAAGATTATAATAGTTACAATAACATCAAGGGGCTCAATTAAACTGATGTGCATGGAAAATACACAAAAATGCATGACTAATTTTTTAGTGTGCACTTCAGTGCATTTTTGATGTACTGTATCTGATGTGATTGACATCAGCGGAAACCGCGAGGTTACTACCTAAAAATGTTTCAAACATTTTTATTTTTTTTTACAAATGCTCGGCGTATTAGTGGGATCTAGATTACTTTAAAACTTTGCACTGCTGATGAAGTTAATTTTAGGTAGCTTTTGAAAAAGCGTCAAACTGCAGTAGTGTGAAGATGCACCATTAGAATCCCAAAATGTACTATTTAGCTAGAGGACAGGCAAAAAAAGTGTGCCATCTCCTCTCATCAAACATTATAATGAGCTGCAAACATAAAAAAATTTTAAAAAAAAATGGGCTGATTGGGTTCAGTTGGCATAATATGAAATGTAATGTAACAACAACTATTATAAAGTACAGCACCTGCTATTATATTCTTAACTGACTGAGGCAATGGATAATAACTGTCTGTCCCCATTACACAAATCCCTAGCAAATTCTTTAGAACAATGACAAGGTACAGCGGGAAGTAATTAGCTATGGGTAGGTGTTAATGATTGTGTACTTAAATCTCAGTGAACATTACCTGAACTAAATGGGCAGCAAACAGCACACTAATCAAGTAGATTTGTGGAATGGGATGGGTATATCTGCGGTGACTGCCTTTGATGTGATAATATTGCGCAAAGAGAGGAAAGAAAATCAATCATTGAATAAAAAATTTAAGTGAAGACGAGCAAGAGAAAAGTCCTCTGCAAAACACAGGATAGAGAGATTAAAGCAGAAGTTACAATAATAAAATGGTAACATTTAATACACAGAATTTATTGAATTATTCAAATAATAATAAAAGACAATTTGATTGGTTATTAAATATAAAGTCAAATCGCAAATACACACAAAAGTAAATGCACATACAATCTAAGTAGACTGTCTAATAAATAAACAAGATTATACAAAATGATAATAAAACATATGAAAATATGATTAAAAAAACATAATGCTAATTAAATAATGAAAAGAAAATTATATTAAAATAGAATAAAATATAAAAAGGAAAAACAAGAATTGTTGTTATGATCTGAGCAGTTCAGCTTTAAAATGTGAGGAGGCACCAAATGCAATATTGTTGAGTAAACGACTATATTTAACATATAGGCAGAAGGGTTGTTTAACCAGTAGAAATATATCATAGTAACTTAATGCATTATTTTGCCATAATTTATTATTACCTGTTCTTATTAGATTGCAGATAAGATAAATATAGGTAAAAAAGAAGAAGAGTTTAGGGCATCTACATCCATTCAGAGAGCATACTTCGTCGTCACTCCTCTAACAAAACTAGTATTTCAGGAGATGACACCAAAAAAACAACTTAAAATGTAACCTAAAAAACAACTGTAAATAAAAAAAATGTTTCAATGGCTATCACTCAGAATAATACAAAAGCTCTAAATGATGAGGTTACTGATGAAGCATGTGCCAGACATGGAGGAAGTGCTAGAACTCAGATATGGATTGCAAGTGGTACCCTGTGCTAATTAAATCATTTGGATTGTTTGGTCATTTGGTATCACAGATCACTTTGATCCATCAGTTTACCATGAAAGATACTTCCAGATAAGAGCATGTTGTATTTCTAATGTAATGTGTGAAAACACAGTTTAATTAGAGAAAATCACTTTATCTGAAGTTCCATTTGCTTTGTATTCATTGAGCGATATTGGCTGAATCGGTAGCCTATTGTTTTAGAACTAAGCATAACAGGAGTTTCTCAGCCAGTAATTCCTTCTACAGGTATATATACAAAAACTGGTTTACCAGGACATATAAGAATTAGACAAATATATCTAAGATGTGTGATTTTCATTTTTATTTATTTTGTTTACAATGATCAAAATTACATATTTAAAAATGTTCCTGTGGATAGAACAAAAGATTGTTTCAGGCAGGAATCCAATCATATAGTACATAACATCTGAAGTGCCTTGTACCAGAAAGATATACATCACGCCCATAGAGAGCATAAAACTCACTCTACATGGTTATAATTCAAACTCCTCTAAAAAAGGATGAATACTAAAAGTGATTTCCCAACATTTTATATTAAACTGATCAACTTATTTTGCAATGATTTTTTGTAGCATTGTTCCAAGCACATATACCATTTCATGATTGGGGAAAGGCACTGGCGGTTTTCACATTAGGCTTAAATGACAAAGCTAACACCATGGGATTAGGATAACTTTTTTTTTTTTTAAAGTGACAGTTATTTTCAGTTGAGTCCAATGTAAATGACAAATGAGCGGATGTCACCAGCACACCAGGAATATTGAAATCCAAAATGTTAGTTTTGTTAGCGCTTTCGGGGCCACGCAGGGTCCCCTTCATCAGGCTCAGCAAATGACTGATGAAGGGGACGCTGCGTGGGCCCGAAAGCGGTAGTTTTGATGACATGACGTTTCAATAAACTAACATTTTGGATTTCAATATTCCTGGTGTGCTGGTGACATCTGTTTATTTGTACTACTTGGCAGAGCCAACTGCGAGCACCCCCCCTCATCTGATTTGGGGCTTTCTGGTAAGAATGCGACAAGGCAACTCTACGTTTGTTCCAATGTAAATTACAGTCACATGCCTAAAATAAAAATGAATAACAGTTGAAGGTTTATGAACTGAGGCTATAAAACTGTCTATAAAAAAGCAAAACCAAAAAGTTAATACGAGTCACCTATTATCATAAAACTGTAGCGCCATATAAATTTGTTACAATATGTCACATTTGCTCAAAGCCATTCATTTGTACTTATCAAATCCTTGGGATACATTTGGTAACAATAACCTTAGATAAGTATGAGGTCTACTGAGCAGAGAGGTGATATTATTACATGTCTCAATAGAGAATACCCTCAAATGTAGGTAATTGAGAAGATCTTGAGCCAATTACTTAGTATCATTGCTGCTGAGTAGTTTATTGCAGTCCTATTAACTTTTGCTTGTACACAGATCAAGCAAATCATTTAGAATATTCTTAACCAGATGTGAATCTGGAGGAGAAGGCTAACAGATCCCCCTATCTCTGTTTACCCAATTAGCACAGTATTAACACACCCTCAGTGATTGCAATTGACACCCAAACAAAAAGGTGTAATAGGATATTAGCTGGGGACACCTCACCCATTTTCCCCATGTTAAATAAATCCTTTTGTATCTCCACGATCACTATGTGGAACCATTGTCTTATGTCATTACCCCCCTGGTGAACACACTGTAAGGAGGGGTATTTGACTATCAATGGCTGTGACTGTGGCTTCAGACTTTGGCCATTTTACAATATAAAACCTTAAAATGCATCAAGGACAATAGAAATTCTCTTATTAAGTCTCATTATCTCCAGAAAGACAGAAAACTCATCAGTTCGAACATTTAAATCAACCACATAGAAAAAAAAAGTTCACAAACACTGTAAGATATTTTCTCCTAATATTGTCCATTTAGTGTTCAGTAAGTAAGCCGTATAAATAAAAGGATACGTTTCTGAACAAATATTAAACACAACCATTAGTACCCTAAAGATGACAAACATTTATTTTTTCTTTCAAAATCAACGTTACTACCTTAAAATGTTACCCCACCTCTTGTAAAGTTCTTGTGAAGTCTGGACCCAAAATTCAGGGGGGGGGGGAGTACTTGGGAGTAATTCAGGAGGTGGGGAATGGGTGGAGATTTCCAGACACCATTTGATTTAATTAGTTAGTGGTCTGGAGGGGGAGCTTTTAAAGCAAACATTGATCTTACCTGTCCTCAGTAGACTCAGAACACTTCTTGGACATAGGATATAGTTTTGGAGGACCAGGAGTACCGATTTCTACTTTGTGGACCTTTTACAAGAAGAATAAAATGTCATCTCTGGTGTCTGTGTTTTACAGAAGAATCTAAAGGAGATTTGCCAACTGCTCTAAGATCTTGGTGAAGTCGAGGAGTCTGAACAAGAGGCTAACAGGTCTTCATTTACCACTAAGGCCTCCTCACACCCGCGTTTTAAAATGATGTCCTACATTAAACAGCCTCACTATTCAGTGAATGGGCTGACATTAGCTGGAACAGGAATGGACCTACTGCACTCAGCAGTGGGATACCCAAGTGAGTTTTTTTTTTCTTAAATATATCTTACCATTGTATGTGTGTTGTATGCTATTTATTTTTGTGTTGTTCTGCTATGCAAGTACTAGCTTTTTGTATCATCTTAGATACAATTATATTTTGTTATTGAGCCTCAAAGTACGTTTAAGATGTTTATTTGCAAAATATGTTTTAAACATCACTGTAGTGTATAGATGAATAGGTACGGGATAGTTTAAGATACAATCAACATAAGCTTACTAAAAATGGTGATGAACCAAATGAAAAAGAACAAAAAAATAAAACCCCCAAAAATTAAAGCAGGTAGCTCAACGTTAAAAAGGTATTTTTTGTGTCTAATTTTTCCTCGTAGAATGTTATTCTAAATATGGTTGATAAAACTGTGATGGGCTATTTTGATTACAACTTAGTTGGCTTTACAACAAGGTGGCACCCCTATGTTGCAAAGAATATGTTTTATATATATATATACAGTATAGTAACCTTAATAAAGTTACATCTTGGCTTTTAATTATAAAGATATTTAGTGACAGCTATTTAGGACTATAAAGGAATATTTCTGAACTGTGTTCTATTATTCTCTCGTAATAGACCAGATGGAAAAACGTAAATCATTTTCTTTCCTACATCATCCAATAATCTATCTAGAAGGCAAGTGAGAAACAAATACCACACTTGGAAATTCAATTGATCAGCATTATTCTTTGTTTAAATGCAGTTCAGCAAATCACCTTTATTGGTCCTTATAATATTGCATTCCTGTTTCTAAACCCTTTTCTTTTTCCATCAATCTCAGACACTCCGAGAAAACAGAGAAGAGAAAGAACGACTTTCACCAGGGCACAGCTTGATATTTTGGAAGCATTATTTGCTAAAACCCGCTATCCCGACATCTTCATGAGGGAGGAGGTGGCCTTAAAGATAAATCTGCCGGAATCAAGAGTGCAGGTGAGAAGCCAATTGCTTTTATTATTATCACAGATATATCAGTTCCGATGACCCTGCAAATGCCACCCATGACAAGGAATTTAACCTGCAGCTTAGATTGACAATGATTTGGTGTATAAAACAATTGGAGAACACATCATGCAATTAGGGCTTCAATCTAGACGTCTGCTGGCCTTGTTAGGTACACTCTAAACATGTTTTGTACTTCCATTAGGACAAGTAGAACACACTCAAAAATGTCACTGAGATTTTTAGGGAGTGATGGCTGCCACGCTTCTTGCATTGGTCAAGCCCCAGTTATAAATATATTTTTCTTGTCATATTTTAGTTGCTATGAGAGAGAGTACCTTATCTCATCAGGAGACTGGCATGGATTAATTGCAATAAATAATCTCTATATTACCATTTAACAGTTATATTAAGTTAGTTGTAAGGAAAGCAAACCGTAACTGATTTTTTTTTTTTAAGTATCGAGACCCTTATTTTAAGACCCTGCTCCACATTGGGCCCGGGGCCCAGCTGAGTCTTACGACTGTTAGACGGAATAGTGAGAAATATTTTTTTTTCAGACCTTTATAAACTGGATTATACAATTAGTGTAACTACACAGGGTACAGAAGATACAACTACCCCAGGGCTGTTTGATAACTTTGCCTCCTTTCTATTACCAGTTGTGTGTGTTCACTTTATATTTTACTAAACAAAGTAGATATTGTCTGCTTATCACATCCCTTTATTTTCTGGTATTTCTGGGTTGAGCATTTATTCTGACTATGCAAGTTCTCTTCTTGCAGATAATTTTTGTAGGCTTCTTATGGAAATTATTTAAATTTAAGGGAAAAAGCTCACATTTTACCAATGGTTGATAAATCAACATTTGTTTTGTTTCAGGCTTTTCAGGTTTTCCATAAAATATTATGAGGGCCCTGTTTAGACCCTATGGCTTATAGTCATGTCACTGACTTTATAGTATTTGTTTGGGTGACATAAACTATTAGCTGAGAAAGTCTTATATATAAGAGGCTTGACACAAAACTGCTCTGTGACAATGCTCTTGTGGCAGGAGTCATTCTCTGAGTCAATGCCTCAATAAACGTTTGTGGCACTTGATGCAAGGAGAGGCTGTTTACATGATAGCCATTCATTCCACAAGAGGCCCTTTAAAGTAATCCATATCCACTTCTGCAAGTGCTTCAGAAAATATATATTCTGTCTAGTCTGTTAATTATACAGTATTTGTCCATGGTTTAATTTTACTTTTCCAACTTGCAGGTTTGGTTTAAGAACAGAAGGGCCAAATGTCGCCAACAGCAGCAACAGAGCAGTGGACAGGCCAAACCCCGTCCAGCCAAGAAGAAAACTTCCCCTGCAAGAGAGACTAACTCAGAAGCTAGCACTAATGGCCAGTATAGTCCACCACCACCTGGTACAGCAGTGACCCCCAGCTCCACAGCTAGTGCCACAGTCTCTATCTGGAGTCCGGCCTCCATATCTCCAATCCCAGATCCCCTTTCTACAGCCAACACTCCTTGTATGCAGAGGTCAGCTGGATATCCTATGGCATACAGTCATGCCCCAGCCTACACTCAAAGCTACGGTGGATCTTCATCCTACTTTACAGGCCTGGACTGCAGCTCCTACCTATCTCCCATGCACCCACAGCTCTCAGCTCCAGGTGCCACGCTGAGTCCTATTGCCACTTCCACCATGGGTAATCACCTCAGCCAGTCTCCGGCATCTCTCTCTGCCCAGGGGTATGGAACTTCCAGCCTTGGCTTTACATCGGTGGATTGCTTAGACTACAAGGACCAAACTTCCTCTTGGAAGCTTAATTTTAATGCCACTGACTGTCTTGATTATAAGGACCAGAGTTCATGGAAATTCCAGGTCTTGTGAATCAAGTTGAAGACTCCAAAGCTTGATATTCACGAATCCTCACCAACCAGATTTAGTGGCATGGCTGAAGTATAACAGTGGGTAGATAACAAAACATACCAACTTCAAAAACTTCAGTGTTCATTTCTTGTTAGAAGGACATGCTGACATTTTGTCTTTAGAAACAAACATTCACTTTCTCATCTCGGACTATAAATCAAATGTTCTCTGGTGTTGTCAGAACTGGGATAGGAAAGCACTTCGGTTGAGGGTAATGAGAACTTTCTGTTGTGCTATACAGCTGAGTCCAGCTTTGGACTTTGCCTTTGACTATGCATTGTGTACAAAAACCAACAACATCTTCATCTGACTCCACCGTCCTCTCATACTTGGTCATCAGTGTTTAGATTGGCAACTATTGAAGAAAGATTTTCTAAATGCTACCAAACATCCTAGAGTCGATCTAGATCTTTGGACTTTTGGAAAGCTACATTAAAGTGATTCTTCTGATGTCCACCTAGTAAATTCTAATCTGCAATGCCTATTTCCTTGCTTACAGTCACATTGTAACAACATTACATTAATGTGTGGCTGGTGGACCATACATGACCTGTCTGTATCAGGTTTGGGATGCTACTGATGCCATTATCATGTTGGGATGATACCTTTTGCCTTCCCAGTCTGTCACGCCTCATCCTATAACACATTTTTTAAACCACCTAAGCAGAGCCATGTAAATCTGGATGTAATTTTTTCATGTATAATATTTTTGAAACCAATTTAACTTATTTTATAAACAGTCATAGCCCACTCCAA
>NW_017306489.1:1397267-1455172 GCF_000935625.1 Nanorana parkeri
TGCCTCAAATGGTTGCTAAGAGAGAAGATTGTTCTTATAGATTTGTTATATTAATAATTATTGTTATTTGAAAAAAAATTGTGGAATATTATTAAAATACACTGAATCATCCTTGCGTGTTGACTGTGCATCTGGTTATTACTAACATGCGAGACTGAGAACTGAAAAGTAAAAACAAAGTAACAGTGTCACCTATAGCATTAATTCAAGTGTATGTAAACCCTAACAATCAGGGGCATCCAGAGGTTGGGTGTCACCCGGAGCGGGGACCAGGTGACACCCCGCAGTGACATCATCGCGCATGCGCGGTTGTCTTATTGACGCCTGCCGGCGGCCATGTTGGTGATGGACGCCGGCAGAGAAAGAAGGGGACGCTCACCCGGCGGGATGAGGTATGCCGCCAGGTCCCCTCCTCTCTCCTGACACTGTTGGGCTCTCGGTCAGTGACCGAGTGCCCGACTTTTCATAGGGGGTGACACCAAAATGACTGTCAGTCATTTTGGTGTAACCCCTCGAATGGTGGCACCCGGGTGCGGTCCTCACCCCGATTGTGAGGAACTTCTCTTATTTGCTCCCTGTTTATTAAGTGTAAAAATATACCTGCTGATTATGTCAGAAATGTAGAGCTGTCCCGTGTCCTGTGCTCACTTCCTGTGTTGTCTCAAGGAGACTATCCCAGTTCTTATCTTGAGACTACAGAATGATTAGCCTTTATGTTGTGGAGAAAGGAGAGTAGGCTGAGTAGGCTGGCTAGAAAAATGAGCAGGGCTGACACCACTCAGTCCACAAAAATTCAGTGTGTTGTCAGCCCACAACAGACCTGCTGAGTGCATTACTGGCAGATCAACAGATGTTTTTCTGCACTTTCAGGGTCCTTACATTAATAAAACACAAGTAAATGGTTATGTATTGCAGAGATGTATAGCATATATATATATATTTTTATTTTATTTGACTTTATATACACTTTAGCTTTGTATGGTAAACATGTGTACTTACAGAACAACTTCCCCCAGAATGCATAGTTTACATTTTAGATAGGCAGATGGCAGTTAAATCACTGCTTGGATTTCCCTGGCAATTTCGCTTGCAAGATTTCCCTACATTAATTTGGTTCCAAAGTATTCATACAAAGTCATAATGAAGAGAGTATTTCTATATACTTCGCTGGACAGAACTTGCCGGTGGGACGTAAAAGCAGCTAGTGTGTGCCGGGAACCACACAGACCTACAACCAGCAGGGTTTTCTTGGAGTGGGGAGTTAGGGCTACATATAATACAAACATGTGTTCATGTGAGGATCCCATCGGTTTCAGTAAGCCTTCTTTATTCAAAGTGTCTCAGATCATTTGCATTGTTCACAATAAACCAATCAGGTTCTCCTTATGAGGACAGAACTCTCATCTGCCCTTACAGTATCACTCTCTCTGCCATTGATCTAGCTAAAGATCACTCCATCATTGCTTGAGTAAGGGTCTGAACAACATACAGTAACAGTATCATTTGTAATAAAGAGTGTGTATTTTTTAACATTACAAGCAGGTCATGAGCTCCAGTCAAGTGAGTGTGCTTAGGCTGAAATGATGCCATCAGTCCGCTGCAGGCAGGAGGAACCATTTCCTCAGTCTTATCTCCTCCAGTGATCAGATTGCAATATTATATTAAAGGGGAAAGTAACCTCTGCACTTCAGCTGTGGTAGAACTACAAGTCCCATTAGGCATTACAAGACACTGACAACCACAGGCATAACTCCGAAAGACAAAGGCATGAAAGGATTTGTCATTTCTCCATAGCTGGAGTGCTGAGGTTGCCAACTCCTGTTATATTAGTTCACAAGGAGGAAGGCTGCAGCATGAGCTGATCTGTGCTAGACAAACTGCACAGGAACCAGGATTTACATGACTGTGTTATCTCTGAGCAACCATCTCCATCCATGAAGTAGAAGCTGACCTTTAATAATGCTTAAACAGAGATGGTGCTGCCCTTCTGGAGAGAAAGGCATTGTCGGTGGCAGTGTCATTTCTTAGCGGTAATAAATAACTGTAAGTGTGCTATGTCCAGTACATATTACTTAACACATATGAAAAACTATATTTGATGCTAGGTCTGCTTTACATTTGTAATGTGTGTGGAGAGCTTAAGACAATGCTTGGACAGATAAGGCCTACAACAGCATTGCTAAATTATGCAACCTGATGCAGCACATGCACCAAAGTCTTGTGACATGAATAACACCTACCCTACATACAAATGCTTCACAAAATATAATCTGGGATTTCTCCTAGGTGGTATACTAAACAATTCATGTGGGTGGTACAAGGGATGGTGGGAGTATGAAACAGAGTAATCCTTGAATCAGGATCAGAACTGGGCCCACATGCATGGTTGAGTAGTGGTTACTACCTGTGTCACCACTGTTGCAACTGGAGTAGAACTAGAAAGAAAGCACCAAACTCAGGTATCCCCCAATATTTATTTACTATTGGTATTTATATCAGACTGACAATTTACAGTCACAATCAGTCCCTGCCCTCAAGGAGCTTACAATCTACGGTCCCTATCTCATATGCATACATAGACATACCAGCGCTGATTTAGACAGAGCCAATTAACCTACCAGCATGTCTTTGGAATGTGGGAGGAAGACAGAGTAAACCCACAAAAGCACAGGGAGAACATGGAAACTCCATGCAGACAGTATCCTGACCGGGAGTCAAACCAAGGAACCCGGTGCTACAGGGCCGAAGGGTTAACCATTAAGCATATCAGATACGTTGCCTTTGTGATATCTGTGGCTTAATAAAATATCCTTCTGAACTCTTGATGCATGTGCTTAGCGCTCCTTCTGATTCTACTACATTTGGATTTCTCAAGCTGGTTGACCCTTTCATCGGGAAGGCCCGAGCTTTGTGGAGAGATACTGAATTTGGCCAATTCAGGGCTTTGTAAGACTGTCAGATCTGCAAAATAAGAAGTATTGGGTCCAGCACCCCACCACTACATCTACCACGTTTGCAACCTCACTGGAAGCCAAGTGTGTCGTTCACAACTGCGCCAAATTAATTTGACCACCTGGGCTGGACCTGGTTTGTCCTGTCCCTGATGCAATGTATGAATACCTATACTGCACAAGTGAGCTGTGTTTTGTGTCAGGGGAAAATCGGTTATTCTACAGGAACAATGTACATCCATCTTGCTATACAATCTATAGGTATTTATGCCTTTTTGAGCACATTAGCTGTTATAAATGTAATTATTTTCAAGACTTCTAGATTTATTTTTTTGCTTTGAGCATACAGCATTTTTTTGCATTCGCACTGGACCGGAACACAGGCAATCTTTCGCCACGCGTCCGATCGCACTGTGGGCGTGGCTGCGGTGCCATTGACTTCAATGCACCGCCACGCTTCCTCCCACCCCAGAATGAAGGGGGAGGTTTAGTTTGCGATTGCTGTGCATACCAGCAGCTACCGCTCTGGAACGCACTGTAATTGTGGGGAACTAGCCCTCAAACACCAATCACTTTTTTGTCAGAAAAATCCCCTTAGTTCCATTGGGGATATTTCTCTTTACATACTGTTCTGTAGACACAGGAGGAAATGAGAGGATATTTCAAAATGAGGGAGATCTCCTCTTAAGGTACCCATACACTGGTCGAATTTGGGCCGGTTTTTATTGTACTGGCTAAAATTCGCACAGTGTGCGGGCTGTCGGCTCCCTTTCAGCCGGCATTCCTCCAACAGTTGATCAAAGGAACCAGCTGGAAAATTTTTGATCGATCCGAGCCAGCAGTCAATGAGCTGCCCGCTCTGATCGGGTATTCTGATGCTGGTGCTAGCGGCATCTGTCAGAATACAATGTGAACAGCGGGATTCCTCGACCGACACACTGTTTGTTTTTATGGAGGAATCGGGTCAATTTTGATATATGGTTGTCACCAGATTAACAGGGTTATTCACAAAAGGGTGAAGAGATTGGAGAAGGCAGAAGAAGTGAACAATCTAGGACAACATAGCTGAACTGGAAAGTGAGCTGAATTGGAGAATTTTTCCAAATCAGCTATTTTATCCTATATTGTTCACTTCTCCTGCCTTCTTTAAACTCTTCACCCTTTTGTGAATAACCCTGTAAGTGTCCTTTTTGGAAGATTTCCGCTCTATTTGCTTTCTGGCGACAACTTAAAAGTTTGGATTTTCCCTCACTTTAGGTCCCTGTGAAAATGTTCACCAAGTCAAAAGGGTGAAATGTTAGCAGATGAGGCCAAAATCAAATATATTTTCTGCTGACTCCTGGCTGGTGCAGTAAACATTGCTGTTTTTCAGGGGAAAAGGAGAATTAGAGGAAGTCAGCTGCTTTGGATTACCAGACTTAAGATCATTGCGCAATTACTCAGCAAACAAAGGTGTTAAAGGAAAGAAAGAATGTTCACACAAACTGACCGAAAAGACAGAGACAGACATGGAGCAGCCCCACAACTGGTGATGGCCGTGATCACTACAATCAAGCTAAATATATTATATTATTATTCATTCATACAACATTATATATTAATATTGTATGAATGAAAGCAGAATGCCAGGCAAAACTTTATTTATTTATGGTTTTGAAGAGTGGTTAAGTTTTAAAAGCTTTGCCAGGTTTTGGTTTGAATCTCACATTAAAAACTTAGGGGTCTATTCACGAAGCTGCCGAAGGATCTAGCCGTAGCTTCGGCCGATCCTTCGGCTAGCTTCGGCCCCAGGACCCCTTCGGTTCAGTAGTACGGGCTTTTCACTATAGCCCGTACAGCTAGGAGAAACACTGCTGTTTCTTTATTCTGACACGGAGCCGTGTCAGAATAGAAAAAAATAATGCGTTTTTGCCCATTGGAATGCATTGCTAGATTCCTATTGACTATTTCAATTTGCAATCGCCAATAGTAAACTAGCATTGTACCCCCCTCTGCTGCAGATCTCCATCAGCAGAGGGCGGGTACAATGCTAGTTTACTATTGGCTATTGCAAATTGAAACAGCCAATAGGAACCTAGCAATGCATTCCAATGGCAAAATCTTTTGTATTTTATTTTTTCTGTGTCAGAATAAAGAAAAAAAAAGATAAATCAGTGTTTCTCTCCTGGGCGGCCGGGACGCCCGGGAATAGTCCATCAAATACATAATCTTTTTGTTTTTCCTCCGATGCTAGAGAAGTCTTTCTCCATCAGGGTTCCATGGAGCTCTAGGGTTCTCCTCAGAGCTATCCAGGGATTCCTTGATCTGTTGCCAATGGACCTCTCATCTGATGGTGGCGGCATACTAATTCAGGGCCAACGCTCTTTGGCAGAGCCAGCAGCATGACACTGATGGTCTTTTTAGCTGTCTGTAAGGGTGTTGTGACCAGTACTGAAAGGTTGACATTTCTCCCACTGACTCCCTACTAAACAGGTTTTTGCAGGGATTCCTTGAGAGATTTTTTTTCTGGGGTAAAAAGGTTGGGAAAGGTTGTGCTAAAGGGTTAATTTAAAATCTTTTTTTGGCAAGATGACACAGGGGTGCTTTCACCTTCCAGCACCCTTCACCTGCCTCCTGCACTATTGTTATGCATTCTGACCACCACTGGAAGGTGGACAGTTTTCCCACTGATCCCCAATCAGTTGGTTTTTGTAGATGTTCCTTGAGACCTGAATTAAATAAAGGGTTCCTCTGGCTTTTTAAAAGTCTTTTTTAACAGGGTGACACAGAGATGCCTGTACCTTCCAGCATCATTTACCTGCCATCTGCACTATTGAGGGGGAGGCTGGTGTTCTGTTCTTACTGGTGCAGTTACACAAACCTCTCTCTCACATGGAAACTTCAATGCACTGGTATTCCCATTCTTTTCTATAGCTGCACTTTACATAACTACACTCCAGTACAGTAGAGTGTGTATGGGAAAACAAAAGGCACGGCTGTTTTTTTCATTGTTAACCTGCTCCCACCAGCATAAAGCATATGCGGTGGCATGGCAGGTGGTCCTTAATGCTGAGTTGCTTCAGCTATGCATCAGCCGGCTCTGCTTTTCTGTGCTGAGAGCGCTCTTACTGGCGTGCTCTAAGCACAGTAACTGGGCTGTCACCCAGTTACAGTTTGCATCCAGGAGTCAATATGATGGCCTCCCATCACTCATGACAGTGATTACAAGATTTGGAAGCACACCTCCAACTCCAAGGTCCCCTTGAAGGGCCGCTGGGATTCAATGGCAAGTTAATTCTAGCCAAAACATTATTTTTGCTTTGGATAGTGCATTTACAATGTCTTCCAGGA
Source organism: Nanorana parkeri (assembly GCF_000935625.1). Lineage (NCBI taxonomy): Eukaryota > Metazoa > Chordata > Amphibia > Anura > Dicroglossidae > Nanorana > Nanorana parkeri. Next base: position 1,403,549 of record NW_017306489.1, read on the forward strand.
TTTTATTGCTGTATATGTCCCTATTGGTAGGTGATGTCTACAGCAACAAAAATACAAAGGGAAGGGTTAGAACCTCTGGTTTTAATTGCTGTCTGAGCCAGTAACCACCCTTCCTCTCATTTCCGTGATGTCAAAGGGACAAAAAGTCAAAGGAATCCCGAGAAATGGAGTCACAAACAGCAATAACAAAAATCATACAGAAGGCGGTAGAAGGTGTGCTTTGAACATTTGTTTTTGAACATTTGAATGCATTATAAACAAAAGAAAACCAATCCGGCATTGATTACATTTCAATGTGCACCATGCACCTTCAGCAGAAACCCTTGTGCCTACCAATCTTGAGAATGGGGAAGAAGGAGGCCATTGTCCTGGTTTGGAATACCCAGCTGAATGGTAATTTACTGTCAAATATGGAGAATCTGCTCATGTCGCCCAAATGTCCTGGATCCCATGGGACTGTGCCTGTGTTTGACAAATTCCCAAAGTCTCCTGGATTCAGGACTTGTCCCTCCATGGAAGTAAATTGCTGTCCTTTGGGTCGAGCTATCCACCATGAAAGCAGATGGGTAGCCACTGGGTAAAGCTGACTACCATATAACTGAATGGGCTGCTACCAGGGCAGGCTGTCCACCACATAAGATTGAGCAACTGCCTGCTCAATCTATCCATGGGTCCTTCATCTTGCAGGGATGAAAACAAATGCTGGGGCATTTTTCTCCTACTGACAACAGACATTGGGCAATTTTACCTCCATTTGACACAAGAGAATTCTTTGCTCCCTTTGAGGGTGGAGCATTTTTTATTTTCTCAGACAGAGGGCCATTTTTTCTGTCCTCTAACACTGGGGCTTTTTTCCCTCCCATTGACACTAGGACACCTATGGCTATGGCAATTCAATTCTTCCACTTCAATCCATGGCTAATATTCTGTGCAATGTATCCATGCCCACAAATTGCCACATGTTATCTACGCGTCAAGGACTCATTCACCCTCATTAAAGCTGAGCTTCAGGGCACAAAAACTTTCATTTAAATATATTCCTCAATAGCCACAAAGGACATAAATCCACTTTGTGCGCACCAAATAGCTTTGTAAATCCAGTTATTAGCTTGTAAAAGAATCAGTGACATCATCACTGTGCTGTACATAGCCTGTGCAATGGAAGGGACCCAGCAGGCTCCACCCACTACAGGCTGCCTGTAGAAAACTACAGGAGGGGGTTGATACAAGACCAGTCACCCTGCACAAAGAGATAACAGTAGTGACTGGTCTATATTACAGGAAGCTCCTGCACGGAAGTTTCACATTGGATTACTGTACAGATCTGGAAGAAATACATGAAGTATACCAAGATTTAAGTAAGAATACACATGACTCTTCTGTATTTAGACTTTATTTGCTTCTACGATAGTTGAGCTTTAAGTTGGAAGGTACAGTATTTTTGTGCATTATATAAATACGTACTTTGGGCACATGCAAGCCAGCAGGTTTATAGAACCATAGCCATGAACAACAGTCATGCAGTAGGCAGATCATCCAACCACCATATCATGTCTATTGGCACTTTTCACCTTTGAGGCGGCACAGTTGCTATTCTCATAGTCTATAAAACCAGAAAATAGTTTCCTGGTAATTCTATAGGACGAGAGGCCTTGACCAATTAGAAATAAACTCTGAAGCACTCCTTTTTTGCATGTTGCTAGTCAGAATTACATTTTAGCGTTGCCCTCAACCCCCCTGTACCCCTTCCGCCCCTATACGTTATTTTGACTTATCTAATTTAGCAAATGTCCCAATCCTCTTACGTTCTGTGCTCCCCCAGCAGATTGGTAACTGAATTAGGAGGGATTACCTATCCCGGCAACATGACAAATAGGTTCTGCAATAGAGGATGACAGCTGCCCGGGAGAAGCAGGGCATGCTGGGTAACCACTTTTAATTAAGGAACAAACTCAGCCAAATAGAAAAATAACAGTTTGTTTATGTGTTTTTCCTCTCTTTTCCTCCAGTAAATAATTGGAAACCTTCAGTTTTTCAAATTAATTACATGCTTCCAGCCTGAGACGCCGCTGGATATTTATAGCCCGTCACCAAGCAAAAATTCAATAAGGAAAATGGATGCCTTTAATTGCTGCATGTTGATTGTTTTAATAAACAGACTGTTCAGAACTCAGATCTAAGCATAAAGATACCCATAGACATTAGAAGACCATCTCCCAACCTTGATGTTTCTGGATCAGGGGACTTATGTGTTTGGGGGAACCCCCAATATATGATAAATGTCACCAGCACACCTATGCCTTGTGTTAATAATCCATCTTCTTTATTGATGCAGACTGTCACAAAACAACGTTTCGGGGCCACGCATGGTCCCCTTCATCAGGTTTTAGTATAAGTGGGAAACCGCAGACACTGTCAGCTGAGTCTTATTGGGGTAAAAGAAAAAGGGGAGGTTATGAAACATTTTAGATTATGGAGAAAAAAAAATTGGCCCTGCACATGGAAATATGATAGAGCGGTTGAACTTTTGATTCCTTTTTTTGTTGAAATAGCAGAGCAATTGAAGACAAAACAATGGGGTTTTGATTTACCACAAGGTGATGGAATTGAAATTGCACCAGATTGAACCCAGCAAAATAATGAGATCACTTTTAAAGACATTGGGATTGATTTATTGGTGTAGAGTATATTCAGTTTTCACTTTGCAAGGCTATTTTTACATATCTTAGTGAATGTGGTGAAAATTCTCTTTACAAGAATACCCAATCACATGCAAGGGAAATTAAAACTCATGCTTGCACATGATTGGACGATGGAAGTCAGCACAACTTCACCTGATTCACTAAGTTAAGTTTAAATTCCCTTGCAAAGTGAAAGCTCAGTTTCCTTCGTGTACATCCAATTCTTCTTTAGTAAATTGACCCCATTGTCTTATTTTCTTCTGTTTTCCATTGATGATTGTTGTCAACTTTAAAATTGTTGTGGACGATCAAACTTGTAGGCAGGGCCGGATTTCCCACAAGGCCACCCAAGGCCCGGCCTTGGGGCAGCAGGGAGTAGAGGGGCAGCAGGGGTGTGGAATTCCTATCTCCTGATGCCCTGGACATGCAGTTCTGGGCGCCGGGTGGGTAATTGTTTTCTACATTTAGCCCTGCTTTGGGCAAGCAGATCTAAATGTACAGCGGGGAAGCTGCTGCTTGTTTTGTACAAGTGATCCCGGCGATGTCGCTGAGATCACATGTATGCAGCCTGCAGGTCTGCCATTTTCCATGGGGGGCGGGTTTGGCAGGGAGGGGGGTGCATTGAGGAACCTGGCCTTGGGGCAGCAGAGAGAGTAAATCCAGCACTTCTTGTAGGCGGTGAATTGTTTAGGTTCTGGCAGTCACTTGCAATTATATGTGATTCTCAGTGGACAGAAAGTAGTTGAAGTTGGCTGGAAATTGCCATGTGTATAGCAATCTTAAGGCCTAACCATCTTAAGGGGCCATTCATGTTCAGGGAAAGGCAAACCGGCACAGACACATTAGGATACACATCTCTTACCTACAGGTCCAACTGCCCTCTCTAGTCTCTATGGCCAATTTAAAATGAACAAGTGTGTTGTCCATGAAGGGCAAAGCAACAGGTTCACTTGATTGCCTGTTCCACCTTCCAGCTTCTTACATTCACCTTCCCTTCACTCCCCTGTCACTCTCTTCCCCTGCTTCAGTGAAAGTGAAATGCCTGGCGCCCATAGTCCTGTCTAAGTTACAACCATATTGACTTGAAGCTTACAGAGGGCTTTTTCTATTCATTCTCCTGGATTGGCATCAGAGTAAAGAGCAGGTGAGTACAATGGAAGTGGGATGGGCAAGTAAATACTGTATACCCATTTGATGGGTATACAATTACAGTTGACTAGTCAATTGAGAGAACTATTAACCAAGTTGACAAGTTAAAGTAGAACTGTGGCCTTCCATTAAAAAAAATAACGGCCTGGCCCAAAAAAAAAGCACACACTCTAATATTTTGTTGGACCTTTAGCTTTGATTACGGCACGCATTCACAGTGGCATCATTTCAATAATCTTATGCAATGTCACAACATTTATTTCCATCCAGCGTTGCATTCATTTTCACCAAGATCTTGTAGTGATGATGCGAGAGTTGGAGCACTGAGTAAAGTCTTCTCCAGCACATCCCAAAGATTCTAAATAGGGTTAAGGTTTGGACTCTGTGGTGGCCAATCCATGTGTGACAATGATGTCTCATGCTCCCTGAACCTCTCTTTCACAATCTGAGCCCGATGAATCCTGGCATTGTCCTCCTGAAATATGCCCAATGTGCCATCAGGGAAGGAAAACTCCATTGATGGAAAAACCTGGTCATTCAGTATATTCAGGTAGACAGCTGACCTCATTTTTTGGGGACATAACGTTGCTGAACCTAAACCTATTATCTAATGGAAGGCTCGGACCTATTTGCTTAGATAAATTCATGTGGTGACTTTTTTTGGGCCGGGCAGTGTATGTACTTACAGTTTTCTCTAAGTCCCCCCCCCACAAATCCCTATAATTTTCTGTTGTGCCTGAAGTACAGCTAAAGCAGCTTCCTGTGATGGTGTGGCAATCTTTCTCTGGCAGCAGGGACTTCTAGCACTTCTGCACCCTTCCCCAAAGCATACCTTTCTATTTTTACATTTAAAGAATCAGAAAGGTTGTGTTAGTGCTCCTGCGAATATGAAGCTCCCAGACGATCAGCATGGTCAACAAAGGAGAGTACAGTCATATTTTGAGCACAAACTTTTTCAGGTGGAACTTCAGCCAAAAGCTTAAGTCACAGGTACAATGAATATATGGGAACTGCAGTGGCGTAACAATCGTCATAGCGACCCAGGCGGCCGCTATGGCGCCCGGACACAGGGGGGCCCGGCCAGGGCATCCCTCTGATGCCGTGTGGGCCGCCTGGGTCGCTATGGCATGTAAGGGTGCTGGCTGTCACTGACACAGCTCAGCAGCGGCGTTTCCCCTCATAGCCGCTGAGGAGCTGTGTCAGTGACAGCCAGCAGCTACGGCAGAAGAGGCCAGCGTTCGCAGTGAAGGAGGAGGCGGGGCCCGCCTAAGAGCAACCCCGCATCCTCTTACATCACTGGCCAGCGACCTAAGAGCAGGTGGGGCCAGTGATGTAAGAGGAGGCGGGGCCCGCGGACGGAAGAGGAGGCGGGGCCCGGCGACCACAGAGGCAGAAAGCGCTGAGACCCTGCAGAGCCCACTAAAGAGAGTCTATGGTGGGCTCTGCAAGGTCACTCTCAGGTGAGCTGTTTGGTATATCAGGTGGGCTCTGCAAGTGGCATAACTAGCAATCACGGGGCCCCATACAAACTTTTGCTATGGGGCCCTGTGATTTCTAGTTACGCCCCTAGGGAACTGTTTTTCCCCAGCTAGGAGTTTGTAATTTTGTTCTGTCAGTCTTGTGATCCACACACCTCTGCCACACCATATAGCTGGGGAGATCTAGGGCTGCAACAACTAATCGACATAATCGATTATAATCGATTATTGAAAAAGTTGTCAACTTTTTCAATAATCGATTAATCGGCTTCTGATCAGTTGGCCCTGTTCACGGCTCCACACACGCTGCAAAAATGTATTTTATTGTTTATCCGATTAACCGATTAATCGAACTTAATAATCGGCTAACTAATCGATTTTGAAAATAATCGTTAGCTGCAGCTCTAGGGAGATCACTCTACTTGGTTATTTTTACTGATTTCTGGATCAACTCCCTGTTCACTGCAGAGATTTGACTGCGCTGATTCATTGTCCAATGGACAAGATGGAGGAAACAAAGGAGGCTGCATGTCTATGAAGTGTGGCAGATAATCTGTCAATCACACAGCCAACTGAACACAATTACATTCCCGTATGTGGGTAAACCCCCGTATGTGCCTTGTGTATTTAGCTGTTTGCCTTGCCTTCAAGTATATATCAATCCAATCACTAAAATTGTGTGTACGCTTTAATTTGTTAATGTCATTTTAAAAGTAATTAAAAAATTGTGAAAATGTTTAGAGGGTTATTGACTAAGCTGCCGAAGGCAGCCGAGTGAATAACCGAGCCGAAGTGAACTGAGCTCAGCTATTCACTTCGGAGTTCGGCTATTCACTTCGGCTCTGTACGGCAAAATGAATAAAATGTTAAAACATTATTTAAATAAATGGAAGAAAAATATGGCTGGTACTGATTAAAATTTTCGTGTTCGATTAATCGAAATTTTTTTTAATCGATTCATTTCGATTAATTATAACGCACATACAGATCCAACTACATTGGTCTATACACATACAGCACAGCAATGAAGTAATAAAGTGAACTAGGATCACACTAATCCAGCACATTATTAATCTCACGTGCCCCACTCAATATGGCCGCCGCTTGAGTGGGGCAACTCAGAATAATAACGTGCTGGATTAGTGTGATCCTAGTTCATTTTATGACTTCATTGCTGTGCTGTATGTGTATAGAGCAATGCCTTGGCTGGCACTCGTGCAGAACAAGTTTCTTGGGCAAACCTGTTAGTTGTAACGAAACCGGAAGTCAGGCGGTCGCAGAACTCAATAAGTGTCGACAGATCACCGGCCCAAGTGGCTCCGTCGGCTAACGAAAGGAAGGGGGAGGAGTCAGGTGACGTCGATGCCCATGACGTCACCGGACTCCTCCCCCTTCCCTTCGTTAGCCGACTGAGCCACTTGGGGAAGGGGGGAGGAGTCCGGTGACGCTCGATGTTCGTGACGTCACCGGATCTCCGACGGGACTCCCGGAAGACCCAGCAGCCGTTAATTTGCCCAGCCCTAAAAAAAAAAGAAAAACAATGTTAAGAAAAAGATTGAAAAAAATAAAGAAAAGGAAAAAAACAAAACAGCGTGGGTTCCCCTCCCAAACAATACCAGACCCTATTGTCTGGTAGGAATATTAGGAGGGAACCCAAGTGAAAAAAAAAGTGTGGGGCTCCCCCCAAAAGTTATATCAGGCCCTTTAGGTCTGGTAGGAATTTTAAAGAGGGGGGAAACGTGGGGGCCCCCCTAAAATATCTAACCAGACCATTGATCCAAGCACAGGCCTGGCAGGGCAGGAAAGGGGGGGTGAGTGAGTGAGTGAGTGAGCACCCCCCTCCCTGCCATACCAGGCCACATGCCCTCGGCACTGGGAGGGTGCTTTTCCAGGGTTCCCCCCTAAAAAAGCACTTTGTCCCCATGCCGATGGGGACAAGGGCCTCTTCCCCACAAGCCCTGGGGCGTTGGTTGTGGGGGTCTGCGGGTCACTGTAGAAATTCCTATACTCATCAGCGCCATCTATGGGCGCTAGTCCCTGCTAATTGCATTTTAGTACATGAAGCCCTTTATGTAGAACCTATCACAGATCTTTGCAAAATGGTCATGGCTGAGTGCTCAGGTGTGCAGGTGTTGCAAGAACAGGAAACTAGAAATTCCTATACTTGTCAGTGCCATCTAGGGGCTCTAACACCATGCACATGGCATTCTTGTACATGAAGTCCTTTAAGTAGAGTAAAATTGATTGCAGATCTTTGCAAAAAAAGTCCCGGCTGAGTGCCAAGGACTGCAGGGGTTGCAAAAACAGGGAACACTGTCGAAATTCCTATACTCATCAGCGCCATCTAGGGATGCTAGTGCCATGCGTTGCAGAAGTTTTCTACACGAAGCAGCCTTAAACTTGATTGCAGATCTTTGCAAAATGGCCATGGCTGAGTGCCCAGGAGTGCATTGGTTGCAAAAACAGGAAACACTGTAGAAAGTTCTATATCCATCAGCGCCATCTGGGGGCGATAGCGCCATGCAAATAGCATTTTTATACATGAAATCTTTTTAAAAGTGTCAAATCGATTGCAGATCTTTGCAAAATAGTCCTGGCTGAGTGGCCTGGATTGCAGGGGTTGCAAAAACAGGAAACACTGTAGAAATTCCTATACTCATCAGCGCCATCTAGAGGAGTTAGTGTCGTGTGAATGGCATTTTCGTACATGAAGTAGAGTAAAAAACGATTGCAGATTTTTGCACAATGGTCACAGCTGAGTGCCCAGGATTGCAGGGGTTGTTCTTTGCTGAAGCCAACCAGTCCTAGATATGCACCTAGTTCTGTCCGCATAACTTTCCTGACAAATCTCCTGCAGGGTATGCTAGGGACTGGGATGTTGCAGGAGTTACGTCACAGGATTTGAAAGGAATTCTGAGTTCACTGAGCTGTGTTATCTCCTCTCCCTGAGGAAGATATAGTTAAATGTTCTGACCTCACTGGGATCAAAGTGAAACACGCGGCTGTTGTACAAAGACATAAGAAGCCCTTAGTCCAATAGCTGCTGTTCTGGCAGGATCAGACCATCGTTCTGTCCTTTGCGGGACTGCCGCCGTCAGGAGAAATTTGCTGTTAGCGGTTGGAAATATTCAGCCAATGACCTTTTGTTTCCCTAGATAAGAGCTGGGAATGGCTGGAAGGGTTTCTTTGTATCTCATCCATGCCGGTACAATACAAATGGACACAAATCAGTATTCAACACACAGTTTCCTGATCCCTAAAGTTTATGTAATCCCCAACAATAAACTTCTCTTGTTTGCTCCCTTTTAGTCTGTTTAATATACCATGAGAAGCACTTTATTCCATATGTGTAATAAGTGCACAACAAACACTGTTGATCTGTCAGAAATTCAGAGCTTTCCTGTGTCCTCTGCACGCTTCCTGTGTTATGTCAAAGAGTCTGTTCAGCTCTCCTAGTTATTTCTTGGACTACAGATTCATTAGTCTTTATGTTGTAGAGAGAGTGGGAGAGGTTGAGTATTTTAGCAAAAGATAAAAGGCAGAGCTGACACCGCTCAGTCCACAAAAATCCTGTGTGTTATCTGCCCGCAACAGTGTATTTCCCCCTTGGCAGTGAAATTGGACAAAAATCCACTATATGTGTGGCATGTGTTCCCATTCACACGGCATAATGAAAAATCATTTAAAAAAAATATTTCTTACATTTTGAATGTTTTGTTGCAGCAGGCAACATGGCTGAATCTAGGTTTTTCCTCAGCACCTTCACAGTGAGCTGTCCTTATTGAAAGACTTAGGGCTGAGATTTGAGGATTGTGTTTCCATCATTAACATACAATGTACACCCCTCACCGTCACAGCCCCTCCTAATATTACAAAGAAGGAGAAGCCAAGTAGAAATTTTAACCCTAAAGAAGCCAATAAACCCTAACCCAAGTAAAAGCAATTTAAACTGCTTATCCTTTGTGAATGGGAACATGTAACAAATATAACATATTACTAACAGCTAAGAGATGGCTTCCAATGAACACTTAAGGATATGGGGATTGACTATTAGATTTAGCTGCATCGTGTGTAATGGCTATTTTGTTGTCCAAGTAAAACGACATATCATTGTGTGTGTGCTTATGGCTGAATTTTATGTTTTGTCCAGCCGTCTCCTTAAACCCCTTCATAGCCAGAGGTGGTGCCATTGTGACCAGGCTGATACTGGTCATAAGCCAATACAAAGGTACTAGAAAGTGCACAGTGGCCTCTCCCTATCTGATTCTTGACATTAAGGTCAGATTTACTCTCAGTGGACCTCACTTCATGGGTCCGGTCCCACTTTTGCACTTAAAGAATTCAGGTATTTTCAATGTGTATTCTTAAAGGACAATTTAAAGGTAATCCCGAAGATGAAACCCAGGCCAGAAGCTAAATACAGAGATGAGATATAGATAATGAAGCTGTTTTATCCCCCCAAAGGGTTTGTATTTTTGTCCATCCAGTTCGGAGATTAACACAACTATGCAAAACAGCACAGCCCTTTCCTGCAGGACAAGGGAGCTGATTTTTCCAGGCTCCAGGTCAGCAACACTTACGGGTCTTCCCCCAGCTCATCATCTGCCATTCTGCTCTCTGCTTCTATCAGCATGCTCCTTGGACTGCAGCACAACTGATTGGTTCACCTTCCTGCTTCTCACGCACCCAATGTCGGCTCTGCAGTTCAGGGACTGCAAAAAGCTGAACTAAGATATCAAATACCTGCTTAACCCCCCTGCCCCTCACCTCATACAGTCTTCAGGAAAATGCCGGTGCTCAGCAGTGCTCCTGTCTGCCCACTCACAGTGCAATGTATTTCAAGTTATCAAAAGGACACACAGCTCATATAGAAACAGCACTGTCATGCGTTTCAGTCATAACAGCTTTAACTATATCCATTGCACTAGGCTGATACCAAGTGTAATTCAGGTACTTACACTGCTTGCATTAACAAAAAATGAATACAGAGCTGAGAGAGCTCCATTACGTTATGCATTGTATGAGAGACATTTAGATTTAAAGTGACCCTGTTGCATCTCTAAAAGAGTAGAAGCAGCTTCTCTCTACTAAAGAAGAAGGTGCAGGTATAGTGTATAGGAATTCTGGGTGCAGCTGCTATCTGACACTTCCGGGTGTCAGATAAAATGTCCACCACTGGGGCGATGGTTTCTTCTACTGGCTGATGTGACATAGTGACCACCGGGAAGAACCACAAAGCCCAGTGGGGAGGGGGGACTGCATGCAATAGAGGAAAAGGAATACTTCCCCCTCTGATAGGCAGCCGAAACCTTCGCTGTCTTCATCAGTTCTGGGCACCAGTGCTATCTCACACTTCTCAGCGTGAGTGATGACAGTGGTGCCAGGAGCTGATGAAGACAGCAACAATTTAATGTTCTGCTTATCAGAGAGGTAAGTATTCATCTTCTTATATTGAAGCAAGATGTTGGCTCTATTGCCTTAGAGAAGGGATGGGGTGGTTATGATATGCAGTGGCGTAACAAGGGGGGTGCGGCCCACACCGGGGTGCCACCAAAATGACAGACAGAGATTCTGGTGTCACCCCCTCTGAAAAGTCGGGCACTCGGTCATTGACCAAGAGCCCAACAGTGTCAGGAGGGAGGAGGGGACCCGGCCGGGTGAACGTCCCCTCCTCTCTCATCAATAAGATGACCGCACATGCGCGATGACGTCATCGCGCATGCACGATGACACCCGTCCTCGGGACGCCCCTGCTGAAATGTACCGTCTTTGCCCAAAATTTTCTCTGCCACTGTCTGCATCTGTGCAGTAACTCCTCATAGACCTGAATGGGGCCGTACTCTTATACCAGAGACATGAGGAGTACAGTCCCGCCGGAGAAGGTTTAGAACGGCCGATGTCTATTTTTTTTTTTTTTAAAGAAAGATGAACCTGTCCTTTAAGTGTGTTCCATTTTAGGTATGTTGAATGCGTCTCTCATCTCTTTTCTGCATTCGGATGGAACAACTACCTGCATTTTGTATGCAGCTTCCTGCATCAAACTTGTAAAATGCCCTGAAGGTACCGTTCATCCCTATGGCAGACGGGCCGGTGCTGTAGATAAACTGCTGCAAACAGGATTACTTAAACATGTACCACACATTCAATGCCGGTGAGGTCCGTGCCACTAAAATCACTGGTACAGGATTCTCTGTGCGGCAGGTAAAGACGACTAAGTGGACTAGTGTGAATGGGTCTTCAGGGGTTAAAACCGCTAACTGCGAACACCAATCAGTACAAGTGTTAGCGGACAGATTGGGATATGTAATCTTTTATTATCCCCGGGGACAGATGGAGCCATGAACAGGGAAACCTTGAGGAGGTGTAGCAAGACGCTGGCTTTATAATCCGCAGGGAGGGGTGCCAGGGCGCAGGGCTAAGCCTGCATTAAACTGGAATAGTGAAGGAAGCTCGAGAGCAGTGCTCACTGGCAGCCTTGTGGAATGGAAAAGTAGCCGGCTGAGATCTTCCACAACTTCCTTCAACAAAGAGGAGAGAAAGGAAAGCATCAATGTGAAGGTGCCCATACACCTTACAATTATCTGCAGATTTTCTGTGGTCAGATGGAAAAAGTGCAACAGATTGTCCCAGGTGGAGATTCCTCCATCCACACAGATAAGTGTAGATGGTGGAATCTGTTGCACCTTTTCCATCTGACCATAGAAAGTCTGCAGATAAATTGTAAGGTGTATGGCCAGCTTAACTCAAACTGATGTGTGGAGGACACTAATGAGCCACTGCCACCCAATCACATCCTTCCATGGACCAATGGTGGACCCAACTAATCCACAAATTTGGCATATCTTCTGGTAACTTTCAGAGCGGGTGTTTATAACGGGAGATTGTGTACTTTTTTGGGTCATTTTGAGCTTGACAAAAGTACTTTAATGTCTTCTTGTTGGTGTAATGCAGGGGTAGGCAAACTCCATCCCTTCAGCTGTGGTGCAACTACAAATCCTATCAGACACTGCGGGCTCTGACAGCTACAGGAATGACTCCCAGAGCCAGATGCATGATGGAATTTGCAGTTTCACCATAGGTGAAGGGATGGAGTTTGACTACCCCTGGCATAATGTATATGTGCATCAGCACAGCAGGTCGGTCCTGGATAGCAATATATAGCAACAGGTTCGGTTTGGTCCGAGAGCGAGCTGATCAGTAAGGCAACCTAGGCAAGAGCCTAGGGACTGGTGGAAGTCAAGAGGGCTTATCAATGCTGTGCACTTGCCTGTCACTTCACAGGGGAGAATGCACTTGTAGGTAGTTGATGTCTGATGAGATTATGTGGGTTGGCTTCTCTGTCTATTGCTATTCTTATCAATGTCATCTGAAGAGATGGGAAATCTAAAACTGATACCTCACACCTTTTCTTTTATTTGTGTCACAGGCCAGACAGTGGGGTCACAGACAGCAACCTGATAGATATTTGAATTTTTCTTCAGTCCATTAGTAACTGTCTAAAAAATGTTAGCTGGAACTTGACTTTAAGGTGCACACAGAGGTAAAAGTCCAGACCTTGTATTAACCTGAGGTTCTGTTATTCCAGTTATATGTGTTATTGGTGGCAACCTGGTTCTTGGTGTGCGGAGCTGATGGCTCTTCTAATCTAAGGACGAGTGGCAATGGTAAAATTGCTGTAGTAAAGTAGCAAAATGTCCCCTATATATAAGCATCCCCTTACCACCTTACCCATACCTTAAAGTAGAACTCCAGTTCAAAAAAGGTTAAAGACAACGTAGCCTAGGATATGTCAAAATAAAACTATTTTTGCTGCAATACTCACCACAGTAATTCCTTCCCACTATAAGATTTTGCCAGTGGGTTGAACTTATGGGTTGAATTACAGCATCATGTCATTCAACCCACTTAATGTGAGCCCAGGCTGTCATATGACGCCACCATTCCCTGAATTTATGTCATCTGAGCACTACTGTGCTGAACAACGATCACTTGTCAGCGTAAAGTGAACTGTTACTTTTCACAGTAGGGGCAGAGTACAGGTACTCTTAGCTAATCCTCATGCAAGAACCAAGTGTCCAAGTAAATCATGATATTAGTCACATAGTCAGGGCCGGCCTTAGGCCTTTAGGCGCCCTGTGCGAGAAAGCTTTAATTATCTGGAGAATGTTTTACATGCATAATTCATGTCCAATAAAAGTAGCACATTGCTTTCTTTGCTAACTATAGAGAGTTTTTTGGCAATTTCACATTTAAACTGTAAAATTATACATTTTTATCATATTGAAAGATTTTTTTAAAAAATATGCCAAAGATTGGTGTTGTTCTTAACTACACTATATTGCCAAAAGTATTGGGACACCCCTCTAAATCATTGGATTCATGGCCACAGGCGTATAAAATCAAGCACCTAGGCATGCAGACGCTTCTACAAACATTTGTGAAAGAATGGGTCGCTCTCAGGAGCTCAGTGAATTGATGAGTGGTACCGTGATAGGTTGCCACCTGTGCAATAAGTCCATCCGTGAAATGTCCTTGCTACTAAATATTCCACGGTCACCTGTTAGTGGTATTATAACAAAGTGGAAGCAACTGGGAACAACAGCAACTCAGCCAGGAAGTGGTAGGCCACGTAAAATGACAGAGCGGGGTCAGCGCATTGCTGAAGCGCACAGTGCGCAGAAGTCACTAACTGTTTGCAGAGTCAATACAGCTACAGACCTCCAAACTTCAGATTGGCACAACAACAGAGAGCTTCATGGAATGGGTTTCCATGGCCGAGCAGCTGTATCCAAGCCTTACATCACCAAGTGCAATGCAAAGCATCGGATGCCATGGTGTAAAGCACGCCGCCACTGGACTCTAGATAAGTGGAGACGTGTTCTCTGGAGTGACGAATCACACTTCTCTGTCTGGCAATGCGATGGACGTGTCTGGGTTTGGTGGTTGCCAGGAGAACGGTACTTGCCTGACTGCATTGTGCCAAGTGTAAAGTTTGGTGGAGGGGGGATTATGATATGGGGTTGTTTTTCAGGGGTTGGGCTTGGCCCCCTAGTTCCAGTGAAGGGAACTCTTAAGACATCAGCATACCAAGACATTGTGGACAATTTCATGCTCCCAACTTTGTATGAACAGTTTGGGGATGACCCCTTCCTGTTCCAACATGACTGCGCACCAGTGCACAAAGCAAGGTCCATAAAGAGATGGATGAATGAGTTTGGGGTGGAGGAACTTGACTGGCCTGCACAAACCTCAACCTGATAGAACACCTTTGGGATGAATTAGAGCGGAGACTGCGAGCCAGACCTTCTCGTCCAAAATCAGTACCGGGCCTCACAAATGGTCCAACATTCCAATAGACACACACCTAAACCTTGTGGACGCCTTCCCATAAGAGTTGAAGCTGTTATAGCGGCAAAGGCCAGAGCCAACTCATTATTGACTGAGACTGGGATGCCAATAAAGTTCATGTCTGTGTAAAGGCAGGCGTCCCAATATAGTGCACTTGTGATCAGTGATTTTTATGCATATACTACACATGCATTAAGAATTAGTTCTTACTCTTAAAACATTTGTTACTTTTTCCTAAAAATAACATGATGCCACTATAACAGCAGCAGAGTAATTTGGTCCATACCAAAAACTTTGAAGCCCATATACTGTCTTTCTTTTTCTAACCCAGTCATATAGCGCCACCTAGTGGCAGATCTCACACTTGTAAAATCTAAAGAACCTGCAAAAGGCATATTCATTCTTATGCTTTGGTCAACTGCTTTAGATTTGCTAAAAGAAATCCTCAGTGTTGTGGATATTTCTGGTTGAGACTCTGATCTTTATCAATATGCAATATTGCAGAGAACAGTATGACACAAAGCACAGAGTTTGGTCCAAAGGAACGATTCTAACTTTGGTGCGGTGCATTAAGTTTTTATAAGATAAAAACAGGGGGGAGTGGGGGTGGAATATGTTATGCAGAGCTAGCAAAAGGGATAATATAGAAGGTCAGGAGATATCTTGAAGCTGCGAGACTAAATTTCTAGGAAAGGAGGGGTGAGAGCACTCTTGCGTAAAAGTTCAGTCTTCGCTAGATATCAATGGACATAAAGCTCCTTTATACAAAATGGTTGTTCTTGTCCTTAATATAAACATCATGGTGGATTTCTCTTTCATCAGCCAACAACAACAACATAACTTTGATCTGTCACATATAGGTTTCACCCCTACGGTATATTTATATACATATACACATATACATACATACAGTGGGTATAGAAAAGAATCACCGCCCTTAAAAATGATCACATTCTGTTGTTTTGCTGCCAGAAATGAAGACAGACACAGTTTTTGTTTTATCCAGCTGTATTTACTCAGTGCAGTTTATGACAACCAAGTGAACGGTATAACACCAACATGTCAGAGAAAAATACAAAAAAATTAAAAAACAGAATCACAGAGTTGGGAATCAGGATCACCCCCTCCTAAAAAGACTTGTAAACTCAATCAGGAGTAGCTAATCGCCTTCTCAATGGCACACAAAGCCATTTGACTTTCAACTGTGATCAGCTGTGGGGGTCATTTTGATTAGCAGTATTTTGTTGAACCACCTTTAACTTTAATTACAGCCTGAAGCTGGCCATACACCTTACAATTATCTGCAGATATTCTGTAGTCAGATGGAAAAGGTGTAACAGATTCCTCCATCTACGCTAAACTGCGTGGATGGAGGAATCTCCATCTGGGCCACTTTTTCCATCTGACCACAGAAAATCTGCAGATAATTGTAAGGTGTAGATGCACCTTTAGTCTGTTGGGATGTGTCTCTACTAACTTTGCACATCTAGACTTTGCAATATTTGCCCACTCTTCTTTGCAGAACTGCTCAAGTTCAGGGTGATCCTTTTTCCAACTCAGTGATTCTGTTTTTGAAATGTTTGTAATGACATGTTGGTGTTATATCTTTCATTTGGTTGTCATAAGTTGCACTGAGTAAATACAGCTGGATAAAACAAAAACTGTGTCTGTCTTCAGTTGCAAAGCAACAAAATGTGATTATTTTACAGAGGGATGATTCTTTTCTATACCCACTATATACCTATATCTCAATAGTGGGCATTGTTGGTGGTATGTTGTTCACCACTGTGCCCTACATCTAAGGCTGCCCCAAATACCAGCCTTAGGGATCAAGGCGTATTGCATGCATGCATACCATATACAGACTTTTTCATACAGAGTACAGGTGCCCACACACCTTGCGATAATCGTACGATAATCGCATGAAATCCCGTGATCGTACCATTATCGCAAGGTATGTGGAGGGCATGCGACCTCTGCTACTGTAAGGTCGCACGACTTTTATCTTAGGAACATGTTTGAAAACCCGCCGAGAATCGTACGATTGTCGGCGGGTGTGTGGCATGTTTAACATATGCCTGTATTTGCTGCTCCCAGGAATCACAGCTGCTATGGTTTTCTGCCCATAGCAACTGTACTTAGATATATGCCTGCAAATGTCGGCATGGGCATTTGTACAGGCACGCCTACAAGGGCTGGTTTCGGAATGATAAAGTTTATAGTGTATAGCACTGTAGACTCTGGCGATACGACCCATGGTTGTGCAGTAACTTCTGCACAGCAGTACAGTGCAAGTATCGCTGATCTGAGATACCAAGGAAGGAACCCAGAGCATGTGCCTCAGGTGTCTGGGCCTAGCAATGCCCCTGATGCCACCCTATGTTCTTTATTAAATATAATTTAACGAAGATAAAGTGTTCTCCGATATTCTTCTCAGTACTTTGGTGCCCACAGCTCAGAAGTAACACCTGGGTTACCCTGCAATGCGTCATTTGGCTTACGATCAACTTTTTGTCACATAATGCTGAGTGCAGGGAAAGACGAGCCGCTCTTTCTGGCAGTGAAGTCACCTGTCTGAAAAATAGATCTGCAAGGAGAAGCTTTGTAAGTGTAGATAGGCTTGCTGCTAGTATTCCGTGTGCCTGCTCAGTATAAATGGGACGTTTTCACAATTTTAATAATAGAAAACGCACAATGAAGGTTCATACACATGGGCATATTGCAGAGCAAATACTGGTATATTTTCATACAGCGTAAAATGTGCCTGTATCTGAGGGGCCCCAGAGCTGTAGCTGCTGCAGTTTTATGTCCATAGCAATGTATGGCCAGAAAACACTGTACGCGGATGTACGCCCACAAAACTGTGACACTTCCAAATTCAGAAACTTACGCCTGTGCACATGCAAACACATTTGCGTTTACAGACGAACACCTGAGTACAGTGTTTTTAACAGGAGTGAAAAAAAATACCCAGTATTTCCAGGTACAGATGGAGCTTGGTGATTGGCTGTGCAAGTACCCAGCACTGTCACTTTGAGGCAGTAAGAACTTTGTGCCAGCTCCAAGTTGTGACTTGAATGGAGCAGCAAAGGGACGGTAAGTTACATGCTAAGAAGGTGGAAAGTCAAGTTAAACTATAGGCAGGGCGTCTACAAGGGTCGGTGCCCAACCACAACTACCAATCTCCTTTTGACTGGCTCTTGTTCTGGGAATGTCCACAAAAAAAAAAAAAAAACAGCACACACGCTATGGCAAGTTAACATAATTTTACTGGTTGCTGCAGAACACCACTTAATAGAGGACCTGACCACTTAGGGTAACAGACTGCCACACAATCACAAGGCCAATATATGGCTTCTTAGAAGCCGCAAGCTTATAGACACTTCAGGCTGGAACACACCCAGCAGGTCAAGGCAGAGTTCCAGGGTTACTTGGAGACAAGGTACATGAGGTCAAACAGAACACGGGCCATAGAGCACCACTTGTAAACTGAGCTAGTGTATCATCCACATGTGTACAGTGGAAATCAGTGGAGTTTAGGTGTCACAGCCCCCTGATGGCTGTAAAACAGATTACCCAGCATGAGCTGGGAGTCTTCTTGAAGGGGCTCTATGCAGATCATGCGTTAGGACAGAGCCTATGTAAATGCCAGCCTTTCCCAGAGAGCCCCCTGGTAGTGTGGAACTTCTGGAAGATAAAAAATTACACCCGTCTTTTTTCTTTAATGTAGAATTAGGATCCACTTAAAGTAATTGGCACAGACTTGGTTACCGAAAACCTACTTATAGTACAATTATTTATACAGCGCCAACATATTCCGCAGCGCTGTACAATCATTTAGACAAGACAAGTAATGCTGGGCACACACCTTACAACCATCGCAAGACTTTTGTCTTGCGACTTTTGTCTTGCGAGGGTTGTAAGGTAAGTAAAAAAAACGTACGATCTGCCTATCTTGGACAGGCAGATCGTACTAGCGATGATCGCAAGCCGCGCCCCCCTGAGGGGCGGGCTTCCGATGACTGCAATGCTAAACGGGCAGTGTGCGCTTTATCTTACGAACATGCTACACACCCGCCGAACATCGTACGATGCTCGGCGGGTTTTCAAACATGTTCTAAGATAAAAGTCGTGCGACCTTACAGTAGTAGAGACTTAATCCTCCTGTCCCATCGCACTCCTGACCGGACAAAAACCCAAATCCAACTGGGTGGGTGCGGTAGTGACAACGGATGCCTCCGTGAAATGTAGATAGATGAAAGTAGTCACTCGCACTCCATGATATTAAAGTCAATGCTGTTTATTGACTGAGATAACACACATCTACTTAGCGACGTTTCGAGACCATGCGGTCCCGTCCTCAGGCAAACAGAGGAGATGTGTGTTATCTCAGTCAATAAACAGCATTGACTTTAATATCATGGAGTCTGAGTGACTACTTTCCTCTACTTACAGTAGTAGAGGTCGCACGGCTTCCACACACCTTACGATAATCGTACGATCGCGGGATTTCCCGCGATTATCGTACGATTATCGCAAGGTGTGTGGGCACCTTAAGAAACACTGACAAGCATCATTTACATACAGAAACAGTAGGCGAGGCGGACCTTGCCCAAACGAGCTTACAGTCTAAAGGTGGCCATACACTCTACAACCATCGCAAGACTTTAGTCTTGCGATGGTTGTACAGGGATTAAAAAAACGTACGATCTGCCTATCTTGGACAGGCAGATCGCACTCTCGATCATCGCAAGCCCGCCCCCCTGAGGTGAGGGCTTCCGATGACCGCAATGCTGAATGGGCAGTGTGCGCGTGCGCACACCGGCCCGTTCGGCATTTGTCTTCCGAGCACCGTTCTAACCAGCCGAGAATCGTACGATTCCCGGCTGGTTTTCGAACATGCTGGTTCGACAGAAGACGTGCGACCGTACAGTAGAAACGGTCGCACGTCTCCGTTCACACTGCTCGATTATCGTACGAAAAACCGATCGCATACGATTATCGTACGATAATCGTGCAGTGTATGGGCACCTTAAGAGACACAATTATACTATTCTTGAGTATTGTATCAGTCTGGCAGTTCAAAAGCCTCTTTTCCAAGAAGCGATCAGCAATTTCTGCATAATTACATTCAATCCCATTCGAAAATTGCATCCTAATGGCTCTGTGAAATAATACCGGAATCCCAACTCCTCACATGAGTTAATGGAGCTAATCGTATTGTTTGGTGTCCTGAGACCACTTATTTACTACAAGAAGTGAAAAGGCTTTTAACCCTTTTTGGAAACCCCCCCCCCTGAACCTCCTGTGTAAAACCTAGAGCGGAACACTACAGGAATCATCCAGTGCAAGATGCTAGCTTTGGTTTTTCTAAGCTGATATCTGGTTGCTAAAAACAACAGCACCACATTTTAGTTTTTTACAATAAAAACCCTGATGCTGTAAAACAGCCTTAGGCCTCATTCACACTGAGTGGAAAATCCTGCGATTTCCGCCGCGATATCGCGCATTTTTGCTGTGCGATATCGCGAGAAGCCGCCGTCCAATGATTTTCAATGGAGCTGTCTTAATGTACAGCTCCATGTCGCGCCTTCAGGACCCTTTTTCCCGCGGATGTCGCACAAATTTCCTTTTTTTTCGCCCGAACCGTCGCGGAAATCCGCTCCAGGTAAGTGTCGCTTAGTGTGAATGGGGCCTTAGAATTGGTTACTGGGTATAGAATCTTCATCTGTAGCACACCTGCCTTGTAGCATTAGAGTCCTAACAAATCGCAGTCAGGACACTATCTGCAAGGAGTTTGCATGCTCTCCCTGTGCTTGCGTTGGGTTTCCTCCCACACTCCAAGGACATGCTGGTAGGTTAATTGACTTCTGTCTAAATTTGCCCCGGTATGTGTATGTATGCATTTGAAGTAGGGTCCTTGGATTGTAAGCTTCTTGACCACAGGGACTGATGTCAATGTACAGTACACAAGGTGCTGTGTAAAAAGCCAGTGCTATATAAATTAGGGATGCACAAAAATTTCGGAAACATATCGGGCAAAAATTGCACTTTTGGCAAAATTCCGAAAGTACCATCTTTCGGCCAAAATTGCGGTGCATCCGTTGATGCTCTCCTCCCCGCTGTGTGTTGCTCTGTATCCACACAGCGCAGCGTCCAACATTGAGGAGAGAAAAACTGTCAGAGGAGGCTGAGCGGTGCGGGGGAGGAGAACATGCAGCGTGTCACTGTAGGCCGGGCTCTTCTCCTGCACTGCCCCCCTCAGCCTCCTTTGACAGATCACGGTGCGATGTGCCCTGTCACAGGATGCTGGGCCGGCTATGCAGGGGAGGAGTCAGCTGTCAAAATAGACCGAGCTCTCCTGCCCGCACTGGCGGCTCACCTTCCTGTGACAGCGAGTCAAGATAAAGAGCGGTACAAGCAGTCAGAGATCACTGATCGCGGACTGCTTGTAAATAATTGGACATAGTGTGAGTTACTATGTACCAGTCATGATTGAATAGGAAGTGATCTACATCACTTCCTTTACATTCATGCTTGTGGACATGGTAAGCATACTATCTCCACAAGTTATGAATGAACAGGAACACTCAGTATAGAGGCTCCTTGTTCATTCATAACAGGGGCTGCAGAAAAAAAGATGGAGGATTGTGTCCTCCACCTCTTTTCCTATTTTAAAAAGGGAAATATCAGGGATCTGTTTAGACCTCTAATATTTCACCAAAGTCCCCAGCAGTAAAGTAAAAAAATAAAAATATTTAATAAAAATAAATAAAAAATAAATTATATAAAAACATTTTTAAAAGTTTTTAGAAAATAAATAAAAATAAAATATTTTTAAAAAGGTTAGAAAATAAAAATATTTTCGGACTGACATTTGCGGTGTAAAAATTTTCATTTCAGTGCACATCTAATATAAATACTTGAAATAGATAAGTGTTATGCCATCTTTTGGATATATTTGGTAGTGAACAGACACACCACAAGCGCCAGCACCGTGACTCAGAAAACAATCATCAGTGTAATACACTCTCGAGGCTGCTCCCGCTGGTTTAGGGTAACCACAGAGCTGAATTACAAAATAAAGAGAGCGCCTCCCTCGTGTAAAACTTTTTAATACAACAGAATAAAAACAGCTGCAATTGTACTCACAGAGGATTTTAGCAGACATAAAATTCGTGTGTAGCTGACTTGGCCAGCCCGCTGTAAGTCTTTCCTGGTTGACACGTTCTCAGAACCAAATCAATTGTCTGATAAAATCCTCTGTTTGAGAGTACGATTCCAGCTGTTTTAATTCTGTTGTATTTAAAAGTTTTACACGATGGAGGCAATCTCTTTATTTTATATTTGGTAGTGCCCTACCTGTTAGATTGTAAGCTCTCATGGGCAGGGCCTCTCATTTCCAGCTTGCCTTGGGTTGTATTGTAATGTCTTACTTGTATTGTAAAGCGCTGCGCAAACTGTTGGCGCTGTATATATCCTGTATAATAATAATAATATAATTTAGATTTGTTATATTAAAGTGACATTAAACCCTCAAATTTTTTAACATAAACCAATACTGTAATGTGTGCCTTACTGTAATCCATGGTTGTTTCCCTTTTCTTTGCTGCTCTTCCTTTTAAATCCTCATGTCTTCTCATGCTAGGGAAGAACTTCCCTTTGCAGCTGAGTGCCTCTTCCTGTAGTGCTGGCTCCGGTTGTGAACCTACACACAGACACCATGCATCCATTCCAGAGACAAGGCAGTCTGCTGCAAAACAGAAGTTCTGCCCAGCATGAGAAGAGATACAGATTTAAAAGGAAGAGCAGCAAAGAGAAGGGAAACAACCATGGATTACAGTAAGGCACACATTACAGTATTGTTTTATGTTAAAAAATCTGAGGGTTTAATGTCACTTTAAAGAATACCTGCAGTTTTGTTTTTAAAAAGGTAGGTCTGCAACAGGCAGCTTACAATGCATATATAAACCGCTTCCAGCAGAAACAATTCCTATAACTGCTTGGTTTGTACGGTGCCAAGACAGTGTTCTCATCTGATGATGTGTTGCTGCATGCACGTGAACATGTGTTAGTGTGTGCTGTGTAAGGCAGTCTATTCATTTTGAATGGGCTGCCAATGCAACACACCCCACAAACAAATCAAACAAGAACCTTTGCTCTCAGTGCTGCACAACACAATGCGCAGGTAGTTTCCTTCCACCCGCACAGCAGCCAATTTCATTCACAGATCCATTAGCATGATCTGTGAATGAAAAGACTACAAGTTCCATCAGCCACAATGGCAGAGGGACTCGTAGGTCTCAATTAAGCAGAAATTCAGTGACATCCCCACACTTGCAGTCTATTGATTATTTCCTCCAAACCTATAACTGAAGGTACATGCCTTTGTAGAGACCTGGGGCTGGGGAAATATTCTACAAAAAATAATAAATGAATCTTTGTTTTTTCTTTCATCAATGTATGTGTGCTTTTATGTTTTACAAAATGTGGGCTATGCTTTTACAGATGCCCATACACAATGTGATCAAGATCTAATTTGCTGTATGTCAGAACCACCTTTAATGATGGGAGTTGAAATCTGACTGGAGGTGTAGTATGAGCAGTCAGGGTGGCTCTGTGCCTTGTGATGGCTGAGAAGGCCAATTACGGCCGGCGGCGACTGTCAGAATGCAATACAAACAGTGCGGATTCCTCAAACAATGCACTTGTGGAGTTGATGGAGGAATCTGTTCTATTTTTTTTGTTCAGCACGGGGGGTTGAATGAAAAAAATAAATAAAATAGAACAGTGTATGGCCAGCTTTACTCTCACAATAAAGGAAGGGCAGGAAGAAGGATTCAATGAATGATAGGATCGGATGGTAGGACCCCTTTCCAAAAAAGGGGTCATTTTGTGGGAGTCTGTCCGGTGCTGACATTTATATTTGAAATGTTTTATAACAGAAAGTAAGGGAAACAGGTTTTGGTCTTTTGTTTGCTTTGTATAGTAAAAAATAAAAACCTATTGGTTGTTAAATAGCACCTAAAGAAAGCTGAATCTGTCTCCAAAAATATATAAAATTCATTCTATGACCAAGTAATAATCATTCAAACTAAACTAAAGGGCCTGATAATAAAGGGGTATATGAAAGGTGGCACTCAAGTGGTTAAAGGTGTGAGTTGTCTCCTCTCCCTGAAGAAGCCTTAGCACTGCCTTGATTATAGAAGTTGCCAAAGAAAAGATCTGGGGATGAGGATCATTTACGTTTACAATATATTCAAACACCATTCTTAACACTGCTGCACATTTTCATTATGTTGACCCCACATCTTCAGCATCTCTTGAGGGCTCTTTCGATGTACAAGAAGAAGGTGCTTTTCGGAGCAGCTGGTCTTCTCCCTAGGTGTGTTGAAGGTCTTAAATCCAGGATGCCCAACAGGGTGCACCCCCAGTGCCATGAAACACATTCCAGTGTAGACGTCATCAATTGGGAACGGAGCGACAAAACGTGACACCAGGTAAAGCCATGGGGTTAGTCTACCCGAAAATACATATCCTCCTCCTCCGGCATAGGGAGGGTAAAATCCAGCATAGAAAGACGGGGGGATGTAGTACTTGCTATGAGTGTCCCTGTAAGGTCTGGCTGCCTTGACAACATGGCCCATATAGAGCGAGTTTTGCCGCTGGTTATCCAATAGTGACAGGACTTGCACAATATTGGGAATTCGAGCAAACACATCATCATCCCCCTTAAGGATATACTTAGCTCCAGCACAATGTTTATTTGCCCACCCTAAAAAAAGCTGGTCTTTCAGAGTCAGGTTGAAAAAGGTGTCCACAAAATCCCACTGGAGAAGGTCACGGGAAAGACTACTCTCATACGCCAGCAAAGGGGAGAGGTCAGGCACCAGCACTGTGCCCAAGAGAAACACTAATTTGACATTCTTTCCCCCATAATTTCTCTCTCCTCCCCAGCTGTCCCTTACTGCCTGCCGCTGAGCAAAGTTCTGTGGAGAAGACTTGATGGCCAAAAGGAGAAAAGTATTGTTGGCTGAACATTTTTTTGGCTGATTAATAATCATTCTGTGGTTTCGGCACCGACTGTGAGCTAAAAAGCTCTGTAAGAGATCTGGATAAGAATCGGGCTCTTTCACTTGCGGTACACTTGTGGCGTTTTTGCATGTCCATGCCATTGGTCCTTTTAAGTCCAGCAGCTGCAATTGTTCAGTATTCCAAAAAGCTTCTGATCGGATTACAGCTTTCCGCAGTTTCTGTGCTAGGTTATGAAGGGTCGCCATGGACAGCTCTTCATCACCTTGTAAAAGCTCCAGCTGAACCACAGGATTTCGGTAGGGTTCTGGAGAAACGGAGGGTTCTTGTGAGTGATGAGGAGGAGTATAAGTCAAGTCCACGAAGATCTTGAGGGCAACCAACATGAAAAGAGCGAAGAGTGAGATGCTGAACTTTCGGCATCTCACCATAGTTGGTGGCTAAATAAAATGGAAACAACACATACATAAGTTTAGAATAAAACAAATGATAGCTTTACCTTCACAAGGTCTATTCAAAAATACTGGAAAGGAGAAGTGGAGGTGTTTCCCATAGCAACCAATGAAATTCAGCATTCAAAATTGATGGTGGTTGGCAAATAAATTTAATTCATTGGCTGTCATAGGCAACGCCATCCCTTCTTGTTTCCAACACCAAGGGACAGTGACACGTTCCTAAGTAGTCACTTGGGGTTAGTTAGATGTCAAAATTACCTAAATAAAAAGTATTTTGACCAATATTTTGGTTTTAGGAAGTACATTGTGTACATGTAATGGACAGATACTCTGCTCCAATCCACATAGTTAAATACTGAAGCATGTACTGCTCATACCTTTTGGGGACCCATTAAAGGAGAACTATGGGGCAATGTTTTTTTTTTCTTTTCCATAGTTCTCTTTTGGGTCATGGGAGGACATATACTACATCCTCCCGTGACCCAAAACTCAGCATATAGCATGCTATTGCCCGTTATGTGCTGAGAGTGTGTGTTTCACATGTGTTTGTATATATCTGCAGCCGGAATGGATCCCGACAATACTGTCGAGATCCACCCAGCTAGCTGATAGGCAGAGCCTGCTGTCAATCTAGAGGCAGAGCCAGCTGTGCCCACCCCTTCCCCAGTCCATCCCTCCAGTCAGCGCTGGAGGAATAGAGAGAGGGGAGGGGGGAATCCCTGCAGGGAGCCGTGACTGACAGTCACCGCTCTCTGCTGGCAGATGATCGGGAAGTGAGCAGATCGGCAGAATGTGCTCACTTCCCGATCAATAGAGCCGACCTGTGAGTTTCAATGTCACATGTCAGCTCCAACTATGAGGATGAGTGTAATCCACTCACTGATAGTCTTTCTTTAATGAGATATCCCCATCAAGGGCTCCTGTTTCAGCCCTTCCTACCATGGAGTATCACTACCCTTAATTCTCCATAATACATTTTAGAAATCCAACAGCAAGAACGAGGCTCCCTTGTTATGACCATGGCAGGCAGGTAAGCATGATAACTTAAGAGCAATGATGTAATCACTGTTGCAATAAAGTGATAAAATAAGCCTGTTGACGATTTGACTATGAAATAATAAAATTGCCCTGCAGTGGGTAAAACAAAAAAGGAGATGTCACTGCAATTCTTACCTCTTCTATGGCGTGGTCCCACCAAAGACTCAAAGCTCTCTCCTGTTGCTGATGTTGGTCTACAACTTCCTTTCTGAGGATGTGTCATCATCAAACAGTCCTGGGCTCACAGTACCATTGCACTGAACAGCACTTACACTTTATTACATGAATGCCGATCACTACAGGAGTAAGGACCGCCCAATGCCGGAGGGAAGAAGAGGACCCCCGTGTCACGTGACTAGAAAAAAGACAGCTAGAAGGAATCTATAACTTTTTTTTTTTCTCATTCTCCCATTTAGAATTTTATATTATGAAAAGAGCAATGGAAAGGCAGTAATACCCAAAACTCCCTGGTAGGCGGGAAAAGAGAGGTAATTATGGTAGGGAGATGTCACTGTTGGAGTACCCTAAACAAATAAGAAGTCAGGGGGTCACCTATAACCAAGATATTACTGACTGGACAGGCCCTTTAAGAGATTACTATGGGTTCACAATTCCACTCTGATTAGCCCCACTCTTGTATGTGTTATTGTCAACTGAGCAAGGCTGGGCAACAACAACCAAATATTGGGGCCCATTCAATCTATCTGCAATAAAATGTATACATTTTACTCCATAAAAATGCATTTAAATGTCCCCGTCTACGTGGCTGGTTCACATCTATGCTCTGAAACTTAGCGTATTTTCTAATTGTAAGACAAGTTACATTTCTGTGCATTTACATGCGTAATCAGACCCACTGAATTGAACAGTGAATGCCTAAAAATATACATGTCACGTAGCTTTGTGTGTTTTAAAGTATCTGCACCGTGGAAAATTCTTATTCTGAATGTTTCTTCCATAATGAATGAACAAACGCAAGTTCATATGAAAAGCACACAACTCAAGCTGTAACATAGGTCAAAAACGCACATTACGAATACAAAAATGTGGCAGGACTCTTAAAATGTATATAAACCCTAACAATAAACGTCTCCTCATTGCTTCCTCTTGGTTTGTAAAAGAAACCATTAAACAGATTTTGTTATATCCGTTTGATAAACCCAAGAAATACCTGCTCTGTGTCTTGTGCACACTTCCTGTGTTCCCTCAAGACGTCTAATTAGCCCTCCCAGTTCTCTACTTGGACCAGATAATATTTAGGGTCCATGTTGTGGAGAATAGGTTAGGGTAAATCTCTATCATTAAGCCCAGGTGGTGAAACACGCGAGAGGTGTTGGCATGGTGGAGACTCACTGTGATTTACATGATGCATATCATAATTTGGATTGGGACTTGTATTTGGATTTACTTCAATAAAACTTTGGACTTCACTTACTCTGGTTTTGTGCGGCTGATCTTTTGGAGATTGACTTGACAAGTAAGAAGCAGCCTGCACTCAGAGTATGAACTGGAGCGGTGAGTTCACAGAGTTCTTTGAAGGTTTGGGTAAAGGTTTGAATAGTTTAGCAAAAGGCAACTGGACATAGCTAACACCACTCACTCCACATCACCGACAACAGAAGCTCAGTGCATTTCTGGCAGATCAACAAGTATTTTTCTTGCATGATCTTTAAGGGGATAAAGCCCATGGTGAAATGTGCATGTACTGCATACGAACTGACATACACTCAAGCAACCTTATCCTTCAAACAGCTACAATATTAGTAGTGGGTTGCTCTTCCTGTTCCTAGACCTCGCCCACCGATCTGATGGCACCTTCAGTATAATCCAGTAATCAGGAGCAGGAAATGCCTCTAATGATGTTTAAACCCTTACAGGTTCCTGTAGGACTACAAAAACTGTGTCACTGTGTGGAATTGCACTACTGCTTGTAATCAGAAATGATATGAGAAGGGTGCTCTGTTTTACCAATTCTAATAAAGCGGCCCTGTCATAACAGAAGTATGGGGGGCTGCCATTGCTGTTTGTTGCCTGGAGTCAATAGATTTTGATCTTCAGAACCAGAACAAGCATGCTGTAAATCATTGTCAAAAAGTTACAGAATTACTTCTCTCTCAGTAACAAAGTACTGAAAGCAATGCATCCGCTTGATGGCCGGTGTCCTATCGAAATGGCCAACTCATTGAAATCTCCAATTACGTCACTTCTGGTGAAAAGAAAGACTGGGGGAGCTCTGTACAGCCGCGTTGCGCATGGGCGCATAGCATTTTCACAATGCTTGTCGAGTTCTCCAACAGCTGTCAGTGCGCATGCGTGCACAACATCCCAACTATCAGTTGGCAAACTCGACGAGTATTGTGAAAATGCGGCTGTACAGAAGTCCTCCAGTCTTCCTGTTCTGTAAGTGTAACGCTGTGTCGTCAAAATCTCCTGCTGGAAAGTCACTGGAAGTGACGTAATAGGAGATTTCAACAAGTTGGCCATTTCGATAGAACACCGGTCACGTTGCATTTTCAAATGGAATGGTCACCAATGGCAGCCCCCATCATTCAGTCAGGACAGGCGTCCTCAAAAGTGTATTTTTTAAGATTTTAGAGTAAGGAAGTTAAAAGCTCTGTCAATTTTTTTTAGAATTTTGATTGTTGTCCCCGTGGGGGAGATCCACCCTCTCTATTTGATTTGGTGGCCATGGTTCCCCGTATAGATATAGTGATGAGCAATCCAAAATGTTTGAGTTACATAGTATTTGAGGTTGAATAAAGACACATGTCCATCAAGTCCAACCTAGTGTGTGTGTGTGTGTATAGATCCCCGAGTCATCTCGTTATTAGGAGTACTTGTACCCCTGTATATTACCGTTTCTCAGGAAATCGTCCAAAAGCTTCTTGAATGATTCCAGACTATTAGCTGAAATCACTGCTTGTGGCAACGAGTTCCAGACCCTAACCGCTCGAACTGAGAAGAACCCCCTCCGCCCCTTGTGTTTGAATTTTTTTTCTACCAGTTTCAGGGGGTGGCATCTAGTCTTTGTTACGTAATTAGTCGTAAAGAGTTTGTTGCTAATGTCGCTATGACTATAGAACATTTTGTACATGAAAATCATGTCCCCCCTTAATCTCCTTAGTTCCAGCGTGAACATATTTAAATTTAGTAACCGTGTCTCATAGCTCTGGTCCTCCATCCCTTTGATGAGTTTGGTCGCCCTTCGCTGGACTTTCTCATACCAGTCATTAGAGAGTCCTTAAAAATGAGGAATAACGGTCTTACTATAACCGCGCTTAGTTCCTTAAGTATCTTCGGGTGCAGATTATCCGGTCCCAATGCCTTATTTGTATTAAGTAGACTAAGTCTTTGTTGTATCCCGGGTTCTGTCAACCACTTGGCTGTGTTTTGTGATGAACTAGGTGTTTTATCAGGGGCGTCAAAGGAAAAGATGCGAGGGGAAACTTTCCAATGGGGACATCTATCCAAGAGAAAGTTTCCCTTGCTTTGGAGAGATTTCCTCCTACTTCCTGGTGCATCTCTGGGGAAACTCTCCAATGCAGACAATAAAACATAACTGGCTTCAGATTTTAAGAAGAGGTTTTTCTGTTTCTCTCTTAAAGAGACCATGTCAACAAAATACAAAATTGCGGATTCCTCCGTCCCTTCCCTCATAACCTTTTATGTAGCAGTTGGGGGAGGGTTGAAAGGAAATATTATGCAGCATGGGTAGGCAACCTTGGCACTCCAGCTGTTGTGGAACTACAAGTCCCATGAGGCATTGCAAGACCAAAAGCCACAGGCATGACTCCCAGAGGCATGACGGGATTTGTAGTTTCCGCTGGATTATGGAGGTTGACTATCCCTGCTATAAAGTGTCTCTTGAGTGTCAGCTCTCAGACTGCTGGGGCTGCTGTCATCATATCCAAGATGTGATCTGAAAATTCTCAGCCAGACAGTGACTGCAGTCAATAAAGCTGGGAATACCCTGCACGCTCTCTTTCATTTATAAAGCTTAAACAAACAAACTGGAGATAGAAGCTGATTGGTTGCCATGGGCATCTGCTCCAATTTAGATAAATTCCCGACCATAATATATGGCCAGCTTGACTGTGTGCACTAGTGGAGACCTGGTCTTGGAGCAGTGAAGAGTTTGGCTTATCGGATGAATGGACCCCAAAAAACTAAAATCTCAGTTTGATTCAGTCTGAGTGACTTAAAGCGGACCTTCACCCCCTTTGGCTAAAAATCATATCAGCATACAACTCTGCATGCCCGATATGAAATCATCTTACATTCATTAAACAAACATATTTCTATTTTACTTACAATTTATTTTTTTCCACTTCCTGGTCCACTTTGGCACAAATGATGTATTCGTGCCCAAGCGTTGCATCATGGGAAGTTTACATCAACAGAGCATTGCTGGGAAATCTCATCTATAATTTCACGAGATCTCAGGGAAAGGCTTTTTCCTCCCTTGAGATGATGTGTATGGTCACATGTCCTAGTCACGTGTGCCAGAGTTCCAGGAAGTAAAAGGGAAATCTAATAACCTGCCTTTAGTAAATAATGGCCACTGTCAGAAGACTGTGGAAGAAAATAAAAATAAAATTAAGAATACAAAGCCGGAAATCATCTAGAAGTATGTGTTTGTAGATCGTCAATACTAAACATTTCTAAAGGTGTCTTTGTTGTTATTATGAAGATATGGGTATAGTTCCTATTTATTGATCCAAAGAGATTACTAAAAGAAGCCTGAAAATGCGTCCTCACACCCACCCAGCTAATGATCGACAGGCATCTTCCCATCCTGGGGTCCCCGACCAATCAGCACCCCCTGAGCAGTCCCAATCACCGATCCAACCTGACACCTTCCAGCCTTTCGACTCTATAGAAAAGTTTGAAAAATAAAAAAATAAAAAATAAATCTGTGCATTGAAATCTATCCGCTGCCTTACTTCAGGCAACTGCAAGTCATCTCCAGTGCAATCAATGTCTCTTGTCATACAAAACAATTCACGGTGACAACAAAAGAATGCTTTTTGAATGCTGTCCTGTCCTGGCACATCTCCTGGGAAGAGCTCCGTGGCAGATGCCCCAGTAAAACGGACTGCGGTACCACACATTTAAATGCCGTGAAGAGAAAAGAAAAGGGTTGCTTGCTTTGGTCGTTAGCATTAATGTGCCCGCTGAGGCAGCTAATTCCCTCCGGATAAGAAGCTGAACGTATTGGCTGCTTGATGTGGCGGGCAGCGAGTGCGGAGTCAGATACAAACATGGCATTACTATGCTTTCTATTCCTCATTCACACGCACGGCTTACCTTACAGGGACAGTCTAGATGTAATTCCAACATCAACTCAGTGACTGGGCTTCTTTGCCACTCCCTGCCGGCTACCTCCTCCTGTTTACATGATTACAGGAGCAGATGCAGCGGCCTCGCTCCCCTCCCGTCTTCTCTTCTCCTCCCTCCTCTCTGGAATAACTTTATTATGTGAAATAACCCAGGAGTCTCAGCAGCACTAAATTATTCAGCACCGTGGTTATAAAGCCATATCTTCTAGAATATGACATCCGAGGATGTAGAAAGCATTTCTGAGGGCCCACCAGTGTTCCAAAAACACTAATTGGCTAACAGGTCTATCCACTCCTGGGCCGCAAGGCACTAATGACATTAACATGTCTAAACACGAACTCTAGGCTAAGCGATACACACGGCCCATATTTATTTGTCTTCTAATAATTGTTTCATTCAGGTAGCAAAATTTCCCGAGATCTTGTTATACTAAGCTGTCTATAGCAGCTGAAGTTTCAAATCAGGCTTGCAGCAGAAGTTCCTGTTTTGAAAAACTCATGAGTGTGGAGAAGGTACTTGGGAGGGACTTACAGGAAAGGAGGGCTGTTTGGTGCAAAGGGGGGTGATGTGATAAGGTTCCCTAGCAGTCTAAAGAGCAGACAGGAGACAGACTATTGCTTTGGACAATGGATGACCAGCTTGTACTGGGATAGTAGGTTTCATGACAGAAAGGCCTCATTCACACAGCTAAGTGTCGGCCGTATGGTGCCGCTCCCGGGAAGGACAGGTTCTGCGTGTGATTTGAACACAGCAGCCTGTTCTTCTGTATGGTAGTACGTGGCCGTACATTCACCCGAACTGCACGTCCGTGCGGGTGTCCCTGCTCGGACCCAGACAGAATCCATCTTATCTGCATACGAGTACGGACACCCACACGGACGTGCAGTTCGGGTGAGCGTACGGCCGCGTACTCCCATAGCGTGTGTAAAAATCACACGCTGCACCTGTCCTTCCCCGGAGTGGTTTGATACGGCCGAGCACACCACACAGCTCTGTACGGGCCGGCTCTTAGCAGTGTCAATGAGGCCAAAGGGATCATATACGGGGCAGAAAAAGTTCTAATAAAAAAATAATGTTAGGGTTCGGGTTGCAAGAGGGAATAGTGTCAGGGTCCGAGCAGCAGAGAAGTGTTAGATTTGGGGTTAAAGAGAAGGCTAGTGTTAGGATTAAAGGGAGAGATAGAGTCAGCATTAGGATTACAGGGGAGGTTAGTGTTAATGCTTACACAAGCTTTCCATTTAACCTTAAAGAAGAACTCCAGGGAAAAATGATCTGTATCCTTGCAATGGGGCTGCCCTCACACAGCAAGGGTTAACTGCTCATTTTCATCTAGTAGTGAAAATAAAGTCATACTCACCTGAATTTCACAGCCAGCTGGCTGTTAGAATGGTCCTTCCAGCCTCTCTCCCGCTCCGCTCCACCGTTCTAAGGTCCCGTGAGTCATCACGCCCAATACAGTGTATAGGACTTGAGGACACCGACAGGCATTCCACTGCTGGAGTGGAGGAGGAGACAGGCTTTAGGGAGTGGAGTAGCAGTCAGCTGGCTCCAAGGTTCAGGTGAGTATAACTATTATTTTCTCTCCAGGATGAAAACGAGCAGTTAACCCCTGTAGTGTGGGGGTAGCCCCACTGCAAGGGTTAAAGAGGATCTTTAACCCCTTCATGACTGAGCTAGTTTTCAGGTTCTGTTCATAAATGACTGACACATTTTTTACATTTTTGCTGTGTGATTCTTCCACAGCAGTAATATACTTTCTTACTAAATGTACCCACACATATTATATATAGTTTTTTAGAGGACAGATAGGGCTATATAATTATATCACATATGTGTACCTAACCCCTCACTTAGTTTGAATAAAATAAAAAAAATGAGGAAAAAAACTAGAAGAAAACACTTTTTTCACAAGTTTTGATTATTATTATTTTTTTTAAAAGCCTGATATAACTCGTCACATACAGTGTACGTGGCCAGTCATATAGGCACAAAGTGACAGGACGTACACTGTACGTCTCCCGTCACGAAGGGGTTAAAAGAACAACAACGACACCTTTAGAAATGTTTGGTAATGACAATCTATAAAAACATACTTCTAGATAATTGCCGGCTTTGTATTCTTTGCATACCCTTTTTTCCCAGTCTTCTGACGGTGACCATTTTCACGACGGGCGAGTTACTAGATTTCCCTTTACTTCCTGGAACTCTGGCACATGTGACCAGAACATGTGACCATGCACATCATCTCGGGGGAGGAAAATGCCTTTCACTGAGATCTCGTGAAATTACAGATGAGATTCCCCAGCAATGCTCTGCTGATGTAACCTTCCCAGGATGCAACACTTGGGCACAATTACATCATTTGTGTCAAAGAGGACAGGAAGTGGAAAAAAAGAAATTGTAAGTAAAATAAAAATATGTTTGTTTATCTAATAAATGTAAGATGATTCTATTTCAGCATTCAGAGCCGTATGCTGATCTGAGTTTTAGTCAAAGGAGGTAAAGGTTTACTTTAAGATTATTTTTCCCCAGAGTTTTTCTTCAAAACACAAGTTCGTTTTTAGATTTACAGGGAGGGGCGGCGTCAGGAATACGGGGAGGGGCGGCGTCAGGAATACGGGGAGGGGCGGCGTCAGGAATACGGGGAGGGGAGAGGGGTGGTCATAGGATTACAAGGAGGGTTAGTGGTATGATAACAGGGACAGTTAGTGTTAGAAATACAAGGGAGTAGTGTTATGATTACAGATAGGGCTAGTGTTAGGTTTACAGGAAGGTTCACAGGGTGTGTAACGTAGGACAAAGCTCTCAGCAATTGGAGCTCTACCCTGAAAATT
The DNA here is from genome assembly GCF_000935625.1 of Nanorana parkeri. NCBI lineage: Eukaryota > Metazoa > Chordata > Amphibia > Anura > Dicroglossidae > Nanorana > Nanorana parkeri. The sequence goes on from NW_017306489.1 coordinate 1,437,904, forward strand.
ACCATTGCCAAGCTCCTGGTGTTGAAAGAAAATCTATCGCCAACAGCTGCAACTGAACCCCACAGCTAAAGATGCCTCTACTTCCTGCCACTTCTATCATCGTCTGCTGCTGCCAACCGGCCAATATAGCCAAGAGGTCTGAGGTTAGCCAATCAGCCGCAGACCTCTTACAGTCTCTTACAATCAGAAAACTTGACCATCGAATGCACGGAGCCTATTGTTTAGGTTTAATGACGATAATACAACTTCTATATAAGAAGACACAGACACCACAACACTCACAGTACAGACACCACAGAAAACCCTTTTTCGATGTGTAGACTTCCCACTCACCTGTGCATTACTAGGTCTCAGATGGGGTGCTGGTCTCTCCATCCAGGCTTTCCGAGTACTCCATCCCTACAATCTCACAAGCTGGCAGCACCTCCTCCAGAAGTATCCTGGTTAAACCCTTGTGGGAAACATTGGGGAGGTCTGATACATCCAAATGCTTAAGTTTCCTATAATGAAGAGAAAGAGAAGGACAAGTGTCTGACAAGAGGTAGGCAATAGGTTGCTCTGAGGACTTGATCACACGGCACATGTTGGAAAATGTATGTGGCAACTTGTTTTTAAATGTGACATCATTAACCCCATTTAACTGACTTAAAGCTAAACTCCAGGATAAGCAAATGTTATCTAAGTACAAGAGTCATGTGTATTCTTCCTTAAATCTTGGTGAGCTTTGTGTATTTCTACCAGATCTGTGCAGTATCTGATTGAGAAACATTGCCTCTGTGCGGGAGCTTCCTGTAATAAAGACTGGTCACTGCTGCTCTCTCTCCTTGTGCAGGGTGACTGGTCCTGTATTCGCCCCTTCCTGTAGTTTTCAGCAGAAAGCCTGTAGTGGGAGGAGCCTTCTGGGCCCCTCCCACTGCACCACCAGCCGCTGTCAGAATACCTGAACAGAGCTAGCAACTTGGCTGCTAGCTCCGTTCAGGCAAGAATTTTCCAACTAGCTCCTTCAATCATCTGATCAAGGAATGCTGGGTAGAAGGGTGCTGACAGCAGCACCCACTGTGCGAATTGCGGCTGGTTCATTAGGAACCGGCCAAAATTCCTACAGTGCATACCCAGCTTTAGATTTACATCAGCCAGCGATTCATTTACAGTCATCCAATCCTTAGACTTTCATCCACGCTAAACAGGGTGGATAGTGGAATCTCCTGCTGCTGCAAGAGCAGTGGCTGCTAAATACCCAAACAGCGCTTGCAGACACTGTATGGCTAATAAGATGCCACCCGGCACGATTGAATAAGCAGTTGTTACCCACAGGGCCACCCACAGATTGAATTTTGTCAGATTTACCCTAAAGATCCTTTACAAACGCTGACTTTTTTTCTTTGAATGTCCCGAAAAGACCAGCAATGCAAATTCAGCAACAAAAATGTAATAAAGGTAAAACCGGTAATCAGAAACCATCCGGTAACTCTTCTGACTACATTAAACGAAGATTTGTTTGAACGTGGTCACTGCTCTTTGCACTAATTTACTCAATACGCCCTCGACATAGAAAGTATCACTTCTTACTGTACACTTACTGTAAGTGATGAAGGGAGGCCAGCCCTCGCTCTGTAATTTGAGGACATCCCGCCAATATGAGAACTTCCAACGTAGGATGAAGTACGTTCAGGCGGCTTAAAGACCAGTCGTCAATGTAAGGACAGTGGCTGAGGTTCAGGAAACGTAAATGTTCCAATTCCACTGTACAGCATAATGATCAGAACAATAGCATGAGAGTGCATGAGAGGACATAAGATGCATTGAATGTATTAATTAATATTAAAGGCAAACATAAGTAATATTAGCAAAAGCAAATAAAAGTACAAAACTGCAGAAGACATGTATACCAAGACAACCCCATTCTATAGTTTTCAAAGATTCTCCATTCCAAACACGCCTACAGTGAGGAAAATAATGATTTGATCCCCTGCAGATTTTGTAAGTTGGCCCACTTACAAAGAAATTAAAGATCTATAATTTTTATCATAGGTGTATTTTAAGAGACAGAATATCAACCAAAAATCCTGAAAAAACACATGATACAAATGTTATAAATTGAGTTGCAGTTCAGTGAGCAAAATAAGTATTTGATCCCCAAGCAAAACATGACTTAGTACTTGGTGGAGAAACCCTTGTTGGCAAGCACAGAGGTAAGACGTTTCTTGTAGTTGGTTACCAGGTTTGCACACATCTCCCTCCATAAATTTCCTATAGGTTGATATTCTGTCTCTATCATTTAAAATACACCTATAATAGAAATTATAGACCTTTCATTTCTTTGTGAGTGGGCAAACTTACAAAATCTGCAGGGGATCAAATCATTATTTTCCTCACTGTATGCTATACTGTATGTGATCATGCTGCAGCCTTAAAGGAGAACTATGAGGTGAGTGCTTTTCACTCACCTCATAGTTCTAGCCAACCTGTGACAATGAGACTGTCACAGGTCGGCTCAGTAGATCGAGAAGTGAGCGAACACATACTGGCGTTCGCTCACCTCTCGATCCTGTCACAGCTCTCTGCGTGACAGGGGAGGGGCTGGATTCCCCCCTCCCCGCTCCTATAGCGCTGACTGGCGGATCGGACGGGTGGGTACAGCTGGCCCTGTCTCTAGATAGGCAGAGCCAGCTGTCACTCACGCAGCTGGGCGGATCCAGACATAATTGTCGGGATCCGCTTCAGCTGCGGCGTCTCAGTATACCGAGATACTGTGGCGTCTCAGTATAACGCAAGTTGTAGCTCGCGGTATACTGAGCTTAGGGTGACGGGAGGACGCTAGTTACCCTAAGGAGAACTATAGGGAAAAGCCTTAACCCCATAGTTCTCCTTTAATGCTTTTAAGGGACAGATGCAAGGGATGCCAGTGGGAGAATTGTAGTTGCTAGCTATCAGCAACGTAAATCCAGAACTTCTGAGCTGCATGGTTACACAGTTAGGATGAAAAAAAGTTCATCGTCTTCAATCATCGAGTTCTGGGTCAGTGACTCAAAGTACTGAATCCGTTGGAGATGCCAGCAACGGCAACCTCCAAATTCTGTCAGTTCAGAATTCCTCTAAAATGTTCTCAAAAAGTGATGTAAATAGGATATTCTTCCTCGGCTTCAGACATGTAATAGACATACAGGGCAGCAGGTGCTTACAGAGAGAGGTACTGAATTCTTGCTATTGCATGGCATTTAGGAGCCACATGAAATGTATACAATACAGGCAAATGTTTGTGGTCACCTGACCCATGAATTTGCACATCTCAACCAAGGGCAATAATATGGAGTTGCCTCCCATTCCTCTTTGTGGCCATACCATCCTCCACTTTTCCTGGAAGGCTTTCTACGAGATTTTGGAGTGTCTCTGTGGGAACTGGTGCTCATTCAGCCAACAGAGCATATGTGAGGTCAGGTACTGATGTTGGATGAGAAGACCTGGCTTGAAGACAGCATTCCAATTTATTCCAAAGGTTTTTTTATAGGGTTGAGGTCAGGGCTGTGTGCCTTTTCTTACATGCTAAACTGGTAAAAATGTCTTTATGGACCTAGATTTGTGCAAGCAAAAACAATAGCCTCATTCAAACGGTTACCATAAGTTTGGAAGCACACAATTGTATAAAATGTCTTTATGTGCTGTAGCTTTAAGAATATCCATCACTGGAAGCACCTGACTTTAATAATTTAGAGGGGTTTCCACAACCTTTTCACCATGTTGTAGCTGAAAGACCCATGTAGCTCCCAAGTGGTTTAATTTGGTAAGACATTTCTAATATCCTCTTACATATAGGGTCAAGGCCAGTGCAGGTCACGTCACAATTGCTCAAATCCACACTTTCTATTGGGACATCTTTATACTTCAAAAACTCAGTGCTATTCTTCCCCTGGGCGACCCGGAGCCAGTCTTGGTGACCATGGAACCTGAGGGAGACACCAGTTATTTCCACAATACATAAGGAACTATGCTACATAAGTAAAACACCTACTTTTTATTTGGAGAAGCTGGCAAGCTTCAAAGAGGAAGTCAAGGCTCCAGAAAAAAACATGGTTGAGTAGAACCCCCCACCCCACCCAATACATGCATTAAAAACCTTTGAAAACAGTCAAATACAATACAAATCTTCTAATATCATGTCTCCTGATCCTGCTATCATACCTTCTATTTCAAAAGATGCAGGCCATCAGGTGATCTAATTTTTGCTACAATTTTTGGGGAAATGAAGAAACATGCTGGTACTGAGGGGTTAAAACATGCAACCTGGTAATGGTGCACTAGATAGGTGAGGTGAAGGCCCTTAAGTACAGGTCACATGCAGTGGGAGGATGAAGGGGTTAATGTGCAGGATAAAGAAGATGAAGCATTAATATACAGGTCACAATCAGTGACAGAATGGAGCTCAGATGTGTAGGAGAGGAAAGGAGGGGGGTGAAATGGTTAACATACATTACGATACCACGGTCAGTGAAAATTAATGAATTGATAAGCTGCTGCTGATCCATTCATTTATTACCCAATAATGATTACTAGTATTTCCTGTGTTGCAATAACAATGTAAACATTAGTATGTGATCACTGTGATTGGTGATCCACTGGGGACAGCCAATGGGAAATCCCAAAGCAGGACTCTCCCACTCTGCAAGTCACATAAATATGCTGGCCATTTGGTCCTTTTTTTTTCTAATCTAAGTGGGGGATTAGCTACTCGGGGTGGGGGGTAAGCCCCAGGATTAGTCTGAAATACCTTACATTCCTGGAGAAAATGCGGCTCCAGACTACCTCCCGTGCTGGGGTTGCGTGACCAAAAGACTGCTGTAGGCGAGCATATGTTCTGGCTCAAACTCCTCTGCAGCAGACCAAGTGAGCCAATGATTGGGTTTTGGTCACATGGCCAGCAGCGTAGGGAGCTTGGGACAGTATTTACTGCAATAGTTAGGTATTTGACCAACACATTACTCTTTATTTATTCATCCCAGCAAGTCTGGTAACCTAGCTTTAGCAAAAATAAACTTTAAAGCGGAAGAAAGGAAAGAGTAGTTCATCTGAATGCTTCGGCAGGTTTACTATCCATACCTCACGCCTCCTTTATGTACCAGTGTGTAGTAAGCTACAGCAGCAGATTTACCATACTCATATTCCATGTAGGAGAATGGTCTAAAGCAAACAAGAGAAAGAAAGCAGTGAATGTGAAATTCATCCATGTACACAGTAAAACCTACAATGAATATACAGGCCTTTTACATACATTTTACACTTTGCCTATACTGTACTAGAATGATTCTTAGGGCCCCTTTGAACAGACCTAAAAACACATGCTGCAGAGCAATAGTATGGGCTACCAACAGCGACTCCATATCAGCTTTCAATAAATACTTTACTGGGCTACCAGTATTTCTACACACATTGGAAGCCTTATGCTGCTTTATGTGAGTCTGTAGTGACCTTTACATAACATTGTTCCCCAGTTCAGTCATTGCATTACACTTTGTGTCTCAATGTTTGTCCAGCAGGGAGATAGCTTGAAAGTGGTACACGGCTTCCACATATATAAGCAAACACAAGCAACTGAGAACTCTTATATTCAAAGGGAATCTTTCTCCCATTCCCCACTGTTGTAAAGGATAAATTGTACAATGAAGTACTTTATGAGCTAAACAAGATGACTTCTGTTCTGTGATAAAAACATGGCCAAAAGTCCCAGCAGCCACTGTTTCTATTCCTTTTTCCGCCATTGAAATGGACCAAATCTGTAAGGCAAAGGCTCTTAGATGGAGGAAGCAATGGGGTCCTATAGCGGAGACAAGGGAAGAATCGGGATGGCCAGAATGTAGGGGGACGGGGCACTGAGATTGGAAATCTCAGACTTATGACCTCACATATTTGGAAGTAGAAAGGAAGCACTGGACCTGTGTGGTTATTCTATTGGTGTTTTCTCATCCAGTAGTGGTAAAGTGATATAAATATGTGTGATCTGGCTAATAGGTAGGCAGCTTCCACAAGCCAAAGGATCTCCACAATATCCTTGGCTCGATAGTGAACACAGAAGATGTAGGAATTGAAGCACGAACCCAACTAAAATAGTCCAGATACAGCTTTGTTCCATTAGGGTCAGGGGACATTCAAGAAAAGTAGCCAACGTGTTTTGGGGGTGGTCCAAAACCCCCCCCCCCCCCTTTATCAGGGCTTAATGAGGGAAATCAGCAGCTGACATGCCTGAAGTACTCCCACCACAACTCAATACAGCTTTCAAGCTGCAGGGATTGTAGCCAAGATATAGGATTTCTCTTATTAAGACCGATGAAGGGAGTGTGTTTTGAACCCCCACAAATGCATTGGCTACTCTACTTGAATGTCCCCTGACCCTAATGGAATGAAGTTGTATCTGGACAATTTTAACTAGCGTGGCGCTTCACTTCCTGCATCTATTATGTGACATTGCATGACATCTTAGGATGTAGGAACAATGGCTCATACATGTGGCAGATAGTAACAAGGTTTTAATTAGGCCCCTAGTGCTAGAAATCTGTTGTATGTAGGATAGGATACCAAGATGACCCCTTCTGTCCTAAGTGTGGATTCCACCAGGGATCCCTGATCCACCTGCTGTGGCGTTGCCCTAAACTAGTGCGCTATTGGCTAAAGGTCGTACGCACTCTCACTTCTGTTTTTAATGTTTCAATTGATTCCCTCCCTCGTTTTTATGTCTTCTGGGTGTCTTTGATGATTCACATTTTGATTCCCCTCTAATGTTGGCTCTTAGACGAGCACTATTTACCACCACCCGTTTCATTGTACGCAAGTGGATCTCACCGTTCCCTCCTACGGTCTCTAATTGGATGATAGAACTTGATAGAATTATAGAGTTCGAACGCATTGGGTATCAGTCCAGGGGCTCAGTACACACTTTTTACTCAATATGGTCCAAATGGTTATCTTTTCGGCCTGTTGGGATGCCTACTTGATCTTCCTCCTGAATGCTGCCAGCCCTCACCCCATTCCTCTCTCGTGGTTGCCATACAACCCTGTTTGCCTGTGTGTATCCTGTGTAGGGACTACATCAACACCCTTTCCCTTTTTTTTATTTTCGTTTTTATTAAACATAGAGATATATATATATATATATCCCTGTGGTAGGGGTTCACTATGTTTTGTTCTTATTTCTTTTATGTTTATTTCTGTATTTCTATGGTTTTGGATGTTTTTGCTCTTTACATATGTTTTTTTGTACCAGCTTAAAACCAAACAATGTCCATAAATACTATCTGATTAAAAAAAGAAATCTGTTGTATGCATCGGCGTAATAAAATACCTCCTAAAGGTGGGGCGAAATAAGCTGGGCTACTCACTTATTTATCTTTTTCACTCGCAACTGATTCCGTTTCGTCATCCATGCCTTATAGTTATCTAAATCGACGAAATACTTCCCCAGGAAACGTAGAATCTTATGGTCTGGGACCGAGGCTGATGGCAAACTGAGACGGTCAAAGATAGTCCTAAACTGGTTCAGAATAAAAGAAGTGTTAAGAGGGCTTATTTACCAACCTCAGGAGCGGCATGTTAAACCCCGGTCATTACCAGGCCATTTTTAAGCGCTGTGTAAGTTTGACTGTCATACAACACTGTGCCCAACTTCATTTTGTATCATTTTCTGAGACAGATGGAGATTTCTTTTGGTGGGATTTAAATAACCGCTTTTTTTTTTTTTTTACTATATACAGAAGAGAAAAAAAACGTTTCCTTTACTTTTTCTCATAAAACATAGCAAACTAAAATTCCAGGACATTATGAAACCTCCGGAGTGACCCCTTTTTGCAAAGTAGACACCCCAAGGTGATCTGCTTTTTACCACAATTTTTTGAACATGACAAAACATGTTGAGGTGTTGAGGGGGATACAACATGGAGCTTGCTAATGGTGTACGAGATACATTAAAATGTACAGGTCATACACAGAGGGAAGCAGAGATAAAGGGGTTAATGTGCAAGATAAGAGAGGTGAAGTGGTTAATGTAAAGATCAGGGCAGAGATAGAATGGAGCTGACATATGCTGTAGAGGAGAGGGGGTGAAGAGGTTAAACATTTTCCTTCAGTGTATAATTTTTTTAATGCTGCTGCAGCTTGTTTTAACTAGGAACTAGTGAATGAATGACCCCTATTCTACCATGTCTGTGTTGTAAATGGATGGGGAGGGCTTTGCAATGTAAGCATTAGGGACATACCGATACTAGTATTTCGGCATGTACTCATACTTGCCCAAATGCTCCCAATGATTATCCCGATATCGGAACTTCTGGTATCAGGAAGCTGGGTGAGTCATTACACACTGCCAGGCTTCCTGATTGGCTGGGAAGCCGGCTCCATGCTCCCTGTTCACCAGGGAGCATGGAGCTGGCTTCCCAGCTAATCAGGAAGCCTGGCGGGCAGGTAATTACTCATGACTCGTCCCCAGGCTTCCTGATTGGCCGGATAGCTGGCTGCATGCTTCCTCGTCACTTGGTGACGAGGAAGCATGGAGCTGGCTTCCCGGCCAATCAGGAAGCCAGGGGGCATGTAACCTGGTCATGAGGGAGTATGGAGACGGCTTTGCGGCTAATCGGGAAGATGGTCGTCAAGTCGCTACACGCCGCCCGGGGTTCCGACTTATCAGGAAGCCAGGTAGCGAGTCATTACTCGCCGCCCAGCTTCATTAATGGGACTTCCAATATCGGTATTTGGCGAGTACCAAAAAATAATATATCGGCACTCTTAGTCGATACCGGAAAAAAATGGTATCGGTGCATCCCTAGTAAACATTGCCATGTGATCACTCTGATACCCAATCACAGTGATCACAAGGCACAGGGCCGGTCCGATTGGCTCTGTGCATGAAGCTGATTCTTTCTGCTGTCTAATGACAGCGGGAGCGGCAGCTTGTGTGCGTGGAGGGCGCACGCACACAGGAGATTTCAGGACGTACAGGTACAGCCACCCGAAACAGCGATTTTTTTCTAACTTTTAATACTGTATATAAAGAATGCAAAAGGTGGAGCTGAAACACAGAGAGGTGGGCAGGACACCCAAACTCACAACTGGACTGAAACCGTCAGGAATTATGTCAGAGGTCTTGCCGAGTTTCCAAGACATATAGGAAACTAAGCTCCACCTGTCAATATCAGTTTTGCATGCACTGGCTCTTCTGGTTTATGTGTACATACTTGCCTCCAGGACTTCTCCAGAATCTCTCCCATCCTCTGGAACTCCCTACACCAATATGTCCGGCTATCTCCTACTCTGTCCGCCTTTATGCAAGCCCTGAAAACTCTCTTCAGGGAAGCCTATCTTGCCTCTACCTAACAACTGCACAATCACTTTCCCAAACAACTCCTCCCCACACAGCCATCACCTCATGTATCACTTGCCCCTCCCTTTTAGATTGTAAGCTCTCAGGAGCAGGGTCCTTCTAACCATTTTGTCTTGAATTGTAATGTAACTGTACTCGCTCCATTTATATTGTAAAATGCTGCACAAACTATCAGTGCCATATGAATCCTGTATAATAATAAGCATTTTCTACAAGGAGAACATGATGCACTGGGACAGTAGGCCTTTGTCTGCTGGATCAGTTTTCTGATCACACCTCGCGTTGCCGGGAGTGGATACGCCAAGCTCCATTAATATTCCATTTGATATGTCTACACAAGGGAATTCCCCAAACACAGAGACATTTACACCTTTTTATGGTATTGATTTCAAAAGCAGGAAAAAGGAATAATTCCAGCACAGCCGCGCGCCAACAACCTAATGCACAAAGCTTTTTTTCCCTTATATTGGTTTTATGTCCATCTCCGATATTGTAGAGCTGAGCTATCAACTGTTAGAACATTTTAGCATTAGAAATTATTTCAACCTTAGAAGTCACTGTGGACACAAAAGACGACGAGAGTTTCAGACACCATGCACCCCAACGCACTAAAAGCAAGGTTAACAATTGTGTGCGTCCGAGAAACGGAGACAAAATACGGTACCCCAAATTGTCCATAGGCGACGCTTTGCAAGCCCCTACAGGCCATCAGTTTAGAGATATTCATGAATATTGGCTGTAGAATTATTGCTCTCACTCTGGCGTTCGTGGCGATACCCAACGTGTGTAGGGCGATCATTGTTTTTGTACGCGCACCTGATACGTGTTTATGGTAATGCACGGGGGCAGGAGACTTTAAAACCGTTTTTTTTTTTATTATTTTGACATTTATTTTATTTAATATTTTTGTTAAACTTTTTTTTTATTTTCACTTTCTTAATTGCTGTCATGTAGGGGGGCTTACAAGCCCCCTATGTGATAGCATATCAGTGATGACAGGAACGTCCTATGACATACATCGGTGGCAGCGAAACAGTTAAAATGTATTTCCACTTTCGCAGCCAAATTGGGTTAACACCTAGTTATTTCATTGTTACTTGTTCCCATTCACATAGAATAAGATAATAATGTGGGGTAAACCTCCTCCGGCGCTGGTGTCAGCCTATGAAAGCTTCTCCGGAAATGTTCTAACCACAGGGTGCTGCTCTTCAGACAAATCAGGGAAACTCACACCCATAGAAACAAAAAGACAAAAAGGAGAGAGCCCGCCCCGGATGAAGTATTGTTTATTCACATTGAGTAAATAACACTTTAAAGGGGCCCTGTCACCACAAGGTCACTTATAACAGTAGTGTTTATATATTTACCTTTCCAGTAAGTTGAATGCCTGCTGCTCCTGCCAGCTTGTGAATGACTATGGGACATACGAGCCCAGCGGAGGAACCACAGCTGTTGAGTGGGGGGGGGGCATTTGACGGTAACATGAATGCAGTGCCTGGGGAGCGATGTGGCAGCTGATCATTGGCCATTGGCTGGGAAGTAGTAATGCACCGAAACATATCCTAACTAAATGGTACTTAGGGCAAATATCGAAAGTACCATGTTTCGGCCGAATTTGTGGTGCATTCCTGGTTTCTCTCCTCCTTGCTGGGCGCTGCTCTGTGTCCCCTCTGAGACAGCGCAGCGTCCAGCAATGAGGAGAGAAACTGTCAGGAGGCCGAGAGGGGCGGGGGAAGATAGCTATGTCACCACTGGCCGGGCTCTCTTCTCACACCGCCCGCTAAGTCTCCTGTAACAGATCAGGATGGAGAGTGGTGTGGGGGCGGAGATAGCTGTCACAGGAAGTCAAACTGTCAGTGAGGGGGAGGAGCCAGCTGTCAAAATAGACCAAGCTCTCCTCCCGAACCGCTGGCTCACCTTCCTGTAACAGGTAGTCAGGATGGAGAACGGAACAAGCAGTCAGTAATCAGTGATTGGTGACTGTTTGTAAATAACTGGACATAGTGTGAGTTACTATGTACCAGTTATGAATGAATAGGAAGTGATCTACATCACTTCCTGTTCATTCATAATTGTGTACATAGTAACTCATACTATATGTTTTTTCTATTTATTTATTTTTGTTTAACAGGTGGTGCTATGAGTAACATTGACAGGGTGACTTTAACCTGCTTCCATTGGTGCAACGCATATATGTGGCAGCATGGCAGGTGGGCCCTAAAGTGCGTCACTCACCTCTGCTGTTCTGAAAGCGCACTTACTAGCATGCTTCCACTGCTCTCACTGACAGCTCCTGGTCCACATATGGCGGCCTCCCAATGGTGTGACCTCTGGGACAGGCAATGAAAAGAAGAATCAGCGGCACGTCTTTTTATTGACATGTTTGCTTTGTGATGACGTGAACATGCACCAATAAAAAGTCGTACAGCTTCACTGTCGGAGTGCCGCTGATTCTTCTTTTTATTGCTCTTACCGTTGCGCCATCTGCTCATCACTCCGGCACTCGCCATCCTTCCATTTGGGATCCTTCAGTCAGGATTGTGATGGGATATACATAGCAGTTTAATGCTGGGACAGTCGTGTGATCGCTAAACCCTCCTTCAGGCACTGTGATCCCATAACGCAGGGGTAACCAAGCTTTGGCCCTCCAGATATTGTGGAACTTCAAGTCCCACAAGGCACTGCAAGACTCTGACAACCACACACATGCCTTCCAGAGACAGATACATGATGGGATTTGTAGTTTCACCACGGCTGGAGGATCAAAGTCTGACTACCTCTACCCTAAGGCCTGGTTCACACTGAGCGTGTTGTCGCAGCTGAATAAGCACGTCAAAATGCTTCACAAAAAAAAACATCCCATTCATTCTTATGGCCCCTGTTCACACCTGAGCGTTTTGTGGCAATAAGCAAAAAGTACAGGAGTTTCTTTTTGGCAGATTACAGCATGTTTTGTCTGCACGCAGTCAATAGGAAACGCTTGTAAATGCGCATTACAATTGTTTTTGCATGCATTTTGCCCATTTACATCAATGCGTCACAATCTGACCCACTTAAACTGTGGCCACATATATAATGCATATAAATGTAAATGTCTGCTGGATGTTACTCAGTCTATGCTACAGCCACATGCTGCGTCTAATAGAGGCTCATCTCCCTCTGACCACTGCATGCTGCAGCGGAGGGAAACATTCCAGGACGCAGCTATTCTAAATAACCGGTATAGCTATAGCGCTGTCAAAAAGCCCGCATGTCACACACCGCACTTTACTCATACTATAGGACCCTCGACTATGCATTATCTTCACTGTGAGCCGTACACGTGAGAGGATAATTCATCACACATACGAGCTTCTCCCCCCTATAACCGACACAGCCTTCACAGCCAGAACTCTAAAAAGTCACCTACCATCCTGGACGCCGCCATGTTGCTCACTGTCACGTGATTAGTAGAGGCGTATCGAAGGCGTACCGTAAAGCATGTAAAAGAACATATATAGAGGAGGTTTAGAACGCTGCTTGGCAGTTGGCAGAGCAGAGTGCAGACTTCTGTGTAAGCTAGGCGCAGAGTGTGACAGCACTGATCTAATGTCTGCTTTATAGAACTAGAACCACCTATACTGTGCCCTCATATACAATGTATAAAACTGTGCCCACATATATAATGTATAAAGATAGAAATGCCAGCTTCCCCTCCAGAGATAATCAGTCACTGCTAAATCCACATTAAAATACTGCAAGGAAACAGTACCGTGCTGTGCCTAATAGAGGCTCATCTCCCTCTGACCGCTGAGCAGAATCCTGTGTGAGACAGCACTGATCTAAGCCCACATGCACACCTAGGCGTCAGCATTTTTGTCTAGCGTGTGTTTTTTTGCATGCATATTAAGTTGTGCATTTTCAGAGGCGTCACCAAGTTGGGTGTCACCTGGTGCGGCTGCCAAGTGTCACCCATGCGCACGTCATTACATATACATGTGACCTCATGATGCATGTGCATCATGACATCATATGCACTTCACAGCCGGCAGCCATTGTGACATTTATGCTGCAGGATAAGGTATGCTGCCAGGTTCCCTCCTCTCTCTTGCAACTGTCAAGCTCTCGGTCCATGATGGAGTGCCCAAATTTTCAGTGGGGATAATACCAAAATGACTGTCAGTCATTATGTTGTCATCCCCTCTAATGGTGTCAACTGGTGCAGGCTGCCACCCCCTCCTCCTTGATGCCACTGTGCATTTCATCTGGCAGATTTTAAAGTAAATGGACAAAATGCACACAAAAATGTGCAAAACAAAATGTTTGTGTTGCGCATTTCCAGTCGTTTCCTTTGTCTATGGAGCCAAACACTTTAATCTGCCAAAAAAGAAGCTCATGTACTTTTTCCAGTGTTCGGTGTTTTACTGCTTGCGGCAGAGCGCTCAGGTGTGAACGGTGGCCTTGAAATGAATGGGAATTTTTTGTGGTGAGAGTTTTGTTGCACTTATTTTTGAGCGACAAAACGCCTAAGTGTGAACAGGGACTTCTAGAGAAGCGGCTGACCTCCGTGGCCAGGTCACTCCAATCAGTGTCGGGACAAGGTCATTTAATGCCCCCCTCCAGTTTATTAGGCATGAGTTGAGAGGGACGCACAATAGCAGCACATTTTCATGCATTGAACCCATCCATAATGAACGGGCTGTAACATACCTCTACTCCTTTGCAGCACATGCTGAAGAGAAAGGTGAATAATATTAACCCCCAGCATTGGTGTCAGTGATCACAATAATAACCCCCAGCATCGGTGTCAGTGATCACAATAATAACCCCCAGCACTGGTGTCAGTGATCACAATAATAACCCCCAGCATTGGTGTCAGTGATCACATTAATAACCCCCAGCATTGGTGTTAGTGATCATAATAATAACCCCCAGCATTGGTGTCAGTGATCATAATAACCCCCAGCATTGGTGTTAGTGATCACAATAATAACCCCCAGCATTGGTGTCAGTGATCACAATAATAACCCCCAGCATTGGTGTCAGTGATCACATTAATAACCCCCAGCATTGGTGTTAGTGATCATAATAATAACCCCCAGCATTGGTGTCAGTGATCATAATAACCCCCAGCATTGGTGTTAGTGATCACAATAATAACCCCCAGCATTGGTGTCAGTGATCACATTAATAACCCCCAGCATTGGTGTTAGTGATCATAATAATAACCCCCAGCATTGGTGTCAGTGATCATAATAACCCCCAGCATTGGTGTTAGTGATCACAATAATAACCCCCAGCATTGGTGTCAGTGATCATAATAATATCCCTCAGCATTGGTGTCAGTGATGATCACAATAATAACTCCCAGCATTGGCGTCAGTGACCGCAATAATAATTCCTAGCGCTGGTGTCGATCACAATAATAACCCCCAGCATTGGTGTCAGTGATCACAATAATAACCCCCAGCATTGGTGTCAGTGATCACAATAATAACCCCCAGCATTGGTGTCAGTGATGATCATAATAATAACCCCCAGCTTTGGCGTCAGTGATCATAATAATAACCCCTAGCATTGGTGTCAGTGATCACAATAACCCCCAGCATTGGCGTCAGTGACCGCAATAATAACCCCCAGCATTGGTGTCAGTGATCACAATAATAACCCCCAGCATTGGTGTCAGTGATGATCATAATAATAACCCCCAGCTTTGGCGTCAGTGATCATAATAATAACCCCTAGCATTGGTGTCAGTGATCACAATAACCCCCAGCATTGGCGTCAGTGACCGCAATAATAACCCCCAGCATTGGTGTCAGTGATCACAATAATAACCCCCAGCATTGGTGTCAGTGATGATCATAATAATAACCCCCAGCTTTGGCGTCAGTGATCATAATAATAACCCCTAGCATTGGTGTCAGTGATCACAATAACCCCCAGCATTGGCGTCAGTGACCGCAATAATAACCCCCAGCATTGGTGTCAGTGATCACAATAATAACCCCCAGCATTGGTGTCAGTGATGATCATAATAATAACCCCCAGCTTTGGCGTCAGTGATCATAATAATAACCCCTAGCATTGGTGTCAGTGATCACAATAACCCCCAGCATTGGCGTCAGTGACCACAATAATAACCCCCAGCATTGGTGTCAGTGATGATCATAATAATAACCCCCAGCATTGGCGTCAGTGATCACAATAATAACTCCCAGCATTGGCGTCAGTGACCGCAATAATAATTCCTAGCGCTGGTGTCAGTGACAACAATAATAACCCCCAGCATTAGTGTCAGTGACAATAATAACCCCAAGCATTGGCGTCGTTGACAATAATAACCCCCAGCATTGGTGTCAGTGACAATAACAACCCCCAGCATTAGTGTCAGTGACAACAATAACCCCCAGCATTGGTGGTAAGTTACAATAATATGTCACGGTTCTTGTTGCACTCCTTACCGGAAAATAATAACCCCCTGCATTGGCGTCAGTGACAAAAAATATGACCCCCAGCATTAGGGTGTGCTCCAACGAGGGGATTCTGAACCACGAGTTGTGCGTTTTTATGTTTGTGTAACTGGGGGTACATTCTTTGTCAACTTACTTTGTACTAAAGGTGACCCTCTTTCTTGTTAGGAGGTCGGCTCCATACAGGTGTACATGGTATAGTGACCAGTTGTCTTTGGTTTAACGTTCCCTGGCCAGTTCTTTTCTCATAGAAAGGGTTTAATGCATAGTTACCAGATGACCCTCGTTCTACAGGACAGCTCCCCCAGGTTGTCCCTCCAGTGTCCTACAAAAGGTCTCACCAGGCATGGGGCAGCACAAGAATAGAGTTTTTCCATGTAAAGTTTGTTTTATTGTTCTTTTTAAAGCCCAACTCTAGCAAAAACTATTTTTTTTTTAAATTTTTTATGAAAAGAGTAGAGAAGGATAAGTACCTCTATCAACAATCAGCTTCCTGTCTGACTAGTGTCAGAGAGAACATGACATTAGGGAAAATCCCCTGAAGAGCGCAGGCAGAAGTAAGTGTATTTAGTAGCGGGAGGAAGATTTTGAATCTCTATGACAATGAAGCCGGGTATGGATTGGAAGCAGTGTTGGTAGAGATTTGGGAAGTGCAGAGCCTCCCCATTACTCTTACCACTTTACTGGAGCTGGCATACTGCCAGTCTCACCACTCTGTCAGTACAGCACCCCTTTCCATTGCTCTCACCATCCTACCAGAGCACCCCACCCCCTCTCTCTGGCAACTCCCCCACGCACTTACCATTCTACCAGAGCGCCCCCCTCTGCCTATCTAGAGGCAGAGCCAGCTGTACCTGCCCCCTCCGCCATCCATTCCTCCACTCAGCACTGGAGGATCGGAGAGGGGTGGGGGGAATCCCTGCGGGCAGTCACCTGTAACTGCAGGGAGACGATCGAGAAATGAGCGGATCGGTGGCATGTTTCTGCTCACTTCCCGATCGATAGAGCCCACCTGTGACAGCTTCTTTGTCACAGGTCGGCTCTAACTAGGAGGATGAGTGGAAATGACTCACCTCATAGATTTCCTTTAAGCAAATAGGGTCGTAAATAATAATAATAAATACTGGATTTCAGACAGGTATACCTCAGGTAAGGTTACCACCTTTTCTGTGGAAAACTACCGGCCTTGTAATTTCTTTCATATGAATACACTGTCAACATATGACATTGTCAGTTTTACGTTTATTGACTGGGTGTCAGCCCTGCCCTCAAGGCCACAATCGTTTGCCCCTCTGCAACCACATAATGCCCACATTTTTGTACGCATTAAATCATTCACATACCGGAAAACTATGACACCTGCCATATTGTAGGCACCAGGAATAATAAACAGTATTCTCTATGTAGTGAAATGTTGCGTACCTGCGATTTCCTTTATAAAGACTCGCATTTCAAA
>NW_017306489.1:1455317-1464770 GCF_000935625.1 Nanorana parkeri
AAAAAAAAAAAAAAAAAGGAAGGTCTGGCTCCTAAAATCATAGAAATTTAGGCCCCGACTCATCTTACTTTTCCCAAATCCAGCACCTGTCTCTAGCACAAGGATAGTTACTGAGCTACTCGACATGATCAGACACGACACACTTTGTTAAAAAAAGTTTAATAAGCTTTTTTTTCTAAACATTTAATTTTTATCAAGGACCATAAAAGTCAAGAAGATTAAAAAAACTGTGCAAGCACAACAGTCACATTTAAAGAAGTGTAAACAGTTATGATACATTTGGGCTTTTTGAATAAAAATGTGAAATCACCAAACAAGATACTTCCATTGCTTTATACACGTTAACATCTTAATTCTGATTGGTTGTTGTGGGTTTCTGCACATCATTGCTTTTTTTACGGAACATTATTTAATACAGCCAAATGAGTGGCTTATTGATGTCTTCTGCTAAACAATCATCTATTATCTTTTAGCACATTGACACCGCAGACGATTCGGGAGTCTCCCACTATAAGGTAGCGGCTCCCGGATGTCCGGGAGAGAAACATTTTATCCCAGAAAGGTTTACTCTGCTAGAGTAAACCTTTCCCTGCGTTGTGTTTTTTTTTTTTATTATTATTACTATGCATAACCAGAGTAAAAAAAGAAAAGAAAAAGACAGCATGGAAATTAATAGCTAGATTGCTATTGGCTATTTCTATTTACAATAGCCAACAGCAGCCTGGCTATTGCTCCTGCCCATGGCTGCTGTCAATCAGCAGAGATGGACCTGAAGTTCTCCATCAGGTCCTCCACCGCTAATTGACAACAGCAGTGGGCAGGAGCAATAGTCAACTTGCTATTGGCTAGTGTAAATTGAAATAGCCAATAGCAATCTAGCCATTTATTCCCATACTGTCTTGTTATTTTGGGGTTTTTTTCACTCCTCTGGCAGGACCTGTCAGAATATAAAAAGCAAATAGCAAGGGAAGCATTAGCTTCTCTGCTATCTGCCATCATTTCAGGGAGGTGCTCTCTCCCTTATATTCCCCCCCCCCCCCCTCCACGGCTGGAGGGGAGGAGAGGGCACCTCCTTGAAATTAATTCTTTCAGGTTGGGATGCCTGACATCATGTCAGATAACAAAATTGACATCATGATTGACAAGATGTCAATCATGATGGCAATGATTTCAACTTACGCAGACATACCAGTTGTCAGTTTACATATCCAAATTAAAAAATACATTTTTTAAATTACATATTTCCTTTGGCTGTCCCATCAGAAAAGCTGGAGGTACATAAAACAAAATACGATATGGTAAAATCTAGCATTATTGCACAATCTCCATAAAGAACACTTCCAGTTGATAGCAATACATTCATTTTTTGGAGGGAGTTGGATATATATTGTTTAAAACTCTACAAAAATGTATCTTATTTGTGCATCACTGGGCTGTCAATCTTCAAATCATCTCTGAATTGGTGCTGACACTGTCCTTCCTTCTGGAGAGGGGCTACTTTTGTTCCCCATGGTACCTGTGTGTGTTGTAAAGTAGTCACCGCTCCAAGCTCACTCTCGTGATGGACTACAATCTCATGTTTAGTTTAATAATTTGTAGTGAGATTGAAACCCATCATGGGAGTGATCTTGGTGCGGTGACTACTTCATAACACACACAGGGACCATGGGGAACCAAAGTAGCCATCCTCCAGAAGGAAGGACAGTGTCAGCACCAATTCAGAGAGGATTTGAGGATCTACAGCCGAGTGATACACAAATACGATACATTTTTGTTAATAGTTAAGGTGCTTGAATGTATTTTTAAGATTTAATTCCTGAGTTTAGTGTCACCTTAAATTTTGGAGAGGCAAAAGCCAATATTGCTCTGCCTAAAGCCGACTCCCCCCTACCTCTATGGAATGATTGCTTCTAGATGGAAATATCCTTTATAAATCTAAAAAAATATTTATGGCAGACTGACTAGTCAGTGCTGGTTTTGAACGATTTCCAGTGCAAGCAAAAATGTTCTTTGGGCGCTCCATTGTCTTGTTAAAATAGTATAGGTCATAAGATGGGCTAAGACTCCTCGCGAGCAGATTTTAACCACTCTCCAAGTTTCATGCCGATTTCCTGCAGGGGAGAAAATAAATGAAGATTAACTCAGATGTTCATTTAATTGAAAACAGGATCTGTAGTGTGCTATGGCCCTAGATCTGCCAGAAGATAAATTAGCTATACTGAAGGCAGCACCTTGACTTATAGACAAATTGAAAATCATTTTGTGGATTACTAACTTCAACTAGAGTGCAATATTTGTTGCATGATAAGGGTTCAGAAAAATGATGGAACAGATCATAAACTTATTGAGCTACAAAACATGCAGTTTACAATTTTCACTGTGGCTACAAGCTGATAAGATATAGGAAGAAGATCTCACCCAACTGAAAGACGACAGGTTTGACTTGCCTGTCATTAGCTATAAATGCTTTCACAGAAAATGTTGTTGCTTCATTTTGACACACATTAGGGTTCTTATGCAGGCAGTTAAGAAGCACTAGTGTTTACTAGAGTTCCTTTTTAATTATGTACGAAACTGAGGATTGGGTCAAAAAACAATGTTCGTTTCCTCACCTCTCTGGCTTTCTGTAAAGACGGAGGATCTGTGGCACGTGATGGACCCATGTTTGCACAGTGGGCTGTTCCGTTGATGAAGATGGCAATTTCTGAGTGAGACTGATTCTTCAGCACACTGAGTGCGTGCCAAGGATCGACATCACCTAGTAATAAAGGTATAAGGGACATTAGATTAAAATGTGAAATAGAGGTAAGTACAAAGATCTTGCATCAATACAATATACGAATGTGTGTCATTAAGAAGAGTACAGGACAAATTATAAGATCAGAAGATAACATGATTCCAGGCTGCATATGTCAGCACTGTCTTAAGGCATGCTGCAAGCACTTCAAGAACCACAAGTAGAGTGCGAGCTGGGGGCACCTGGTGCAATAGGACTGTCTCTTACCCTACCCTCCCCCGTGTCTAGAATCGGACATGTTGCAACTGTGTGGCGGTAAGGCGATATGCATTATAGACCTCAGTACTCACTAAACCTGGACAGGTCATAGTAGGTGAGGATTGGATGGCTAGAGGTGACCAAAATCACTATAGGCGGGCAGCAGGAATGGATCAAGATTGAAGTTCCATGTGGCTCTTTTCAAGCAGGAGCAGCAGCGGAGGAAATGCTTCCTCAATGCTGTATGGCTGAAAAGAGATCGCCGAGCATGTACAATAATCTACCCAGCAGATGACATCACCCACATGGTTAACCCCTTCTGCAGCAAAACCAGGGAGAGCAAAGATCAGAGATGCCAGGTGACCTAAAAAAAGAGGTAGCTCCTAGTTCTCAGACTGACTGGACTACGCACTAGGTAAGTCTTCAGAGAAAGGGCAAGCACTGAGGCCAAGCCAAAAGGTTCTAAGTCAGGAAAGCACTCCACAGTTAACTTTCACCAGAATGGTGTCTGGAAGGCATACTATGTGGAAACCAGAGCCTGAAGGTCACTTCCAGGCTAGCCGCACAACGTCCAGTCCAACAGGGTTTGGACACAGAACTCCAAAAGATGAGCTGAGGAAACCCTGCTGGAAAGCTGCAATTGAAAAGGATGACGCTCCCACAGCACTGTAAAGTGTCTTCACCGAAGAAAAAAAAAAAACAAGAAAAAAAAATGAGCTAGCAAAAAAATAAGTTAGTCTTAAAACAGCAGAGCTGTGAGAAAATACACCCATCCTCCTAGGACAGTGGTGGCGAACCTTGGCACTCCAGCCGTGCCAAAACTACAAATCCCAAGATGCATCTGCCTCTGGGAGTTGTGTGTGGCTGTCAGAGCCTTGCAATGCCTCATGGGACTTGTAGTTCCAAAACAGCTGGAGTGCCAAGGTTCGCCATCACTGTCCTAGGACAGTAGGAAACAATGGAGCCATGTTGGTAGCAGGAGGGGTTATACTGGGCTGGACTACAGTTCTTGTTTGCTACAGTCCAGTCCTCCTGTAGGCGACAGTATAACCTGAATATTGAAAAGTTCCTATGTCCCGGAATGGACGAAAAAAAAAAAAAAACAACTGTATTTTTGAAATGTTTCTACACTTTGTAGCAAAACAAAAAGCCTTCAAATAAATGTTAACAATACCAGTCCCTCTGCCTGTCACTCCAGTCTTCGCTATCTTCTTGAAGATCCTACTAGCCTATATAGCATGTAGCTCTGCAGCATTGAACACTTCTAGGTGTGTTGGATGCTTGCTTGCACTTCTGTGTGGTGGAACTACAGAATGAATCGGAGGTATGCAGGCATTTAACACATCGGGACGTCCTGGATTCTGACATTTGAGGCGGGTTTTGGCTACATGGTTGCTTCAACATTCGTTTGCTGGATACTTTAGAATATGCATTTTTAATGCCAAATTGGAACTATTGTATATGTACATAAGTTACATAATAAGACAAATGTCCATCAGCAACCTCTCACAACTGCTGCAGCTTTGGTCCAGAGCAAACACTAGATATGGCCTTTCAAGTGATTTATTTTAAAAAAAAAAATGCTGTATTAACATCCTGTTTGTATCCTGCATACATCCAACATTGTTCTGCAGCTTATGCTTAACGTTGAGTGGTCCTGCTTAACTTACTGTTAGCAAGTATTGTCAAATCCTTCTCCGTCGATCTTCTGTCAAACAGTATTCTATTTAATGTATAGGATGTAATGCTATTCTGTCAAGCTCCTTCTGCAGTACATCACTATGCTGCTGATTTCTGAATATGAACACATTGCTCAGCAAGTTGGCGTTATGCATATATTCAGATGGGGTCTGTCTTATCAGCAATGCCACAGCTGTGATCTGGGAAAATTGAAGCATGAGTGACCAGAGGGAACTTGATCCTGTTTAAAAGTGGAATTTGAGGGCTGGTTGAATAGTGAGCAGCAAGCAGCATATGCATGACTTGCCAACAAATTTAATTATAACTTGAATTCTTAGCCAGTCATGTTCTATGCATCCTTTCCCTGCAACCATGGTAACAGTACTATAGGATTCTGCAAGATACTCATCCCCTCTTTCTATCTGTCCCACAAATCTGATGTCAAATAAGAGGCAAGCTGTGCATAGAGCAAGAGATCCCCAATAACGTCCTTAGGTTTACTGTTCACAGCATAGGGTGATGCATGACTATAGGTGAAGGGAATGCATTCTTTCCTTTTGCCGCACTTGGATTGATCATGTGATTATAGTAAAGGCAGAACTTACCACTAAGATCTCATTTTAAATTTTAGAAGTACAATGGTATTGCCTGCCTAAATATCCACAACAGAATCAGATAAGGGTCTGGTAAAACCCTTGACTCTTTTTCCTCCCTCAACAAAAGCTGAAGTTTGTTTCAAGTTGCGTCATCCTTAACCAGTCTGAAAATTGATTTACCATTAACGAAGATTATGCGGCTGGATTTTGGGTGATCGGCCCCATAATATTCATTGGTGAATTGGACAGCTTGCAAGACGGACTCTGTTGGGATCTGGAACACTTCTTTGCAGATGTCCAGCTGGAACTGAAGGGTTATTCGGGGAGAGAAAGGACAAGAAGCATGATCGCAGGTCTGATCTGTGGGGGGGAAGGAGGGGTACAGTGAAAAATAGAATCACTACAGGCTGCAATAATTAGAGATTTGTGTACATTAATGCTGAGCACTTACAGTATCCAAACTCCGTGCATGTTTGGTAATACCACTGCCGCTCCCCAACCCCAACTGGGCTCAGCTCTGTTTTTTTCAAGTCTGATAAACTTTTATTATGGGAGTTTTCCACACACTTTAGCCCCATGAATTCCATGTAAATCTGGAAAAGTAAGACTCTTACAGTTATTTTTTGCAATTATTCAATTATGAAATATACAAGTTGCTCTGTTTTGTTCCAGTTTTTATCAAACAGCCACATAATCAATGTTTGCAGGGCAGTTTCTTCCATTCCCTGTAAAGCAGTAGCTTGGGGTGAATGTTTCCCCATCCCCATGCACTTTTAGATATCATACTCATATCAGCTCAGTCCTATAAATACTACAATAACCATTATCATGGTATTGCCAATTTTTGGTGTTTCTGGCATTCCACTGAACATCCCTCAAAAAAAACCTTGCAATTCCTCTAGCTATCCCATCAAACAGTACCCATTTGTAAGCTCTTGATTGCTCTCATTTCAGTTCTGGAATGGCCACTGGCAACATCACTACCCATATTGATATTGATGCTGCACACTTGGGACGTTGGTATGCTGGTTTCCAACACAGACTGCTATACTTGCCTACAACCCTTTCAGCACCTCACCCGGGGTATATACCCTCTTTGGGTGATGTGCCGTGAGTATCCTTGCCTTCACTTCTGTACAACCCACACCTTGCTTTCTAGTAACAAATAAATACAATATTAGCTATAGAATAATAGGGTGCTCTTGAAAGCTGAAAGAGGCCTTATATTGCCTTAAAGATAATGGCACCACACAAGTAATGTGGCTACCAGTTTTGGCCATTGCAGGTGAAGCTCTGGAAGCAGCTGTGTTGGTGGCAACAGTTGGTGTTGGATGGTATAGCAGAGAAGGCCTGCTATTGCCCTAGGTAATGAGGAGCCATAAATCATCTGAGCAAGGGTGTTAAGGGAGGTAATAAAACCACTGCCCTGTCACACCCTTGCCTGACCTTCCCCAACCCATGATATGCTCCCTTTTAATCCTACATTACTAGAGAACTGTCCTAAAACTAGTCCTACATGCAATATCAATTGAAGAGATATGGGTAGAGGTAGGGTGCTGGGTAAAGGTGTTGCCTTTTATAGGGCCCCATTCTACCTTAATCCATCTCTACAGTTGCATGCCTCAGGTTTGTAACAAAGCAGTACTAGGAGCATGATCATAAACACAGAGACTCTGAGGACAGAACAAATTCTAAGATCAGAAAAGAACATGATTCCAGGCTGCATATGTTAGCTCCTTCATAAGGAGTGTATCAAGCAGTCCAAGAACCACAAGTAGAGTGCGAGCTGGGGCCACCCGATGCAATAGCACAGTCTCTCTACCCTTCCCTCCCGTGTCTAGAATCATACATGTTGCAACTGTGTGACAGTAAGGCAATATACAGTATAGACCTCAGGTACTCACTAAACCCAGACAGCTCATAGTAGGTGAGGGTTGGATTGCTGGAGATCCTACATGCAATATCAATTGAAGGCATAGTGGTAGAGGTAGGGTGGTGGGAGCTAAAGGTGTTCATAGGGCCCCATACTGCCTTAATCCATCTCTACAGTTACATCAATCAGTGAATAGATCCTACTTTAAGGTCATTCGGTCTATACAGATGTATAAAAAGTCTTGTGTCTGGTGTTCAGATCTAAAATTGTCTGCCATCATCAGCATTTACAGCGCACTCACCGAGTTTACAGCTTTCAGTCCTTCATAGGCAGAGCTTGCTGAGATCATACGCTCACAGATTTTCCTGACGTCACTGCCCGGAGACTCATTGTTGTACTGGACAGCGCCCATGAATATATCGGCCAGGTTGCTGACAAACTCCATGTAGTCTTCGGGTGGGTGCAGAGCTGCACAGGAGAAGAAATCTTTCTCTAGCTGAGTAACAGATTTCTCCGTGAGAAGAGACTCCACTACACGGAAACTCTCCTTCACTTTGTCCAGACACTGCAGAGAGAACAAGGCAAGGCGTTCAGGCGGACCCCACTCACATTACAATCCAATCCCACAATCAAAGCCCTATAGAGTATCTTCATTTTAATTAGGTTAGGCCTTATTCCACTGACTTTCACTAAGAGCCAAGAAGAATTGGGCACAGCCACCTTGCAGTATTATGAAACAGGGAGCAGAGAATGTATGCACAGTGGGCAATATGGCTGCCGCCATTTGCAAATATTTACAGAGCAGATGCAGAATTGTAAAACATTAAACTAGATCTAAACCCAAATCACGAAAATCTCAAATAGAGGGGGGAAATCTCCCTAACTGGGACACAAACAGCAATAGAAACATGACAGGTCTCCTAATGCCTCTCCACTCTTTCCAAAACTGAAAAGAATTGTCATCAGTTCCACTTTAAATATGCAGTTTTCATTAAAAGAATATTGAGTTATCCTGTCATATAGCTTCTTGTTTAGTTACTTCCTGTTATAGGGCGACAACTGTCTCCCAGTTGTGATCCTGTCTTGTCACCATATTACAAGTGTAAGTAGCTGCACGCCTAATGTAGACTGCAAGTGACCATACCAACACATGCTGCCCAGGTAAAACTGTATTGTATGAAAAAAAAGGTGATGATATTTATGATACACAGTACATTGCAAATGAAAGGTCACATAGTATTTAAATGAACTTTAATAGTCTACATCTTTATAGGTTCAACTCGATGGTCTTTTCTCAACTCGACTATGTAACAGTCATATATTAACATTTACAGCCATATGTTTGGGCACCCTTGGTCTTGCTTTGCCTAGACTTCTATAAGTCCATGCTACAAAGCTGGAGATGCTTGGGAGAGGGTCCCATAGTAGTATATGGGAAGCAAATCCAACGGTGCAAACAACGTTTATCAGGACCAATGCAATGAAATGCAGAAGGCCACACGGTGTAAGTAAGTATACATCTGGAAATGGTGCGGTAGTTTAGGTCAGGAGTGGGTAGCGGTTTGAAAGTGCATTTTGTTTAAAAGGTGCACTTATTTTATTACGTGAGAATAAGTACAAATGTGAAATTCACATCAAGAATTGGAATTAGGTGAACTTTGCACTAGCATTCCCTTTACCGTTATTGTATATGACTACCAAAAGCAAGTGCTGGGCGGAGGTTGCTGCCAAGTGCTCTCTGACAGGCCATTTGCATTCTGCTGCATACTGCTAAAACTAATGCCAAAAGTTATGTCAGTCTGCTCTCTGCACTGCAGTCTTTGTTCAGTTCTATTGATTGCTTGGGTGGCACCCGCTGCCTGCAAGAGCATTTAAATAGATAGTATAGTGTCATTTCAGTGAGTGTTACATTTTGTGTTACTGTAGCATGTTAATCTTGAAGTAATTTTTTATGTTATATTTATATATTTAACAGCACGCCTTTCATTGTGACTGCTTTGTATTAACTCCTTCATGATCAGAGGTAACCGATTGCTGGAAGCCCAGACCAAATATATCAATGTCAGTGTGCATGGATTAAATTGACACAAACACTGAGACTATTTGCCTAGAGAAGTCATTTTACTTTGTTTTTTAAGGACGTGGTGGTACAATTTTTTAGTAAATACCCTGCTAAGGTTTTTTTTTAATTATTATTATTATTGGCTTATAGATTGCCAATAATGGGGAAAGGGGTTTTAATATTGTTAATAGTAATACTAATAATTGTTAATGATGATAATAATAACATTTATTTTTGAACACTGTAC